>NC_064642.1:809775724-810090724 GCF_023864345.2 Schistocerca serialis cubense
ACTCAATTAGTCATTTCCATTTCTGTTCCACTCACAAACAGAGTGAGGGGAAAACAATTATCTGAATGCTTCCATTCAAGCCCTAATCTTTCTCTCTCATCTTATCCACATGGTCCTTATGTGAAATGTATGTTGCCAGCAGTCATTCTGTAGTCAGCTTCAAATGCTGGTGCTCTAAATTTTCTCAACAGTGTTCTTAAAAAAGAAGGTCACTTTCCCTCCAGGGATTCCCATTTAACTTCCCAATTTCTGTAATGCTTGCATGTTGTTCAAACCTTTGGGTAAAAGAGCTTGCAGCCTGCCTCTGAATCTTTCTTTAATCCAACCTGGTACTGATCACAGAAAGTCATTCACCCTGCGATTATTTTTGTAGGTGAAGTCTTGCTGTTTTGCATGAAGTGTTACTATGGTTATCAGCAATGTCACATATGATAAGAGTGAAGATGACAAACGTCACTAATTCTGTCATCACAAAGAATTGCTGTTATGGCAGCAATTGTGCAGAAAGAGAAGTTTTAATTGTAGGAAGGAGGAAATTCAATGCTAATTAGGTTGGCCCAGACATACTGAGGACATAAACTGTCACATACACAGTTTTAGGAGTAGATTTTTAAAATTAACATCAAGCACAATTGAATTTCAGTGGTGCAAAAGTAGAGCTGAATGTAAATGGCATTTTTGTGTTGTTAAGGGCAGCTGCATCAAACCAGTACTTTGACTGAAGACCACAACAAGAACATTGTTTGAAAACTGTGTTCTGATATAACATATTGGAACAGATTGACTGAGGTTTCTCACTCATTCTAGATCATAAACTGAGCTAGGATCCTTTGATGGGGGTAAAGGTTAGATTGGAATGTCATGTAGTGACCATGATTCACGTTCTAAATTGTCCTCAAGACAACTTTCACACAGATTAAAATTGTGAACTGGACTGGGGCTCAAATCCAGAAACTTTCCCTTTCATAGTCAGGGCCTCAACCAAATGAGCTACCCAAATACATCTCATGACCTGCCTTCACAGATGGATATCGGTGAGTATCTCATCTCTTACCTTCCAAATTTCACTGAATTTTCCAGCATATGTTTTGGGACTAACACTCCTGGAAACGATCCCTCAGGTTGTAGTTAAGCCGTACCTCCAAAATATGCTTTCTTCCAGCAGTGGTATTCCCAGAATGTATGCAGAAGAACTTCAGTAATGCAGGGAAAATACGAGATGAGGCTCTCGTAGAAGTACAATGGTGAGGGCTGTTCACAAGTCATGCTTGGATAGCTCAGTCAGTAGTGCATTTGCCCTCAAAAACAAAAGATGCCATATTCAAGACCGAGTACGGCATAGGGTTTCCATGTGTCAGGAAATTTCTGGTTTCTAATCATCACAAACCTTGCAGCAGAGTGAAAATTTATTTTGAAATGTGTATAAATTTCACCACGTTGAAAGTTCTTCAGATTCAGACAGACTGTAAATGGTTGATTTTTGCAATACCAACCTCATGAGAAAGGGAGGCAGAGAAAGAACTGACACTGAAAGGATGCAACATATTATTGGCAGAGGTAACAAATTCCCTTGTCATGCAGTGCAACACCTTACAAATCCATCCATATTTAAATGCCGACCTGGCATACTCATAGATTTCCCACATTCACCATTGGAGGGCATACCAGTAGGTCGACACACCAATGTTGATGAAATGTACTCATTGTTTCTAATATGAACAACCATCAGTTGTATAATGGAATGACAACAATGAAAATTTCTGCTGGACCAGGACTCTAACCCAGATTTCTCCTTATTAAACAGAGTAGCCTTACCATTAGCCTATCCAACTGCGATTCATGGGCAAACCCAAACTTCCACTTATTGTCAACCATGTGTCTTCAACTCCACACTCTTAAATTCATTATGTATAGTCTTGTACAGGCAAAATATTTTAATCAAAATTCACAATTTATTTTAAAGTCACTTACCTGGTGTCAGCAGATAGACATGCTCTATGTTGTTCAGAAGTACAATGCATTGTTGCTTTGGACATGCAAGCCTGTCTGAAGGAACATTGCACTGTACTTCTGAACATCAAAAGCACTGAATTACCCCACCCCAGTGTTCACATTACCACAATTCACACAATGTATAAGGAAACACAGATTATTACAATTACTATACAATTATGGCTAGTAGTTTTCTTCTGACATTCATCAAGGCTGTCAAAGAGGATGCAACAATTTTTGTAGCTGTAACATAAAATATGGGTGTAAAAAATGCCCAGGTTTGTGTTGGTACAAATAACAGATTTGATGTTCTAGAAAAAGCCTCTGCTCTTGGTTATGAAAATGTTGTAAAGTTGTCGCAGAGCCATTTCATAGATGGAGGTATTATGCTATGTAACAGACTGAAGTTAAGATGTTTCTCTACCACATTCTTCATAACTGATCAAATAAGTGGCCTAACAATAACAAACTGCATTACTGAGGTAGAACTATAGAAAGGCAGGATGTATAGATGACATCATGCCTATTTCCATGATGAATAGTTCAGTCCTTTAAGTACATTCTACGCAAAGACACTAAGGGTCACTCTACTGAAGTCATTAATGACATATTTGATGTCCTGAACTACATAATCCCAAAAGATGAAGGTTCACCTCTATGCAACAGATTTGGAATCATTGTTACAATTCAAGAGAATATTGTAAAAAATTACTCTATTGCAGAAACTCTCAGCAACTGCATCACACACACACACACTCTCTCTCTCTCTCTCTCTCTCTCTCTCTCTCTCTCTCTCTCTCTCTCTCTCTCTCTTACCTGCCCACAAACACAAACACAAACATACAAAAAAAGTTATGTGCATGAAGCTTGCTGCCTATGCTAACCGCAATTCAGTACATTTACAATGCCAAGTGACATAGAACATGGTTGTTGCTAGTTGTAATAGGAAGTGTAGTGACGTTCAAGCTCCATAGCAACAGTGTTCAGCTGGAAGCTGGAGTCAATGTAATGCCCAGAAGCATCACAACATACAGAGTAGTGGCTAACAACAGATAATGCATGTGATGTTGGTGGATTGGTGGATTGACTACAGATACAGAGAAATAGTGTGCTGCCACAATCCCTTAAACACCCGGTTCTTTTTATTCAGGAAAAGTGCTCAATCAGACCATTGGGCAGCCAACTCCTTGTTGCTCATAGCCAGTTTCTACTGTTACATCTACATCTACATCTAAATCTGTACTCTGCAAATCACTGTGAGGTGCATGACAGAGGGTATATCCCATTCCTTTATTTATTAGCGTTTCTTCCTGAGCCATTCATGTATGGAGTGTGGAAAAAATAATTATTGCATGCACAGAGGCATTCAATCAATTTTTCTAACCTTATTCTCACAATCCCTATGTGTGTGATATGTAAGGTGGTGTTGTATATCCTTGGAGTAATCATTCAAAGCCGGTCCTTGAAACATTGTTAACAGACATTCTCAGGACAGTTTACATATATCTTCAAGAATCTTCCAGCTCGTTTCCTTCAGTATCTCTGTGAAACTCTACCACAGATTAAATAAATTGGTAACCATTTCCCCTGCCCTTCTCTGTATATGTTGAGTAGTCCCTGTTAGTCCTATATCGTCTGGGTCCACACACTTGAGCAGTATTCTAGGATTGGTTGCATGAGTGATTTGTAAGCCATCTTCTTTGTAAATTGATTGCACTTCTCTAGTATTCTACCAATAAAGTGAAGTCTACCACTTGCTTTACCCACAACTGAACCTACGTATTCCTTCAGTTGCCAGTGACTCATTGATATAATAGTCATAGGACATTCAGTTTTTTTCATTTTGTGAATTGGTAGATTTTATTTTTCTGAATATTAAGAGCAAGTACTAAGTCTCTGCACCATTTTGGAATCTTAGAAACATCTGACTCAATATTTATGGAGCTTCTCCCACATAGTACTACATTATAGGTAACAGCATCATCTGCAAAATGTCATTAATATACAACATGAAAAGCAGGAGTCACAACTCACTTTCCTGGGGGCACACCCAACATTACTTCTGCATCTGATGATGACTCTCCATCTGAGATACCATGCTGTATGTTCCCTACCAAAATCTTTAGATATGCTCCATCAAACCTAATTTCTCACTTGGAGTAGTGCCCTCAAAGTTCACACTTTACAGTGCTGCAAGTGTGATTCAGCCATTCACTCTAACCCTGTGGGCAGGAACACCTACTTCTGTTGTGCAGCCAGTTGCAGCCTTTGATTTTTATAATGTATACAATTACCCTCCAGTGTAGTAATAAGTCTGAATGCAAATTGTGTTATTCAGAACCAAGAGTTCCTAGAATTTCCTGGAGCTAGTAGCCTTCACAATCCCAAAACCTGTGACCCTCATATATGCCCTGTGACTGTTGGTACTGATCAAAGCAATAAACCTGCTGTCAATCAACATTTGTCTTTCTGCATTTGCTTCCAATCACTTGGGAAGTGCAGACTGACTTATATCACATGTCTTCCCTCTATCCGAAGTAACAACAACACACTACGGTGGTTGGTGATGACAAAGTGTTGTATTTTCAAAAATGTTTCATTATGTCAATAAAACTTTTCTTTGGTGTTCAAAACCCTTAAAAGTACACTACTGGACATTAAAATTACTACACAAAGAAGAAATGCAGATGATAAATGGGTCTTCATTGGACAAATATATTATACTAGAAATGAAATGTGATTACATTTTCATGAAATTTGGGTGCATAGATCCTGAGAAATCAGTATCCAGAACAACCACCTCTGGCCGTAATAACAGCCTTGATATGCCTGGGCACTGAGTCAGACAGAGCTTGGATAGCATGTGCAGGTACAGCTGCCCATGCAGCTTCAACACGTTATCACAGTTCATCATGAGTAGTGACTGGCGTATTGTAACGAGCCAGTTGCTCGGCCACCATTGACCAGACGTTTTCAATTGGTGGGAGATCTGGAGAATGTGCTGCCCAGGGCAGCAGTCGAACATTTTCTGTATCCAATAAGGCCCGTACAGGACCCGCAACAGGCGGTCGTGCATTATCCTGCTGAAATGTAGGGTTTTGCAGGGATCGAATGAAGGGTAGAGACACGGGTCATAACACATCTGAAATGTAACGTCCACTGCTCAAAGTGCCATCAATGCGAACAAGAGGTGATCGAGACATGTGACCAGTGGCACCCCATACCATCACGTCGGGTGATACGCCAGTATGGCGATGACAAATACATGCTTCAAACATGCGTTCACCATGATTTCGCCAAACTCGGAAGCGGCCATCATGATGCTGTAAACAGAACCTGGATTCATCTGAAAAAAATGTCGTTTTGCCATTCGTGCATCCAGGTTCATCATTGACTACACCATAGCAGGTGCTCCTGTCTGTGATGCAGCGTCAAGGGTAACCGACGATGTTTGCAGCAGCATGGACTATCACCTCGGAGACATTCGCTGTGAACTGTTCGTGAAGATGGTTGTTGTCTTGCAAACATCTCCATCTATTGGCTCAGGGATCGAGATGTGCCTGCATGATCCACTACAGCCATGAGGATAAGATGCCTGTCATCTCGACTGCTAGTGATACAAGGCCGTTGGGATCTGTCACAGTGTTCCATATTACCCTCCTGAACCCATCAATTCCATATTGTGCTAACAGTCATTGGATCTCGACCAACAGAAGCAGCAATGTCGAGATAGGATACAATCTGACCTTTATCAAATCAGAAACATGATGGTATGCATTTCTCCTCCTTACACGCGGCATCACAACACCATTTCACCGGGCAACGCCGGTCAACTGCTGTTTGTGTATGAGAAATTGGTTGGAAAGTTTCCTCATGTCAGCACGTTGTAGGTGTTGCCACTGGCGCCAACCTTGTGTGAATACTCAGAAAAGCTTAACATTTGCATATCACAGAATCTTCTTCCTGTCCGTTGAATTTCACGTCCGTAGCACATCATCTTTGTGGTGTAGCAATTTTAATGGCCAGTAGTGTATATACATCAGTTACATATTAAATTGTAAACTAAATCAAGATAGCTTGTTTTTTGTTCTTGCAGGTGGGAACTGTGTAATTTTTATACCAATTACACCATTTGGTGTAAGGAAAAAAGGTTATGTCTTTACACTAGTTCTGCAGACTGGTGAGGTCACCCTGTGAACTTATTTGATACCTCAATATTGTCAACGTATCTTCTGTTCATTTATTATTCTGCTCCATCATTTGAATAGCTGACACACACAAATGCTATGGACAACAGATTTCATTACAATTTTAAGCTTGACATTCCAGCCTATTCAGATCATTTGGTCAACGTTGCTTATGAGAATCATTCAATTAAAGCTGCCAGGAATACATCAGCATGGAAATATGGCAATGAAACAACTAAGGGCAAATCTAAATAACATAGTTGAGTCCAGAAACTTCCGTACAATGTGAGTTTATGCGAAGTTACCTGAGCTCATTATCTGCATACATAGACCTGTAAAGACTGCTGTGTCACTGACTTCATTGGTGGACTGACTGATCTCTATTTTGGTGAAAAAATTACAAGTTCCCCAAAGATTCGATACAGTTCCCCACAGTCGTTTAATGAACAAAGTAAGAGGATATGGACCATCAGACCAATTGTGTGATTGGATTGAAGAGTTCCAAGATAACAGAATCCAGCATGTCATTGTCAATGGAGAGAAGTCTTCCAAAGTAAGAGTGATTTCAGGTGTGCTGCAGGAGAGTGTCGTACGACCATTGTTATTCGCAATATACATAAATGATCTTGTGGATTACATCAGAAGTTCACTGAGGCTTTTTGCGGATGATGCTGTGGTATATCGAGAGGTTGTAACAATGTAAAATTGTACTGAAATGCAGGAGGATTTGCAATGAATTGACGCATGGTGCAGGGAATGGCAATTGAATTTCAATGTAGACGAGTGTAATGTGCTGTGAATACATTGAAAGAAAGATCCCATATCATTTAGCTACAATATAGCAGGTCAGCAACTGGAAGCAGTTAATTCCATAAATTATCTGGGAATACACATTAGGAGTGATTTAAAATGGAATGATCATATAAAGTTGATCATCGGTAAAGCAGATGCCAGACTGTGATCCATTGGAAGAATCCTAAGGAAATGCAATCCGAAAACAAAGGAAGTAGGTTACAGTACACTTGTTCGCCCACTGCTTGAATATTGCTCACCAGTGTGGGATCCATACCAGATAGGGTTGATAGAGAAGATCCAATGGAGAGCAGCGTGCTTCATTAGAGGATCATTTAGTAATCGCGAAGGCATTATGGAGATGATAGATAAGCCCGTACCAAGCTACTGAGCGTCTCTCCTGCAACGTCTTCCACTGGAGTTTTTGTTGAAGTTTCGAGAATATACCTTCACTGAGGAGTCAAGCAGTATATTGCTCCCTCCTACCTATATCTCGCGAAGAGACCATGAGGATAAAATCAGAGAGATTAGAGCCCACACAGAGGCATACTGACAATCCTTCTTTCCACGAACAATACGAGACTGGAATAGAAGGGAGAACCGATAGAGGTACTCAAGGTACCCTCCGCCACACACCGTCAGGTGGCTTGCGGAGTATGGATGTAGATGTAGATGTAGATTTTGAGTTAGGTGAGACAACAGCATTGCTCCAGCAGATCGCCACAACTTTGGATCTCTGCTTATTACATTGGCCACAGTAGTGGAGACGAAATGGTCCACTTCAAAATACAAATAGTGGAAATCGGGGTCTCACAAGCTATTAAAAAAAAGTCTGTTGTAAGGTTCTGACTGACAAGGGGTGAAATGTAAGGTGGATCCTTCAGCCCACTGTTTCTGGTGAAGGAAAGTGGCCAGATAGGAGGTTGATGCTGATGCTGTTACAAAATGGGTCACAAGACATCCCACGAGAATCAAGAGGTCCGTGCAAAGCCATCTGGGAGGGCAAGGACCGGAAGGGAAGACTTCCAATGCCACCCTTGGAGAGAGTAAAGTGAAACCCATAGCCATGACAGTGGGACAGTATAACTGAGCAAAGAAACAAAGCATTCCCAACACACCAGTTTGCTCCATTTGATTAAGTAACGGGCTTGCAAAGCTTGACAGCAATCAGGATGGCAATGGCAATGGTCGTACAACACCACAGGACATGTCGGCGGTGAAATGGTTCATATTAGCGTGGGATAGCAAGGCTAGCAGCATGAACATTTGCATCAGACACGTCACGTAGGACGTCATCAATACAACCCGACAAAGAGGGAAAACCTGTGCAGTATATAGATGCCACCTGGTGTATTGGTAAGACCAACGAGGTAACATGTCCATTGGGGAGTTGGAAGGTAGCAAGAGAATCAATGGGAAATTGTCACTATTGCAAAGGTTGTTGTATGGCAACCAGTGTAATGAAGGGAGGAGGGAGCGAGAAGAAAGAGAAAGATCAGTGGCAGGTAAGGTACCATGACTGGCACTGAAATGGGTAGGGGAGCCATAATTAAGAAGGCACAAATAGTGGTCTGCATGGAACTGGTCTATGAGAAGACCCCGACTAGATGGAAATGTACTGCTCCACAAGGGATGATGAGCATTAAAATCCCTGAGAATGGGGATGGAAGGAGGAAGTTGCTGAAGAAGGGCAGTTAAGGCAGCAGGTGTAAGAGTCCTATAAGAAGAGAGATAAAGATTGCAAATTGTGATCGCAGAGACCATTGGAAGCAGTTGCTGTTAGGGTCCACCTGAAGTTTGAAGAGGAATCCATGTGCTAACAATGTCCATACGAACCAATGTACAAATGCCATAAGCGACCAGCAGGGGGCCAACCCGATTTCGACAGAAAGCATGGAACCCATGGAGGCCTGACGAGTGACCATCAGTAAAATGAGATTCCTCTAGAACCACAGAAGCTGCAGAGTAAAATGAAATAAGGGATTTCAACTCTGCAAGGTGATGATAGGGTAATATCCATCACAATTACATTGGATAACCACAGAATAATGGTTCAAATGGTGGTGACGTGGGGGGGGGGGGGGGGGGGAACAGGCTAAAGCCAGTCATGGCACAGGGTCACCATCCATCACCAACAAGGAGGGTGCGAAATCCATGAACATTAGGTCAGAGTCAGGTTGCGAAGGTGGGGATGGAACCTCTGGCGACACCATAGGCTCCTTGTCCCAGGACTTATGTTCTTCTTCTTTTCTGTTTGAGATTGAGGAGGGCTATGCTACGAAAGGAAGCGAGCTGCAGCAAGATCTGGAACAGAAAGAGAGTGAGAGACCTGGGCCCCTACAGACCGTGGCTCTCGTTGGCGTTTTGTGGCAGCAGACCTCTGGCCTTGAAGGTAGCAGGAAGGGGGCTCCGGGGATGGGTGCCCTTGACCGGCAGATGCTGAAGAAGTGGGACGCTTCTCCGGCTAGGGAAAGGGAGCAGCGCCCAGAGGGGAGGGTGGGGGAGCCATGGGGGGGGGGGGGGGGGGAGAAGAGGGATTTGGGACTGGGGTAAGGAAGGGGGAGGAAGGGGTGAAGATGTAACTGAAGCATAGCTAGATGTCATTGACACAGGATGAAGAAGTGTATACTTCTTTCGGGCCTCAGTATAGGTCAGACGATCAAGGAACTTTTAAGAAGGGAAAGAAGATACAGGAGTATAAGCAGGACAATCCGGTGAATGTGGAGAATGATTCATGGGCCACTCCTGTTCGGTCCCACCACATATTCATTAGTGGCAACCCTGCAACCGTTCCTGTCGCGGTTACAACATTGTGGTAACAAAGTAAACGGTAGTAGTTGTTAGCACGGACGCTATGTTGGTCTGCCTTCTGGAACAACAGCAGCAACTCCTGCAGCAGCAGCTCACATAGCAGCAGCAGCTCCAGTTAGCAACCACATCAACTTTTGTAAGATGTCTATTGGACAATGTCAGTGGGATGGATATCCACAACAGCTTCTGAGTCCTCGGGTGTCCGATGCTTTCCCACGTCTGCCATCGTTCCCACCATTTAATGACGCTAAAGAAGACTGGGAAACATACTTAAATCAGCTGAAACAACATTTCACAGCTTTTCAGGTCGTGGGTGACCCTTGCAGTGGTCGTTGCTTTTGTCGTGGGCCTCCCCAGACACATTTTTTCTTCTCCGCTTGGCACCATTGTCTGATCCTGTGGCTCTCTCTTTCCAGGAGATATGCCTTTTGCTGACAAACTATTATTCTCAGCACTACCAAGTGGTCACCTCTCAGCTGGATTTCTACCAGTGCCATAAACAGCCTGCTCAATCATATTGTTCCTGGGTCACGGACTTGCAGGATGTCAGCTGTCACTGCAATTTTACATGCACCAATCAGCAGTGTAAGGCTTCATATGCAGATTTCCTCATCCAGGATGTGAGTGTTCATTTGGCTCCTGATACTAAAGTCCGCACTGTGCTGTTGAAACTCGATAATCCCTCATTGGAAGAGATTCTCTGCATTGCCCATGCATTTTAAATTGCTCAGGCAACCAACGACCATCTCATGGGATGGCCACAAGTGGCAGCGATTGATGTGTCTCTGCGGGTTCTGCCCTTGTGACATATACATGGCCCAGCCAACAGAGGCTAGCACCATCGGGATTCCTCTTTGCCTGACATCTCTATTGCATCAGAGCCTCCGGTTGCCCCTCGTCACTGGTCACGCAGTCCACTTCCACCTTGCCCACAGTGCTTTACCACACACTCTCAATCTGATTGCCCCCACTGCTGGAAAATGCGCATGCTGTTTGAGAAAGAGAGCCACATCCAATCTGTTTGTTGTAGTTGTTCGACTTGCTCCCATCCTGCCTCTACTGGGCCTCAGGATACAGCACATGCTCTGCAATCGGTCATCGAGCTGGAGGACCCATCAGCACAGAAGCTATTCCTCACACTCCGCCTTTTACTGTCAGTTTGCAGGTCAACACTGTGGCCACCGTCTCCCTGATTAATACTGTGACATATACCCACCTTGGCTCCCCTGCAATCTCACCTCCCTCTAAGCATTTCGTCACCTATGGCGATGGTTCCAGTCCCTTTCATGGGCAGTTCGTCATCCATGTGACATACACTCATGTTCACTGGATCCTTACCCTATTTGTTGTCGATCATCCATTGGTTTAGAATATTTTTGGTCTGGATACATTTCCACTGTTTGGCTTTTCAATTTCTGATGAAGCTAAGGACTGTTCCTTTTCAGGACTTGGACGCTCTGTGCTCAGCTTTTGTGTCATCGTTTGCAACGAATTTCGGATGTGCTTCAGATTTTCAGGCACACATCACACTTTGGCTGGATGCACAGCCTCACTTTTTCTGGGCCTGACCCCTTCCAGTGGCCTTATGGCTGGCAGTCAAGCAGGAACTTTATTGTCTCCAGAACGCCAGCAGCTGGTTGTACGGAAACCCAATGGGTCCCTTTGGCTGTGTGGGGACTTTGGCACTACTATCAATGCTCAGTCACTAGTAGATACTTGCCCCATGCCCCGACAAGCTTGTGGGGATGAGTACTTTTCTAACATCGACCTGGCTGAGGCATACCATTAGTTACCCTTGGATTCTGATTCCCAGAACATCATGGTTATCAACACACCTTTCGGATTCTACAAGTACAAGTGCCTTCCATTTGGTGTTGCTTCAGCGCCACCAATTTTCCCAGGTTCCTGGAGCAACTTACACAGCCTATCCCAGCCTGCGTGAATTACCTGGATGACATCTTGGTCACTGGGCATTCCCTCCAGGAACATCTGCACAACCTCAGCACCTTATTTCATGCTCTGCAGTCTGCAGCTTTATGCTGTCGGTTGGACAAGTGTCTTTTTTTCACCTGGAAGTGGAATACTTAGGCCACTGGCTTAGTAAAGATGGCATTCTCCCTTCGGATCGCAGTGTCACAGCCATAGAGGCTCTTCCTCGTCCCAAGGACTTATCTGCACTCCAGGTGTTTTTGGGCAAGGTTACTTATAACTTAAATTTCTTACCCCAAGCTGCCTCTGTTGCTCATCCACTCAATCACTTGCACTGCAAAGGGACGACTTTTCATTGGACTCCTGCCTGTGACCACACATTTCTCTTTTTAAAGATGAAGCTGAAGTCCACCCTTTGCCTTACTTCCTTCTCTCCAGACTGCCCCTTGGTTGTGGCAGCTGATGCATCTGCATACGGCATTGGGGCAGTCCACGTACATCAGAATACCAATGGCTCAGAACAGCCCATCACTTATGCATCTAAGATGTTAAACAACGGAATTACTCCCAGATTGAAAAAGAGGCCCTGGCGATCATGTTTGCCACCCAAAAATTTCATATCTACCTTTTGGGAGAAAGTCCACCCTCCATACAGACCATAAACTTTAGTTATGCTTTTCGTGCCATACTCTCACCTTCCAGAGCGGGTGGCTCAATGAGTCCATAACTGGGCGTTATTTTTACGGAATTACACATACAGCATCCGGTATAAGTCCACCGCCCACCATTCTAACGCAGATGCTTTGTCACATATCCCAGCAGGCCACAATCCTGCCTTTGACCAACAGGAGGTCCTCCACTTTCACATTGATTCTGACCGCTGGGATGCGCTGGATTCTCTGCCTCCTACGGCTGCTTACATTGCCACGGCTACACACCAAGACCCTATCTTGCGGCAGGTTCCCCACTACATGATCCATGGTTGGCCTTGCTGTACTACTCATTGGATGGGGACTGACTTCAGCCCCTGGCGCCACCTGTCCAACAGCCCTCCATGGTTGATGATGTCCTTCTGTTGGCCATGGAGACTGATGCCCATCGGGTGTTCATCCCTCTGGATTTTCAACATCACGTGCCCACTTTGTTCCATCACGGGTACTGGGGTATCTCCCACATGAAAGTTTTGGCTCGCCAGCACATGTATTGGCCAACCATCGATGGCGATATTGGCCACCTGGTCTGCAGGTGCACTGTGTGTGCACGCATCAACAGGCAAGGAATCCCCCCCCCCAGTCATTCACACCCTGGCCTGTGCCTCGCTGGCCCTGGGATCACATCCAACTTGATTTTCCAGGCCCGGTTTTGGTGTCCATGTGGTTACCTATTGTTGGTGCTTACTTCAAATACTCATATGTCATCCGAATGGCATCCACCAACACAGTGGACACACTCACAGCCCTGGCTCAGTTTCTTGCCATTGAGGGCCTGCCTCACACATTGGTCTCCAATAATGGCTGCCAATTCACGGCATTTTCCTACCAAGAATTCTGTCAGGCCAACAGTATTAAACATATCCATAGCCCACCTTTCCACCCTTCCTCCAATGGCACAGCGGAGAGGCTTGTCCATCCATACATTTAAACAACACATGAAAAAGGCAGTTGAAACAATGCAAACCATATCAGCCCTCACCCTGTTCTTGAGCACATATCACACCACCCAGTTGACATAGTCCGGCGGAGCTTCTCCATTGGGCGACAGCCATGGACCCTGCTCTATTTGCTGATACATTCACCCTCCCACCCCTGCTACGAGCCCTCCCAGCATTATGCCTCTTGCGCGGCCATGTGGGCTCGCGTGTACGGGAACAAGGTGGGCTGGACGCCCACCACGGCCATTGTGGCCCATGGGCTGCATGTGACATTAGTGAAGTTATCGAAAGAGTTGGAGTGCCGCTATCATAACCAGCTCTGCCCTTGTACCCCTGCGGGACTCCTGCTACTGTATCCTCCTACACTACCTCCTTCGGGTACAGACACGGTCCTCAAGTTGCAACCAGTTGCTGTCTCCCTCCGAGCCTGCCGCCAGGCCTCCCCACCCCCTGGTGGATTGGAGGCTCCATACGATGCCATGGCCTCTGTGTTGGCCATCATGGACACCTTGGACGTCCCTTCCTCCCCGACAATGGCATTTGACAAGCCTGGGTCTTCTCCCATCTGCCGACCACTGTGGCAAGTCCAGAGCATTTTCACGTCAATGCACAAGTTTTAGGGAGGAGGGCTTGGGTCCGGAGCACCGCGGGTTTCGAATCCATGCCAGACCACATGGAACTCAATGACCATTAGAGGTCTCTGGAGCACTCATGCCATAAGCCATGGCAGCACACTCTCCTGGCCCTGAGTCCAGCGTGAGGGCTCCACTATAGAGCATGTTGTCCCAGTGACCAATAGTGGCATACCCTGTCCTGTATTTAGGTGGCAGCCTCTCACTCAGTGAGGCAGTCTGGTATTCACATTGAATCAGTTTATATCTCACTTACAGTCATCGTGTTTACATTGCATGTGCTTCTTCCCATTTACGAGTGGGTGTTGTATTGATTTCATGAGGTTCTCTCTTGTGACCCCATTGCTTAATAATTTGTTGCTGTACTTGGGGTCTTGTTCGGTTGTCTGTCGTCGTGCTTTTCCTTCCATTCCAGTTCATCCACCTTGTTTGTTTGCAGGCCTCTCTCATTTGGTCCCACTGCGTTTTCATTAGCAGCAACCCCATGACAGTTCCTGTCGTGGTTACCACACGAGTCCAATGTGGTAATCTTTGCGCCACCTTGCTTGGTGTGTGGTGTGACAGGTTACAGTGTAAGGAAGGGCATTATGTGCTACCAAGCCAGGAGTGCGAAATGTTTCAATGGTGACTGGTGAACCAACTCTTGCTATTTCAAATTACTTCCATAATTCTGCAGCAGGTAGTCATTTAGCAGTTGCCAGAACACTTTCAAAGATTAGGGACCACCTCGCCTGGCCCACCTTGTATCAGGTAATTCAGAGGTTAGTGATAGAATGTCACAGCAGCAAGGTAGCCAAGTCTAATCTTAATTTTCAGAATGGGAGGTTGCAGTCTGGAAAGGAAAATAACGCGGTGGGCAATCTGTCCATTGATTACATTTGTCCGTTATCTAGGACACAAGATGGTGACCTCTATATCCCGGTTGTCATGGATGCTCTTTCCAGTTGTGTGTGGCTTGTACTAAGTACTGGCATCACAGCCAGTCTAAAGATTTGGCATTTACCTCAAATATTTTCCATTACTGGCCTTCTGAGATAATTTGTTAGTGATAATGCCCAGTGTTTGTTTTGCATCAGTTTAGGAGGTTTTGCTTTGTGAATGACACTAATCATTCCACCACAATACCCTAGTGTCTGCAACCCTCCTTTGCAGAGTCTTAATCTGAGTTTGAAGTTGATTCTTATTGCATTTCATCAGCATTCTCACTGAAGACAGGACACCTTGCTTAAATTGTTAAACCTGGCTTTTAACTCTGTTCACTGCGAGGCAAGTAAGGCCACTACAGCCTCTTCCATGTCGAGCTATCCCATGAATTACCGGCATGTAGGAACATAGAACTCTCACTCCAGAGAGGTGCACCATTATAATGAAGGGGGTCGCTCCACTGAGGTTAAGCCAGGTGAAAAGGGGTTCATCCATAATTTTGGAGTTTTTTGGGGGCAGGGGGAGGGGCAGGGCAAAAAGGTAATCTCCAAATAAGCTATCCCCACATTATGAGGGCCCCTGTCAAGTTTTTATGGTTCTTAATGCAGTCAGTCTCTTGGTCCAGAATATGCAGACTGGAAAAATCTCAAGTCCACATATCTCAGGTTAGGAAGGGGACTAGTTTCTTTCTTGTTGTGAGAGAAAATGGAGAAGGTACCTGCTTTTCTGTGGAGGAGGAAAGGCTGTGTGGTGCACCGGTGATACATCAATTCACACATTTGTGGTATCTTCTATAATGCCTTAGGGCTGATGGTAGCTGTGTCTGCTGGCCATTTTCATATAGATTGGAGGTATGGCTCCGAGCTGTGGGCCGCTATGAATGGACACCAGTTAATAGCAGATGTCTCCTCCCTACTACGACATCTGGCCTGGCTCCAGCACAAGTTGGCATCGTGTTACAACGAGAACCACAATTGTGTTCTTGCGGGGCCATATCACTGCATCTAAGCTGTGGATGTGCAGTGGGGAGTGCCTGAGTCTTCCCTGGGAAGCAGCTAGTGCATTCTGCTGGATGATACTTTGTTACCTCGGATGTTGCTAATGGCCGGATCTATCATTAAATGACAGTTATCATGTGTGACATATTTCTGATACATTGTCTCACATTTTAAGCCCTTTGGAACTAGACAGCCAGGTGTGGGATGTGGTCACATTAGAGATTCTAAACACAATTTTAAAAATCATTCTATTCAATTTCTTATTGCTTTTTTTTTGTTCTAGGTGAGAATAGGAAAATTTGCGCAAACTAAAATAGGGTCATAAGCTTACAAACTGACTACTACACAACTTGAGATCAATTTTTCCCCTGAGAGTAACTGGCACACTGTATTTAAAATAATTGTGCCAAGTAAATGACCATTATTGTGCATGATTTTGGGTGTCTGTTTCACATCATATAATAAGTAGGCCTAATTGCCCCTAGGCTGAATCGGAATGGGGAGAAATTGAACTTACACATTTTCAAAACGGGCATCTACAAAACTCTGTGTCCATGAGCTATAGAATGAAAGTGATCTCATGAATGCCTGGGTTTACAAATCGTGAACCCTACATGTGCAGGTTGATCAATTTCCAGCTACATCACCATCCTTATAAAGACCCCGTATCAGACCACGAGTATGAAAGATTCATATCACAACACCCAATAGCTTTGAACAGTAATTTCATCCCTCCAAGCTTGATACAGCAGCTAAAATGGGACACTCCAACACAGAAAATTGGAATTTGGTTAATCAGAAGCTGCAAGACGTGCTGGCAGAACAACTGAAGTTAACGACAAACCCAGAATGAGTTCTCAAACCAATTACTGATAAATCTGATGGACTGTTCACTACATTGCCACAACCCCATGAGCTACTAAGGATGATGCAGGAGAAATGTACATTTATTATCTACTGATAATGGTAATGAGGAATTTCTTGCACTATGGAAATGTTACTTTTAGCAACACTACAAACTTTGCATAAAAGCTGATGTATCCTTAATGGCAGGTAGTGACTATTATGCATCAGGGAAAGAAGAATTTGAAGGTCTGTACATGAAGGATTGAAAGCTAAACATGGAGAAATATTGAAAATAAAGAAAAACTGGAAATCGCAAAACTTCATGCTGTGCGTTTGTCATCTGAGCACCCCATCTCAGATGAAGTTTAAAAACATTTGGATCTCACTGCTAACACATGTCAAATAATATCAGATACAGCCCATTGTAGAAAGTGGTTTTACAACCATTGTCGTCTTTGTTGGGAGTGAGCTGTAATGCGAAGGCCAGTACTGGGACGCACTCTCGCTGCACGAGGTTGTTGTTTACCTTTATAAACACCATTAGTGCCCAACTACAGAGCTGGAGTTGTGGAGTTGTTTCCTAGAGGAGGATGGTAAATGAAAGGATTATTTTAATCCAACTACTATAGATTGTTTCAATTCAGCATAAATATTATTACTGTCCAATGACCTGGTCAGTCATTTTCAGAAGTATGTAACTGCTTCCAGGAGCAATACATCTGAGTTCCATAACTTCATGTAATAATTGACTTAATATAAATAGATATAATGCTGTCATGATCTGCACATTATGAGGCATTATCTTATGTCTGAAGTTTAACAACAAAATCAAGTAAGTATTACAGTTAACAACTTAGTGTCCTTAGGCAGCATAACTGACAACATGCAAGTATCTTTACTACTCATATATTCATCCAGTATTTCAGACTGAGAATGCCTAGTGACTCTCTCACTTTTGTACATGAAGTTTGTTTGGAAAGTTTATGAAATATTTGAAATTAAGTTTGAAATGCAATATTTAAAACAGTAACTAATTTATAAAGTAATCAGATGACTGAAGCTGTTTTACATATGAGAGTTCGAGTCTTTAAGCATCAGGGGTTTACTGGTACATTTAAAATAATGAGAATGTTCAGGCACAGCATTTCCTCACATAAATTAGAGATATGTGGAACCTCCACTTCAGTAACATGACTGTATTCAAAATATTGATGTGATAACAGTGCATGCATAATATTAATTTGAAATGAACCTTTTTAAACATCACATAACATCAATGCCAAATGCATTGAGGTTGACAGACATCATTTTGGGCATTTATTACATTAATGTGGTATTTACAGGTAATCACGCTGTTACAGCATGCGTTCTCAGAAGTGATAAGTTCACAAAGGTACATGTACCACATTGGAACAACCAAAATAAAATGTGCAAACATATCTACATTCTGTATTTTAATTTAAAAAACCTACTTGTTACCAACCATCTAAGCAACATGGCGACAAGTGTAGTGATGCATAGTGAACGAGTGAATAAAAGTTACTGTTCTGTCGTGAAAAAGGAATCCTGTGAAAACTGTAAATGTGAAATCGAAAAACTAAACGAATGCATATCAAGTTTACAAAAAATTGTAGATGTTCTAAGACGTGAGATTTTGCATATAACTAATGAAAACTGTGAGCTGCAGAAGTTGCGCCATCTTCTATATGATAAAACAATTAAGCCACAAAACGGGAACCTGGTGAGTTATGAGAAGCGGAAAGGAAGCGATAGACAGGCATAAAAGGCAGCAAATGAAATTATAATTGCAGATAGAACCAGGCATAGTGTTCTGTCGAATAGTAGTGATGCCTGCAACAAGGATAAGCAAAACACTAGTGAAGTGATGCAAGACAGTGAAACAACGTCTGAGTGGATAAAAGTGTCGCTCAAAGGTAATCCGTTGTCCATTAGAAGAATAACAAACTCCGTAAAATCTGCCACATTTTGCGATACAAACAAATATGATGTTTTGCAACAAAGTGAAAATACAAATAAACAAAAACCAACGCGTGTGACAAAGAAGAAAGAATCAAAAGTTGACGTCTTTGGGGATAGTCACGCCAAAGGAATTTCTCAAGAACTGCAAGTAAATAGTAAATCAACGACGGTCACAGGCATGGTTAAACCAGGTACTGGTTTCAAAGAAGTGACGAAAAACATCGTAAAATACAACTATGACAAGCAGGACAGTGTTGTAATTTGCGCTGGAGCTAAAGACATTTACGAAAACAATGCTATGAAAATGTATATGCAGCTCCTGAGTGTTTTGCTAGTACTGTCAAATACAAACATTTTACTGGTGAACTTTCCCCACAGGCAGGATTTACCTGAATGGTCATGTGTGAATAAGGAAATTCACAGAATTAATGCGAAACTTAAAAGTAGTTGTAGGCTATTCAGCAATGTGAAATTAATTGACTCAAGACTGTTTTACGAAACATAGGCTTCACCTAAACAGAAATGGGAAGGCCAGGTTAGGAACCTTAATAAGGGAAACAATTAAATGTAATTACAAAGCGACAGTCACTGAACTGGGATGGTATAAATCTCCAACAGCAGAAACACCAACACAAACAGCAGCAGCACACAAATGGACCATCCAAAAAACAGTAGCAACAGAGGAACCTACTACTGGACCAACATTAGCAGCAGCAGAACTAGCAATAGAAGCAATAGTTAAAGCATCAAAAACCAACCAATCGGAATCATTAGCAGTCACAGCAACATCAGAAGCAGTAGTTCCAACATCAATAACCAAGCAACCAGAATCACTGACATTCACTGCAACAGCACACAGCAGCAGCAGTGGAAATAGGAGCAGTCATCACACCAGAAGAAGGCAGCCACCCTTGAGAAGCCAGGATTTTTGCTGGGGCAAAACAGTGAACAACAGCACATAACAGGGAAACAGGGGAATGTTTGCAAGCAGAGGAATCTACAACAAGGTATGAAATCTTGTAACAGTGTAAGAGAAAATGCATCAACAGAGTGAAAAGTCACAGGTCAGTTGGATTGTTCAAATCAGCTAAGAATTATGAGTCTGAACATTCAGTGTCTTAAAAACAAGTACCTTGAAATTGAGGTAGCAGCAAATAGTGACCATATTGATTGTTTGTGTGTTATGGAACATTGGTGCAGGGACAGTGAACTAAACAGCATAAACTTAAGCCAATATAAACTTGCCAGTCAGTACTGTAGGCAAAATGCCAAAGGTGGTGGTGTATTCATTTATCTAAATCCCAAGCTTAAATTTAAGTTAAGGTACGAGGCTAAACCATTAATCATAGAAAAGGATTTTGAGGCAGTAGCCATTCAGTTATATAGTTTAAAGAAGAAAATAATTGTTGCAACAATATACAGGTCACCATCTGGAGATACTGAAGTCTTTCTTGAGAATTTGGAAGAAATGCTCAACATTTTCTCAAATGAGAACTCTACCATAATTCTTTGTGGTGACTTTAATATTAATCTATTGGTCCAGAGTCCAGTAAAAAACAAGTTTTTAGACATACTAAAAAGCTTCAACATGTTCCCCCACATATCAGCCCCCACTAGAACAACAGATTCCAGTGAAAGCCTAATAGATAACATCTTCTCAAATGTGGACACACATGAAGTTGCAGTTACAAATGTGATTATAGGATTATCAGATCATAATGCACTAACCTTTAATCTCACTGCAACTTCCAAGGAGGAGGAAAATAAAAAGGAGAACAAACGATTTTTCTCTACTGAAAATTGTAATCAGTTCAAAATTAATTTAAAAAATGCAGTTTGGTCAGAGGTCCTGGCACAAACAAACACAAATGATGCTTACAATATATTTGCTTCCACTTTTATGACATACTTTGAAATGTGTTTCCCAAAAAAGCTTTTGAGTTATAGATCATCTGGATCCAAAGGGACCTGGATTACACCCGGAATTAAAAAGTCAAGTGAAACCATGAAATTACTAAGTTTAAAGTTAAAACCATGTCATGATCAGCAGTTTGTTGAGTATGTGAGGACATACAAAAAGACTTACCGCAAAGTAATAGCAAAACCAAATTATTAAGTAATGATACATTAATAAGGCATGCTAGTAACAAGTCCAGAATGATGTGGAAAATGGTAAAAAAAGGAATTGGGGGTCAAACTAAAGAACAGGAAATCAATCTTAAAAATAATGAAAATATTCCCATCGAAAAAGATGCCATGGCAAACTATGTAAACAATTATTTTGTAAATATTCCCCTTACTTTAAGTAGTAAATTTAAGCAACAACCAACAGTGATGACTCCAATGGTAAATATCAGCATGATGGCAATACCAAAGGATGAACATGAAGTTCTAAAAGTCATTAAATGCTTGAAATCCAAAATGTCCTCTGGGTTGGATGATGTACCTGTATCAATAATTAAGAAAATTGCTCCACGTGTTGTCAAACCTATAGCGCACATAGCAAACTTGTCCCTCAGTGAAGGGATATTTCCAGACAAACTTAAAATCTCCAAAGTGATACCTCTATACAAAAATGGTGACAGACATAAAATAGAAAATTACTGACCTATATCTCTCCTCCCAGCCTTCTCCAAAATACTTGAGGAACTAATGAAAATCAGGGTTTCAAAATATCTAGAAAAAAATATACTAATAAATAACAGTCAACATGGCTTTCGAGCAGGGCACAGTACAGAAACAGCCATATTGGACTACACAACTGAAATAGTACGAAATTTGGAGTCAAATAAACAGGTTGTTGGAATTAATCTAGATTTATCTAAAGCCTTCGATACTGTGAACCATGTAATATTACTAGAGAAACTTGAAGCAATAGGCATCAGGGGTACTGTTAAAAAATGGTTTGAATCTTATCTGCAAAACAGGTCACAAGTTATTGAGTTGAGGTCATCCAACAATCATCACAATTTTAAACTCATATCTGAACCAAAACAAACTGAAATAGGTGTTCCACAGGGCAGCATTCTGGGCCCTTTGTTATTTCTAATTTATATCAATGATATACAGGCTCCAGACAGCTCAGCCAAAATTCTACTATTTGCAGATGACACGAGTAGCATAATTAGTGATATAAAAGAATCATTGTGTACTACAGCAGAGAAAACGCTCTCATACATACAGTCATGCTTTTATTCAAATAAGCTGACATGAAATACAAAGAAAACAAACTTTATACAGCATGGAAGCAAGTGTCAAGGGGAAAATATGTGCCTTATGCTGGGTAGCAAACAAATAGAAAAAGTGTGCACCACAAAGTTTCTGGGAATGCAAATTGACCAAGATTTAAACTGGAATGAACACAGTGTATATCTTACTCAGAAACTTAGCTCAGCATGTTTTGCCTTAAGAATAATATCCAAGGTACGCAGCAAAGAATGTGTTAGAGTAGTGTATTTCAGTTATTTCCAATCAGTTGCAAGCTATGCCATAAGTTGTTGGGGAAAAACCAGGTCAAGACTAAATGACATTTTTATTATGCAAAAAAGAGCTCTTCGTATCATGACACACAGCCCACCACAAACCCACTGTAGACCCTTATTCAGACAACTAAAGATACTTACAATACCATCAATATATATTTTTAAATGCCTGGAAATGATATGTAAAAATAACTGCGATCTCCAAACCAACTCAAGCTACCATGATCACAACACAAGGCATTGTAGACTTCCACATTCCCTATGTAGCAAAAACATGTTAGCCACTTAGGAATAAAGCTTTTAAATGCACTTCCATTTTAAATTAAAGAATTCAAAGGCAAAATTAATTTCAAGCATGAAGTAAAAAAATGTTTGATGGAAAAATGTTACTACAGTGGAAATGAATACCTGTCTCAGACTGTGGATTGAAACCCGTAGCTTACTTATTTTTTAAAAATTCAGACTAATTAAATAATGTTTTCAACTTTGTAATTATGATACTTAGGAAAAATCTGTTAAATATCTGTAATACGTTTTGTGTATATCCGTAACATGTTTTGTGTATAAGGCATAGTTCATTATCTAAAATTGTTTATTGTGAGCATGTACTTTTGTTTTTTGGGTAATAAGTTCTTGTACAATACTTATGTACTATGTGGATATAATTTGTTTGCTGTTTGTATATGTTTGTCAATTTATTATGTATATGTGTTGTTATGTGTTACGTGTAATCAAATGACAAATCCTGTATCACATGTATGATCTACTGGATGCTAAATAAATAAATAAATAAATATTCTAAAAACAAAGATGATGTGACTTACCAAACGGAAGCACTGGCAGGTCGATAAACACGCAGACATACACACAAAATTCTAGCTTTCGCAACCAACGGTTGCTTCGTCAGGAAAGAGGGAAGGAGAGAGAAAGACGAAAGGATGTGGGTTTTAAGGGAAGGGGTAAGGAGTCATTCCAATCCCGGGAGCGGAAAGACTTTCTGCTCCTGGGACTGGAACAACCCCCCACCCTCCCCCCCCCCAAACCCACATCCCCCCATCCCTCCCCCTCCCCCCCCTCCCCGCCGACGAAGCAACCGTTGGCCGCGAAAGCCAGAATCCTGCGTGTACGCCCGTGTTTGCGTGTCCATCAACATACCAGCGCCCCCGCCCGGCAAGTCACATCATCTTTGCTTTCAGATATATTTTTCCCACGTGGAATGTTTCCGTCTATTTTTTATATATACAAACACAATCATACACACAAAACTCCAGCCCTCACAACCAATGGCTGCCCCACCAGGAAAGAGGGAAGGAGAGGGAAAGACGAAAGGATGTGGGCCCTAAGGGAGAGGGCAAGGAGTCACTCCAATCCCGGAGCGGAAAGACTTACCTTAGAGGGAAAAAGGATGGGTATACACTCGCACACGCACACATATTCATCCACACAAATACAGACACAAGCAGACATATTTAAAGACAAAGAGTTTGGTCAGAGATGTCAGTCGAGGCGGAAGTGCAGAGGCAAAGGTGTTGTTGAATGACAGGTGAGGTATGAGTGGCAGCAACTTGAAATTAGCGGAGATTGAGGCCTGGTGGGTAACGGGAAGAGAGGATATATTGAAGAGCAAGTTCCCATCTCTGGAGTTCGGATAGGTTGGTGTTGGTGGGAAGTATCCAGATAACGCGGACGGTGTAACACTGTGTCAAGATGTGCTGGCCGTGCACCAAGGCATGTTTAGCCACAGGGTGATCCTCATTACCAACAAACACTGTCTGCCTGTGTCCATTCATGTGAATAGACAGTTTGTTGCTGGTCATTCCCACATAGAATGCATCACAGTGTAGGCAGGTCAGTTGGTAAATCACGTGGGTGCTTTCACACGTGGCTCTGCCTTTGATCGTGTACACCTTCCGAGTTACAGGACTGGAATAGGTGGTGGTGGGAGGGTGCATGGGACAGGTTTTACAACGGGGCAGTTACAAGGATAGGAGCCAGAGGGTAGGGAAGGTGGTTTGGGGATATCTGTTTTTGCCAGTAGTTTCACTTTGTTTTCACCTTCTCCTTTTTACCGTAATCTGCTATACAATTTTATCCCGCCCATATATACTCAATAATACGTAACCCACTTCCAAATCATAACCAAAAAAACCTTTTTGACACTTTCAACACTACCGCTGCTATAAAATCCTCCGTTTCTAGTTCACAAACAGTTCCTTTCACCTATTAAAAAACCATTTCGGCTAGTTCTAATAACTTTCGCTTTATTTCCATTTCCGTTTTTCCCATATCACTGATAATTTTTAGCCGCTTCCCACAGCTTTTAACGTCATTATTTCTTCGTCAGACAATTGTTAGCCTCTTTTTCAAAATCTGCCACCACAAAACCACTCCTTTTAATACATTTACACGCAGTTTTTTCGAAATTTTCCCGAATTTTCCGTCCTTTAACGTGTTTTGGCGGTAACACAACCACCTATCCTTTGTGCACATCGTTGTCTACCAACCCAAGTCCAACATAGCCCAGCTGTAACCAACACCTTTTCGCCTTTTTTTCACACCAGATCTCCAGTAACTTTCCAGTTCACCTTTATCTCTCCCCATATATTTTAATTTTCATTTTCATTTCAGCCTCATGTTACACTTTCCACCTTCTAATACTATGTCACCCTCACAACACCCCCACAATGACCCCATTAAGTTTTATTTACATTCCCTCCACAAACATGCCATCGCCCTAGCCAGATTATGCTCCCATATTCTATTTTCTCAGGCTTGTCTTACATTTGGCATTACCCCCAAAGGCCTCACACTGAAAGTTCCCATCTCTGGCTGCAACCCTTCTTTCCATCAGTCCCTATACCAGTTCCAAACTGAACAATCCATTGCCCTCACCCACCTAATCCTTCACCTACACGTCAACTCAGCCAATGAACACACCCGTCCACTCCTATTCTTAATAAAAGTCCTTAATCTTTCCTCACCCACATCCAGACCGGCTGTTCAGAGCATCCTCCTACAGGCCAACCGCAAATTAGATCAGCATGCCACCCTCCACCTCAAAAAACTATCCAATTTCCTGGTTTCCCACCTCCGGAAAGGCAACTCACTCACCCTTCACAACCTTTCCAGCAAACCTCAACCTCCTCTCATTGCACACAAACCCAGTCTCTCCCATCTACTCAATCTCCCACTTCCTGCTCCACTCCTTCCACAACCTCAAAATTCCAATCAATACAATCTGGAACCACAACACCCTAATTCAGTAGTTAACCTTTCCTCCAAACCTCTCTCCCAATCCGAAACCTCTGTCCTATCCAAAGGCCTCACCTTCAGCCCTACTCCCAGATTCAACCAAACAGCCCTCGTCAAAGATTTACTGTCCTACACTCGTACTCTCTGCTGGATATATCACTTTGCCACTAAGAAAAATGATCCTAATCCTACTCATAATGATCCAACTCCCCAAGACACTAACCAAATTGAACCCTGCCTGAAACAGTTCCGTCCTCCATCGCAGCGGGACCCACCTCTTTTTCCTCAAAATCACCCTCTCCAAACCTTCCAGGAATTTCTGACTTCCAGCCTTGCATCTCAATCCTTCTTAAAAAACCTTAATCCTACTCCCAACATCACCACTGCTGAAGCCCAGGCTATCTGTGATCAGAAGGCTGACCGATCCACCATCATTCTTCCGGCAGACAAGGGTTCCACGACCGTGGTACTTTATCGTCGAGAGTATGTGGCTGAGGGACTGCGTCAGCTTTCAGACAACACCACATACAAAGTTCGCCAAGGTAATCCCATTCCCGATGTCCAGGCAGAGCTTCAAGGGATCCTCAGAACCTTAGGCCCCCTGCAAAACCTTTCACCTGACTCCATCAACCTCCTGACCCCAATGACACCCCGCAACCCTACCTTCTACCTTCTTCCCAAAATTCACAAATGCAATCATCCCGGCCGCCCCATTGTAGCTGGTTACCAAGCCCCCAGAGAACGTATCTCTGCCTACGTAGATCAACACCTTCAACCCATTACATGCAGTCTCCCATCCTTCATCAAAGACACCAACCACTTTCTCGAACACCTGGAATTCTTACCCAATCTGTTACCCCCAGAAACCATCCTTGTAACCATTGATGCCACTTCCTTTTACACAAATATTCCACATGTCCAGGGCCTAGCTGCTATGGAGCATTTCCTTTCACGCCGATCACCTGCCACCCTACCTAAAACCTCTTTCCTCATTACCTTAGCCAGCTTCATCCTGACCCACAACTTCTTTACTTTTGAAGGCCAGACATACCAACAATTAAAGGGAACAGCCATGGGTACCAGGATGGCCCCCTCGTACGCCAACCTATTCATGGGTCGCATAGAGGAAACCTTCTTGGTTACCCAGGCCTGCCAACCCAAAGTTTGGTACAGATTTATTGATGACATCTTCATTATCTGGACTCACAGTGAAGAAGAACTCCAGAATTTCCTCTCCAACCTCAACTCCTTTGGTTCCATCAGATTCATCTGGTACTACTCCAAATCCCACGCCACTTTCCTTGACGTTGACCTCCATCTGTCCAATGGCCAGCTTCACATGTTCGTCCACATCAAACCCACCAACAAGAAACAGTACCTCCATTATGACAGCTGCCACCCAATCCACATCAAACGGTCCCTTCCCTACAGCCTAGGCCTTCGTGGCAAACGAATCTGCAGTCCGGAATCCCTGAACCATTACACCAACAACCTGACAACAGCTTTCGCATCCCGCAACTACCCTCCCAACCTGGTACAGAAGCAAATAACCAGAGCCACTTCCTCGTTCCCTCAAACCCAGAACCTCCCACAGAAGAACCACAAAAGTGCCCCACTTGTGACAGGATACTTTCCAGGACTGGACCAGACTCTGAATGTGGCTCTCCAGCAGGGATACGACTTCCTCAAATCCTGCCCTGAAACGAGATCCATCCCACATGTAATCCTCCCCACTCCACCAAGAGTGTCTTTCCGCTGTCCACCTAACCTTCATAACATGTTAGTTCATCCCTATGAAATCCCCAAACCACCTTTTCTACCCTCTGGCACCTATCCTTGTAACCGCCCCGTTGTAAAACCTGTCCCATGCATCCTCACACCACCACCTATTCCAATCCTGTAACCCGGAATGTGTACACGATCATGACCAGCAACAAACTGTCCATTCGCATGAATGGACACAGGCAGACAGTGTTTGTTGGTAATGAGGATCACCCTGTGGCTAAACATGCCTTGGTGCACGGCCAGCACATCTTGGCACAGTGTTACACCGTCCGCGTTATCTGGATACTTCCCACCAACACCGACCTATCCGAACTCTGGAGATGGGAACTCGCTCTTTTAATATATCCTCTCTTCCCGTTACCAACCAGGCCCCAAACTCTGCTAATTTCAACTTGCTTCCACTCATACCTCACCTGTCATTCAACAACATCTTTGTCTCTGCACTTCTGCCTCGACTGACATCTCTGCCCAAACTCTTTGTCTTTAAATATGTCTGCTTGTGTCTGTATATGTGTGGATGGATATGTGTGTGTGTGTGTGCGAGTGTATACCTGTCCTTTTTCCCCCTAAGGTAAGTCTTTCCGCTCCCAGGATTGGAGTGACTCCTTGCCCTCTCCCTTAGGGCCCACATCCTTTCGTCTTTCCCTCTTTCCTGATGAGGGAACAGTTTGTTGAGAAAGCTTGAATTTTGTGTGTATGTTTGCGTTTGTTTGTGTGTCTATCGACCTGCCAGCACTTTCGTTTGGTAAGTCACATCATCTTTGTAAACATTCCACGTGGGAAAAATATATCTGAAAACAAAGATGATGTGACTTGCCGGGCGGGGGCACTGGCACGTCGATGGATGCACAGGATTCTGGCTTTCGCGGCCAATGTTTGCTTCGTCGGGGGGGAGGGGGATGGACGGGGGATGTGGGTTTTGTGGGGGAGGAGGGGGGGTCGTTCCAGTTCCGGGAGCGGAAAGACTTTCCGCTCCCAGGATTGGAATGACTCCTTACCCTCTGCCTTAAAACCCACATCCTTTCGTCTTTCCCTCTCCTTCCCTCTTTCCTGACGATGCAACTGTTGGTTGCGAAAGTTAGAATTTTGTGTGTATGTTTGTGTTTGTTTGTGTGTCTATCGACCTGCCAGCGCTTTCGTTTGGTAAGTTACATCATCTTTGTTTTTAGAATATTTTTCCCACGTGGAATGTTTCCCTCTATTATAAATAAATAAATAAATCAACATGCAGTAATATAAACACATTGGGCAGAGAGCAGAAAATAAAATTTGTGTATGACTAAGGATTTTATCCTGATGTCTTACTTAATGTGTTTCAGAGCTGCAACTCCATTCTCAAGGACTGTATGGATATAATGGGCGTTTCATTTGCTTCAGTTTTTCAGCCTAACGACATACATTTCCTGATAAAATGTACCCTCAAGTGGGGTAATTATAGTAGACGTTTCTCTCCTCTTTCTAGAATTCTTATCTAAGAATGGCATGTTCATAATCATGGATGGAAGCAATGAAGTATACTTAAACAAGGGTAAATTTGCCACACAGTGTCTAAAAACAACACTAATGAACCTCAAAGTGCCGAATATTGTAGTGAGAAGCATGCGTCATAGACATGATCTGCAGGACAACTCATTCATAAATTTTGAGCTTACAGCATCAGCACAGCCAGGATCATCACTTGAACAAGAAGAAGCAGCGCCAGAATCATCTTCAGCAAAAACAGCAAGAAAATGTGAGGATCCAACAGAAGAAATAGTGGCCATTGCATCAATTGGTAGGATAACTGTAACACCTCATCACGAAAAGGATTTTTTAGACCAAGGCAAGAGAAACATAAAGACAACATGGTAAGCAGTGCTCAGTGCTTCTCAGTCTTCCACCAAAACATGCAATGCATAAGAAAAAAAGTGCTACAATTAGAGGTGGAACTGCAGGCTATTGACAGCTCACTTGTTTGCATAACAGAACATTGGTGTAATGATTCAGAATTAACATATGTAACACTATATTCATACAGTCTAGCCTGTAATTACAGTAGAAACACTGTGAAATGTGGTGGATCATGGAAATATGTGGAGGAGGGGATTATGTATAGAATTAGAAATGGCATTATGGCATTATGCAAGGATAAGCACGTAGAAATATCAGCTTTAGAGATAACAAACTTACATGTATTCCAAAGACTAACTGTACTATGTAGTTATCATGCTCCCAGTGGTGACGTGGACACATTCACTACAAAGTTAACCCAAGCATTAGATATGGTGTCCAGCCCCAAAGGCAAAATCATCATTTGAGGAGGTCTAAACATTAACATGATGAACTCAGATATGTCATGCAATAGTTTTCATAACATTATCTACAACTATGGCATATCACCATTAATTAACACTGTCACTAGGATAACCAGACATTCAGCATCAAGTATTGACCATATGCTAACGGATGGAGAAAAAGATTGGTGTGACATTGGAATGGTCTGAGATGCCAAGGTCATCTATTACAGTCAGTTATTAAACTTAGGTATAGAATTAGGTAATAACACTAAAATACACAAGTACAGTAGGGTTTTCTCTAAGTAAAAAAGAGCTCTACTTGCCTCACTAATTAACAGTGAAACATGGGAGGAAATGTACGGAGAAACTATGATAAATGGGAAGTTTCGAAAGTTTCTGTCAATATTTAAATGCAGATTTGAAGAAGTGTTTCCTAAAGTTCTAAGAATCAGTAAATCATGCAACAGTAACAGCTGGGTAACCAATGGGATAAGGAAATCCTCTGAAACCTTAATGCACCTTAGCTCAATGAAAAACTAACGTAACGATTCAGCATTTCATAACTATTGTCATACATACAGAAAGATATATAGAAAAGTATTGTTAGTGACTAAAAGGTACCAAAATGACAAATTTATAGAAAAAACTAACAACAAAATCAAAGCTGGATGGAAAATCACTGAACAGGAAACTAATACGAAAAAATTAAAGCCAGTAAATACACAGTTTCAACACAGTGATAATTAGTTTTTTGGGGTCATTTGTTTTGATAAATTTGCTATGTTGCTACAATACTGATTGGCAGCCAGACTACAAACAAAGTTCAACAGAACAAAGCATTTACACAGGCACCGACTCCAAGAGGCCTGAGGTGGACTAAGTTCCTCAAAATATCGTTTTAAGAAATTTATTAGTTATATTATGCTTTGTAAAACCACAAAATTATGTTGGAATTTTTTGTTTTCCTTGTTTGCAATAGTTACCTTTTAAAATACTTTCAGTAATGAGTTAAAACAAGTAATTATTATGGTAGTAAGCAGGTTAACTGAAAACGAAGGGTGTGACTCATGATAGTGTTACGGTGCTGCAGGCACACTTAGTATTTGACACTGTGTGAAACTTTGGGTAATGACTGGTGCCGGTAGGCCACCACTGAGGCTGTGTTGACATCAAAAGGACTGGAGCAGAAGTGCCTGGAACCCTCCGCCTTGCGTCGCCTTAACGCTTTGAGACATTGTGACACCATGGCTATATAAAGCCCATCCTGCTGTCACAGTCATTCAGTGTGGGTAGTTTCATTCAGTGCATGCTGCAGACATGTTTAGTATTCTGACTTTAGTGTCTAGTGGACTATTTTGTACAACTAAATTTTATTCATTTACTTTAGTGTCTTAGTGTATTGTGAATTAAGTTTGCACTTGGAAGTTGATGATACTGCAAGTCAATCTCCAACAATTATTGTGTCACTTCCTGGCAGATTAAAACTGTGTGCCAGACTGAGACTCGAACTTGGGACCTTTGCCTTTTGTGGGCAAGCGCTCTGCCAACAGAGCTACCCAAGCACGACTCACGCCCCATCCTCACAGCTTTACTTCCACCAGTACCTCGTCTCCTACCTTCCAAACTTTACAGAAGCTCACCTGCACTGTTGGTAGAGCACTTTCCCACAAAAGACAAAGGTCCCAAGTTCGAGTATTGGTCTGGCACACAGTTTTAATCTGCCAGGAAGTTTCACAACAGCACACACTCTGCTGCAGAGTGAAAATCTCATTCTGGAATTATTGTGTCATCAATTGCTTCATTGTCTTCAGGTGAGAACCATTCACAACCAAACCCTGGTCAATCTGGTAAGGAAAGATCATTTCAGAAGTCTTTGTTGATCAAATACACATGGCTAGAATATGAAGAATCAACCAAAATTTTTTTTTTGCGAAACCTGGAAAGAGACAGATGCTAAAAATCTATTACAATTCTTCAAATAAATAAGATGCATTTACTTCTGTAGGGTTTCTAACTGGAAAAAGGCTTTTGAAAAATTCTGTTTTCATGAAAATATGTCTACACATAAAGAAGGTGTTCAGTTAGTGATAGAATTTAGTTTCAGAAGTGTGGAGTCCCAATTGAATGAACAGTTAGACAGTGATATGAAGAAAGGCTGTTTAGCTCTTGAGACAATTTTTACTACTGTTCAATTTCTATGGCAACAATGACTAGCAATTAGAGGGCACAAAGATGTAAACTCAATTTTTTTCCAATTGCTGGAACTCCAGAAGAATGACATACATGAGTTTAAAGATTGGTTAGGGCATTTGGGGTATAAGTGGACGCCCCATGATATTCAAAATGAGATCATTGCTCTACTAGGAAAGTCTGTGTTGAGAAAGGTATTGGCTTCAATCAAGAAGACTGAAAATTTTCCTATCATGGTTGACGAAACAAGTGATTACTCGATTCATGAACAAGTGTCATTTTGTATTTGTACTGTTGATGATTCCTTAATCATCAATGAAGATTTTATTGGCTAATACCAGACCCCCAGTACTGAATCACAAACTCTAGTATTTTAAAAGATGTTTTTGCTTGTCTTGCTATGATGGTGCCTCGAATATGAGAGGTAAGTTCAAGAGACTAAAAAGGTTAGTTTTGGATATACAACCAAAAGTACATTATGTGCACTGCACTGCTCATAGTTTAGACTTGACAGTTGTAGACAGTATCTGACATCGAAAGTCTACAAGGGACATTACGGCCTTAGCCAAGGACTTAATAAACACCATAAGGGAATCCCACAAAAGCGTACACTGTGAGACTGCCAAAGACCAAACTGGTCTATGACCCCTTTGCTCGACTTTACAGACTATGTGAGTTTGTAGTGCCTTGAGAATATTTAAAAACTTTGAAGAACTTCTAGAGTTTTTTTGAAACATTTTCTGCAGAGGACAAAATAGAGGCAGGTTATGAATGTGCAGGCTACCTTGAGTCAATGTTACAATTCAAGACATTTCTTTTTAAGTCTTTATTGCCATGCAATGAAACCTATAGAGGTTGTCAATGAAAAAATTCAATGCCCTCATATAAGTGTTGCTGATCTGAAAATATATATGAGGGCTTGATTAGTATATTGAATGAAGGTGTGATATTTTTGAACACTTTTGGAAATTGTGTTTAAAAGAAAAACTTCACAAGTTGATGATCCTTCACTTCCTTGGAATGTAAGTATACCAAAGAAGTATGAAAATAATGAAGCCAGTTCACCACACACTTTCAAAACCCAAAATGAATACTAAAAAGCTATTTACATTGAAGTTTGTAAAACAGTGCAATCTTGCATTATTGAGTGGTTTGTTTCAAATGGACTCACACAGGTCATTACAGTTGAACAAGAGTGCTTGCTTTTAGTAAACAGAGGTGAAACAAATTTTGAAAAATCAACTGAGACTTTCAAAAATGACCTAGAGATGGAGAGACCACACTTACACTTGAATATGTTATCTAATATTGCTAATAAAAAACAACTGGTCTTAAAAAACATGCATGATGTGAGAAAGTACATTACACAAAAGCCTGCAGTTGGAGAAATTTTATGTGAAGTATTAAATTTTATGTGAAGCATTGAACTTCTCCAAGTAGTTCCAGTCATGTCAGCAACAGCAGAATGGTCATTTAGTGCCCTTAGATGCTTGAAGGCATATCTCCAATCATTAATGAGACAATAGCAACTGAACAACTTCCACATCTTGCCAGTGTTGAAGATGATGCTGGGAAGATGGTTAAATTAGCTTACATTGCAAACTCTGAGAATTGTAAAAACCTGGTAGGGAAATATGTGGAGGCCATCCCGCATATGATTAACAAACCAGAGGTGCAGTCAGTTGTCTATTATTTTACTCAAGTCTCTCGCACCTGTACTCTATATTCTAGTGACAAATTCTCTACGGAATCTACCATGAAGGATCTGTCCCCACAGATTGGGAACCCTGCATTAACTCAATGGAATGGCAGCACTTGTGTGACACTGATGAGTGTACGATGCTAATATAATTAGAGGCTTGTGTTAGGAATCCTTACATGAGCAAAGCATCCACTTTCAGGACAAAAAGCCAATATTGGCTGAAGCTGGCAAAATTCCTCAGAATGCAGTGAAAGAACTATGCGTGAACAGTTTAGCCTGTTCAAAGAAAGTAATCCTCAAATTATGGCCTAATCAATATAGTTTTAATTTAAAAATCACCTAGTAAATGATGACAAGAAGTAAAACACAGCAGTTATCAGAAGAAAATAATCTGTTTTTGAAAATATAATGCAACTGAATACATAAAAAGTCTACTCGGCGACCTTTGGCAGGAGTACAATCATATAGAGGGTATTATAGTTTGTAAGTTTTGGGAGCCAGTGGCTCCTCTCCTGTCAGAAGAGTTGAAGGGGAAGGAAGAGGGGTGACAGAGATGGCCTGATGAATTTTAGTAAAAGTAGTAAATTTGGAAAAGTCAACTAAAACAAGGGGCCATGGCAGCATGAAGTCTTCCAAATTTTTCCATCTCTACTCCTTTTTTCTAAGCCTCACCAGTTCTTTTCCTTGACCACTCTTCCTTCCCCTTCAACATTTCTGCCACAAGGAAGGTCCACTAGCTCCATGAGCTTTTAAACTTTAAGCCCTTCTATACAGTAGATTCTCTATGTATCCAATTACATTATGAATTATCAGAAGAGTAAGTCAACTGAGGACAGAAAGACAAGATGGACACTCAACACAGTGAAGGTGGGACATCTGGTGCGCTCTGAGCATCAGTCAACCACAAAATACCTCGACCCAACTGAATTATGGCTCCTCCTCTCAAACGCCCTCCCCCTTCTGTCATTACCTTCTTATGAGACAATACAACTACAGCCTTAATTAATCCTGTTTCCCCTCTGTTTAAGTCAGCCGAACTCATCACCATTCCCTTATATTTATTTATGTAGATAGTTCCTGTGAGTTAGTATGGATAGGTTATATTTGACAACTTGAACAAATTAATGATTAGCTCATTTTACCAACCACCTGGATGAGTTGCTGAACAGCTCAAACACATGCTGTCATTTCAAATAGGTACCCCAGTCATTGAATTACAGATGGTGATGACTTCAATCAACCCTCCATATGTTGGCCAAAATAAACATCACAAGTTGATTGTAAGCATAAGATGTAATCTCAGATCGTACCAAAAGCTCTCTCAGATAAGTGTTTCAACAATAATTATTAGTTCAGAGTCCCACTTTAAGCATAAATTGTTGCGAAAGTGTAATAGACCAATTACCAACAAATAATCCTGAGCAAATAGGGAGTATTATGACTGATACACGGGTTAGTGTCCAGACACTTATTGTAGTGAATCTAGACATCATAAGATCCCAGCACACAAAAATAAATACTATATACACTATATAAACACTATATACATATATAAAAGCAGATAAAAATTGTAGTTGACACCTTTGTAAGAGACAGCCCCAAATTCTTCTAATCTGACTATGTAGTTCTAGACAAGATGTCGTGGATTTGAATAAATAGAATCAATGGCAGTTGAGAGCTGTATACCAAATAAAATAATAAGAGAACCTGTGTAGTACACAAAACAGGTCAAAACACTATTACAGAAGCTATGAAGAAATGCATGCCAAGTGTAAAATAACATAAAATCCCAAAACTGGCAAAAAAGGTCTTACAAAAACTGGAAATTTAGTGTGAACTTCTGTGAGAGAGGCTTTTAACAGCTACAACAATGAAACTGTCCTTAAATCTGGCAGAATTGAAAGTGATTCTGGTTGTATGAAAAGTACAACAGTGCCAACAGGCAATCAATACCTTCACTGTGCGATAACAATGGTGATGTTAACGATGAAGTGCCACTAAAGCTGAGTTATAATGCATAGTTTTCTTTGCTGAAAGAATTTCACAAACCAAGTAAATATTCCAGTATTCAAAACAAGAACGACTGCCACCATTACCAACTTAGTTGTAGGTATCCTCCGTGTTGAGAAGCAGCTTACACCACTTAATAAAAGCAAGGCCTCCAGTCGAGATTGTATACCTCTCAGGTTCATTTCAGAGTATGCTGATACAATAACTCCATAATTAGCAATCATGCACAACCATTTGCTCTTCGAAAGATCCACAACTGAAGACTAAAGCTGCAAAATTTGCACCAATACAAAGAAAAGAAACCAGAGTAATTTGCTTAATTACAGACCTATGTCAATAATGCAGTTTTGAAGCAGGATTTTTTAACACAAACTGTGTGTGTTAATCATGAATTACCTCCAGGAAAACAATCAGTTGACACACAGTCAGTATGGATTTGGAAAATATTTTTCTCGTGGAGCACCGCAATACAACTATCACTTTAGTTCCACATAGTAATGAGTGCTATCGACAGGGGGATCTCAAACAGATGCCATATTTTTAGATTTTCAGAAGGCTTTCAACACTATTCCTCAGACGTGACTTCTAATAAAATTGCATCACGTCTTCATTGTGCACTGTATTCATGATTTCCTGTGAGAAAGGTCATAGACTATAATAATTTATGGAAAGCCATCAAGTAAAATGGAAGTAATATCTGGTGATCTCCACCGGAGTGTTATAGGCCCTCTGCTGTTCCTGATATACACAAACGATTTAGGAAACAATCTGAGCAGTCCTCTAAGCTTGTTAGCATATGATGCTGTCATTTACCGATGTGTAAAGTTGTCAGAAGATCAATATGAATTGTGAACTGATTTAGACAAGATATTTGTTTGGTCCAAAGAGTGGCGTTAGTCTCTCAATAAGGGGAAATGAGATCATTCACACGAGTATGAGGGGATACCCGCTAAATTTTGGTTTCACAATACATCAATATAAAGGCTGTTAATTAAGCTTAATACCTAGCAATTACAATTACAGATGAATTGCATAGGAATGATCATATAGACTATGCTGTGAGGAAACCAAAAACAACGATTGCAATTTATTGGCAGAACACTTTGAGAGTGCCAAAGGTCTAAAAGAGAGACTGTATATAATCAAGCTCGTCAACCATCTTCTGAAGTATTGCTGTGCTTCGTGAGATCTGCGTAAGATATTATTGACAGTGGACGGTGGAGAAGTGTCATGGATATAATACACGAATTGGGGTGTCAATCATTAAAACCAAGCTCTTTTTCATTGCAGTGAGATCTTCTGATGAAACTTCAATCACCAGCTTTCTCCTAGAGTGAGAAAATATTTTGTTGCCACCCACCTACATAGGGAGAAATGATCACCACCATCACCACCACCAAATAAATTAGAGCTCACACGGTGTGACTGAAGTGTTCATTGTTCCCAGGTGCTGTCCGTGAGGGAAACAGAAAACATAGCTTGAAGGTGGGTCGACGAATCCTCTGCCATGCACTTTATTCTGAACTGCAGATCAGTCATGTGGATGTAGACTGTGTCAAGCATCACAGTACTGTGTATGAACATTAATGGCTTGTTTCTCCTACTCATCCACATTCACCAACATTTTTTTACATGTAGAACAAGCTGCTATTCATCACACTAAATAGAAAGTCAGTCAAAGTCAACATGTATCCTCCTAGAGTCCCTAAACAATGATACTTTTCTGTGTATTACAGTGTTATCAACAGATGGTACTCTAGGTAAAGTGACCAAAAGGCAAAGCAGCTGAACATAATGTATGTAAGTTTAAAAGAATATAAAGGTATCTTATTTGGTCACGGTTTTACAGTTCTACTAAAAGTTGAAAACAGTGAGAAGCTGCGACGGGCTGTTAACTGCTCCACAAATCAAATCAGCAGTCTGGAAGACCACATCCACCAATAAGACTGTGGCTTATGTGGGTTGTTCTATTGTTGTATACAAACATTCACTGCAACTGAGTTTTCCTTAAGGGTGATAAAGTGGTGAGTAGTCCTGTTACAAAAGTCAGTGGTGTTTGGCTGTGAGAGGCTATGAAACAGCTTCCCACTGGTCTACTTATTACATTTAATCCACCACTGAAAATCTTGTTCCTAGAGACTGGATCCTTGGTCACAGATCTCAGCAATTCACATGTGTGGCAGTAAACAAAACAATTACGTGCAGTGTCTCTGCTGCAGAGAGATGCTCTGTATGCTGCTGTAAAAATTTTCAACCTCCTTCCCACTGAGCTAAAAACCTTATGTAGTTTTCTTACTTAATTCAGTTTTGAATAGTTATTTGCTGTTCCATAATTGTCCCTTTAATCACTATGTTGTACAATATCTTTATAAACTACTTATCCAACTTAAGATATACCTAACAACTTGCATAACTGAAAAAAGGTTAATAAAAATATTTCAGTTGTCAATGCAGATTCACGTGCACACATGTCAACCTTAAAGGACCCTACACATGATCCCTGGGTGGTACTACAAAACCAACACAACTGGCTTATCTCCTAACTACATGAGAAGTACATGCCAGTCAGGGAAGGAATGACTCATCATCACATCAAGAGCTCTTTACCAGGGCCAAACATCTACAGAAGTTAGACCAAATACTAAAACATGTCAACTGAACACTGAAGGAATTAGTCAAACCTAATGCCAAATTCTAGGAAAGATACTGTTTAAGCATGTTATCAACATGGTTGTCCAACAACAAAGTCATACAAATAATGGACATCAGCTATGTGTAAGAGGAAAGTGGTTAGCGAGCATCAAGGTGCAGTAGCGCGTGTGGCAAGAAAGGTCAGTAGAGGTTGTGGGCAAGTGGCAGTGCGTACTGGAGAAGACGAAATCCACCTGCAATCCACAGACTGTGACAAAGGGTCAAAAGGAATAAATAAAGTGCTTCTACAGCACAAGATTAATGCAGCATTAAACAAAATAGAGACTAACATTGACAATAAACCTCAAATAACTTTAGATAATAGAACTTTCAGGACAATCAAAAATGGGCACAGGGTGTTCGCCTTGGTTGGGTTCCAACAGTTCAAACATTTCAAAAATTTATTTCACAAACATTAAACCAAAGAGGGGAAAGTAGACACGTGCGTTAGCCGCATGTAATGTTAAACAAATACCTGGGTCATTTGTGTAACCAAAATTTATTCCAAATGTGAAGAATTTTAACCACATTCTTAAACAAATTTTGGTTGTGTGAAAAAAGCAAGATTAAAAATAAAAATTTCCAACATATGCCAGAGACAGAGTGCAAAACCAATGGCCAGAAATTACATAAGCCGAAGTCACAATATGTGAAGTTATTATTCAGTAAACTAAATGAAGTTATTGAAGCAGGCTGCTCTGAAACTGAAATTGTCAGAAATGGGTCAGAAATCACAATGAACACTACCTAATCCAAACCTGTCACTGAAGTGAAAGAGGATTTATAGAGGGAGGAAAAATAGAATCATATATACATTTTAGTGTCTTTCGTGTGAGGAAGATGGGAGCTATTACAGAAAATCTGCATCCTTGCATTTTCAATATTTCCTGTTAATCATTTGCATATTTCCATTGCTGTAAACAATTAAAGTAAACCCACTAAAGGCCAGGCACTGTTAAAGTTCAGAGTTCAGGAGAGTATGTATGAGCAGAGTGTATTCATTTTTGGATCACTTAATATCAGTTTGGTTCTCAGAATTCACTTATTCTGAATAGGTTTGTAAATGCATTCTCTCACACTTATGTTCCTTCCACTAGTGAGACAGAAATGAAGAGGAGAGAGTTTCAGGATTCGTCGAGGGAGACAATTAGGGTGCTCCATTCATAAATATGAGCTTGGGTACTGCATCTTTAACTAAGTCTGAGGAGGATGCTGGGCTCCAGGAGAATAATGATGATTAAAATGCTCTGACTAGCACTCAAAGTATGAGTCAAACATTAGTGGACATGCTTGAACCTAAACAGAAGGAACAGGTAAAAATATAAGGGTGCTATGTCAATCTCTTTTAAGAACACCTGGTCCGATCAGATGATGTGCTTGTAAAACTCAAGTTAAGAATCATGAGCCATTCCATAGTAAATTGTACCCAGTACCCTTCCCCTAGAAAGCCATAGTTAATAAAGCAATTAAGGGTATGTAGAAGAATCAGATTTTTTAACACTCAGATAGTGAATGTTCTAATGCAATCCACACTGCAACAAAAAGGGGCGGCAGTGTGCTTTTACTAACTGATACTCATGGAGAAATGATGCAGTTTACTGTATAATGTGACCAACTGGAAGATGAAGGTATAGCAGGAAGAACACAGGCTTTCTGTGGAATGGAAGGTGTTACCAGTTTAAAAGAATGGCCTTCAGTCTGTCAGTATCATCAGTGGTTTTTATGACAGCACTCACAGGAGTTCTAAGAGAAGAATTATTGACACGCTTATCACCTACATAATGTTATTCTAATTAGTTCTACCTTTAGGGAGAACATTTAGACATTTTATGCCATGTTATTTAAGCATTTAGTGGAGCTGGAGTCACATTAAGGATGGATAAATAAGAATTTACCAAATCACGAAACAATTTCCTTGGGCATGTAATTTTTTTGCACAGAATCAAACCTGATCTTATGAAAATTGAACCAGTGAGAAATTTTCCTGCATAAAAATGATTATGTAGACAACTGAAAATCTCTCGGTTTGTGCAATTTCTATCACAGTATTCATCCTCGATTTTTTCATCTTCACAAGTATATCTACACTGGAAATGGCATAAGGAATATCAAGAAGCATTTGAGTTAATTAAAAACCACCTGCATGAGGCACTGGTACTTCATCATCATGACTGAAGCAAAAATTTCTACATTGGTACTGATTCCATTTATTCCTACTGGTAGCTTAGTAAGTTTAATCCACCACGGAAAATGAATATGAGTATAGCACTCTCTCTAAATAGCCACATTAAAAGTATTTAGAAACATTCTAGAGAAACACTCAAGCACTTTGCCTTCTTTTCAATTGTAATGGTACTGAATCGCAGTAATAGAGGGGGACAATGAAAGAATGGAAGTGTGCAACTAGTCGTAGCAGTACTCAGGCAGCAGTAGCCGACCATGACTGACGCAGGAACAGATAAGTAACCGCATTTGCCACTTATGAGTTCCTAACCAGGAGCGAATTTTATTATAATATATGTGTGCTTTAGTAGTTTAGTTTCTTGAGTTTCTGCATGTAAATTTAACATCTAATAGCCACAGTTTTCGCAATTTTGTTTGCTTCAGATAGTAAACCAATTTTGTGACATATTACAAGTTCCAAATCATGGTCAAATTATTTAGTTTCACCTGAGTGCTTCGGTAATTAGGTTTTTGAATATCTGCGTGTTACTTGACACAGTTCGTGCATTTTCGGCAGGTTTTACAGTAGAATTGCAGAGCATGTGCTGACAGTTCTTTTATCTGCATGGTTTAGTTTTACATGGTCTTTAGTATGGACAGGGACTGCGATTGTTGTGTGCGGATGCGAGCCATGTTGGTGACACTTCGCTCTCAGCTTCAGGCTATAATGGCTTCCGTTACACAGCTTGAGGCTCCAGTGGATGGGCACCACTGTTGTGGGCCGGCTGTGGGGATCCAATGGACATCCAGCACGTCAGAGTCCTCCGATTCATCCTCACTGGTGGCCAACTCTGTTACTGCTCGCATTGAGGCTGACCCCTTACCTGTGGTCGAGTGGGAGGTCACCCCGGGGCGAAGCACGTGGTGAAAGACTTCCCAGGCAGCTGCACATTAGGCCTCCCTGGTTTGTCTGACAAACAGGTTCCAGGTGCTGTCTGTGGCTGACACTGTCACTGAGCCAGATGCTGTCACCTGTCCTGTTTCAGAGGAAACCACTCAGCCTGCAAGATCTGGGCAATTGCGGAGGGTGGTGCAGCGGCGCAGTTCTTTCCGTCCTTTTATGATGGACCTGCACCTACCTGTGAACATTGTCTCAGCAGATCATCAGTATGAAAGCCGAGTGAAACCTATTGTACTTCGACTTGAACCAGGCTGCAATTAAAGTCACTAATCTACATTTCGGGAGAAACATGAAATGAAAGGTTGGAAATTTTGTCCTCAATTAATATATTCTGAAACTTAGGTGAACAAGTGTCACTGCCAAGCCCATCCTAGTCTTAACACAGTCACTCATAATCCCTTTCACTCACGTTAGCAAGTTTATGGTGTTGCATTTCCTGATAACGTAATAGCTACAAAAATACTGATTGTTTTTGATTGAGAATGCTCGCCAAATATTAAGTCTGTCAGTACCAAATGCAGTCACAGTTTTTAGCCACCGACCTGCCCAATACGCCACGCGGAATATATGTCTTTTCTCGTCACAAAATTCACTTAAAAATTCCGAAATTTCTACACACACATTGGAATAATTATGCCGTCACTTTCCAACACTTTTGATGTATGAAACACTGCTAGATCTGGCAACTTATCGTTTCCATCGGAACTACTTCTACCCACATCCGATCTATTTCATGGCTAGGCTTCGACACTTCTCTAGAATACTCAAAGTCTGCTCTACCAGCAGAGAAAAGCGCGTGAAGAATATTGCTTTGCCATTGGTCAGTTTACTCAACAGGCAATAGCAGAACAACATTCTCCCACGCCAGTCCGCGCTTTTTATCCATAACCAATCACAAAATAGTAAACCTCATGACTGCACTTTTTACCGATGTAATTGTCTAATAGGCTGAAGTTTTGTTTACGCATAAAGATATTTACTGTTGTTATTTATTCCTGAATTAACTTTCTCTTTACCATAAATTTACTTTACAAATCAATTCTACAAAAATCCCCTTTGTTCATATCCATAATTCTTCAAAATTTTCCCACACTAAACCCTACTACATAACTCAAACAATTATCTTCATATTAACCTTAAACCACACTCACACATCATTCATACTGCTAAAACACATTTATAACATTTTGCATACACAAAAAGACATAATAACACTTTATGAAAATACTAGAACAGTTAATGAGAAATATTCTATTACTTTAGTGCACTGTAGTGGGCAAAATCCAAACTAAAATCATAGTCCCCCTATCCAATATTGTCCTCTATTGGCTGATACATAAACTATGTGCGCGTCCAGTCTCGCGTCACCATCTGTCACTCTCCAGCTCTGAGACACATCTCCCACTTAACCGCCTCCAAGGCAGGATCGTTATATAGCGCTACGCCTCAATGGGATTATTGGTAGTTGGGAGCTCCAACGTTAGGAGCGTTATGGGGCCCCTTAGGGAATTGTCTGACAAGAAGGGTAAGAAGTCCAATGTGTACTCCATGCGCATACTGGGTGGAATCACTGCAGATGTGGACAGGGTCCTCCCAGATGCCATGAAGAGCAGAGGGTGCAGCCAACTGTAGGTGGTTCCTCAAGGTGGTACCAATGATGTGTGTTGCTTTGGATCAAAAGAGATTCTCTCTGGTTTCGAGCGGCTAACAGAAGTGATAAAGGCTGCCATTCTTGCTTGCAATATGAAAGCACAGCTGACCATTTGCAGCATAGTCGACAGGACCAATTGCAGACCTCTGGTACAGAGCCGAGTGAAGTATCTGAATCAGAGGCTCAGATGGTTCTGCGACCGTTTAGGCTGCAGATTCCTCGACTTGCGCAAAAGGGTGGTTGGGTTTCAGCTTCCACTAAATAGGTCACCTACCCACTATATGCAGGAGGTGGATACACGGGTAGCAGGGGCTGTGTGGCATGGACTGGGCAGTTTTTTAGATTAGAGGGTCTCAGGTAAACACAAGAAGGGCTTCAGTCACAAAGTGTGCAGGCTGAACACAGGAAAAACGTAGATACAGGAACCATTGGTATAACAGTTGTAAATTGTCATAGCTGTGTTGGAAAAGTACCAGAGCTCCAAGCGCTAATAGAAAGCACTGATGCTTAAATTGTTATTGGCACTGAAAGCTGGCTAGAGCCGGATATAAGCTCAGCCGAAATTTTTGTGGAGAACCTAATGGTGTTCTGAAAGGATAGGCTAAACACGGTTGGTGGAGGCGTGTTTGTTGCTGTCAGAAGTAGTTTAACTTGTCACGAAATTGAAGTAGATACTTCCTGTGAGTTAGTATGGGCAGAGGTCATTGTTGGCAACTGGAATAAAATAATAATTGCATCCTTTTACCGACCTCCCAATTCAGGTGGTACAGTTTCTGAAAGGTTCAAAGATAACTTGAGTTTGATTTCAAACACGTACCCGAATCATACTATAATAGTTGGTGGTGACTTTAATTTACCCTCAATATGTTGGCAAAAATACATGTTTAATTCTGGAGGTATGCATAAAATATCATCTGAAATTGTGCTAAACGCATTCTCTGAAAATGATCTCGAGCAATTACTTCATGAGCCCACGTGAATAGGAAATGGTTGTGAAAACACACTTGACCTCTTAGCAGCAAATAATCCTGAGTTAATAACAAGCATCAAAGCCAATTCAGGAATTAGTGAACACAGGGCTGTCATAACAAGACTGAATATTGTAATCCCCAAATCACCGTTCCTGTGAAACACAACTAGTTCTTTATTCACATGAAGTGCTGAGTGCTATTGACAAGGGATTTCAAATCGATTCCATATTTCTGGATTTCCAGAAGGGTTTTGACACTGTACCACACAAGCAGCTCATAGTTAAATTGCGTGCTTATGGAATATCATCTCAGTTATGTGACTGGATCTGTGATTTCCTGGCAGAGAGGTCACTGTTCATTGTAATTGACGGAAAGTCAGCTAGTAAAACAGAAGTGATTTCTGGTGTTCCCCAAGGTAGTGTTATAGGCCCTTTGCTGTTCCTTATCTATATAAACAATTTGGGAGACAATCTGAGCAGCTGTCTTCAGTTGTTTGCAGATGACACTGTCGTTTATCGACTAATAAAGTCATCAGAAGATCAAAACAAACTGCAAAATTATTTAGAAAAATGTATCTGAATAGTGTGGAAAGTGGCAGTTGACCCTGAATAACGAAAGGTGTGGGGTCATCCATACGAGTGCTAAAAGGAACTCATTAAACTTCAGTTACACGATAAATCAGTCTAATCTAAAAGCTGTAAATTCAACTAAATACCTAGGTATTACAATTACAAACAATTTAAATTGGAAGGAACACTCAGAAAATGATGTGGGGGAAGGCTAACCAAAGACTGCATTTTATTGGCAGGACACTTAGAAAATGTAACAGACCTACTAACGAGACTGCCTACACTACACTTGTCCATTCACTTTTAGAATACTGTCGCACGGTGTGGGAAGATTATCAGATAGCACTGACTGATTACATCGAAAAAGTTCAAAGAAAGGCAGCACATTTAGTATTATCGTGAAATATGGGAGAGAGAGTCACAGAAATGATACGAGATTTGGGATGGACATCAGTAAAAGAAAGGCATTTTTCATTGCAACAGAATCTTCTCACAAAATTCCAATCACCAACTTTCTCCTCCGAATGACTTACATATGGAGGAATGATCACCAAGATAAAATAAGGGAAATCAGAGCTTGTACGGAAAGATATAGGAGAATGAAGAGCCATCCACAACTGGGAACTGCTTCTATCATTAGCCATAAATTAATTGATTGAGTTAATTATTTATGATCACCCAACAACCATGTACACAAACAAGATCTACACTAATCAATGTTCATGTACCCAAAATTCTAATACATTAAGTAAGAAATGAGCATAGAGTGGACATGCATGGATACATGCATCTGATAGAGAAAAATCTGTAGCCAATTGCTAGTGTAATAAAAACAGAAAAGAGCCCCAATGAAGATGCACCGATATTAATAACTCAAGGCTTATTACATTAAAAAAGTCACTTTACAATCAGACAGTATTGCGAAACTAACTTTGTAGGCACAGAAGTTACTTACATAGCAATGAATGACATCATAACTTATTAAACTAATGCCTTTCCAGTAACTGACCTTCAAGTTAACTTTTATGCTGGGGTACTGGAGATTCAGTTGTATATTCAGGAACCCGATACCAGTTGCAAGTTGCCTAATTAATGCCTTCCAGGAACTAAAAAAATATTTTGCGTAGTTATTGATGGACTTGAACACAACAAGACATTTTTAACATAAGACTATACATTTTAGTGAGTAGATATTGGCAAGTAGTACAATGGGAAACAGTGTGCTTGCCAAGGCAGTGTAACTGATCATGTGTGGAAATACCCAAACTTTATTTGTTGAGTATTTCAAGATCAGTGCACTTATAGACTTCTGATGAACTTCAAGCATGTAAGGAAGAAAAAGTTCAGCAAATGTTTGCAATTATGCTTTAAGTGGAACATTTAGCTCATTAACTTCTTTGCAAACCAGTCAGAAGTTTAACTCTTGTGTACAACAGGGCATCAGAGTCTAAACCATTAACAATTTACTGGTACCTTTACAATATTTGGATGGTTAGGTACTAAATTTTCACATATGTATGACAGGAAAACGGAAATATCACTATAATTGGTGTGCATACCACTGTCACCATGGTGTTGATATTGTGAATACAAAGAAATTATTGCAGCAACTTGTTAACAACAAAAAAGTTTGTTGTAATAGAATAACAGTGACATATATACTTTCTTGCTATCAGCACATGCATTCTGAACATATTTATGAACAAGTTATTGTGCTATTACCTATTGTGTTTCATTCACATTGCTCATCACTGTAATACTGAATTTATAATGGAAACTTGGAAGTCGATAACTGACAACTCCATACTGGGGTAACATTCCTACAAAATATCTAAACTGAGAATTGTATGGACATCACAGATTAATGATGTATTTGTGTTATTGCATATTTATATCCATTAGGTAAGACTAAAGCAAACCTTCCTAAGCGCAAGCAATTTTTTTTTCACTGCCAGATAATGAACTACTTGCAAAACAAAGTTTCAAGAATTTACAAAACCCTTACAAAAACTATCTTTACTACATTTGCATCAAAATAAGGTTTAATGCAAACAACAAGCATAAAAAAAATTGAACAATTGGCATCATGACAAGCAATGAACTCACACACAAAATTTATGTAAAATTTCTATCTGTGTAGTAATATTTATAACACTTGTATAAAGTGGAATGATGTCCATAATAGATATAAAGGAAATTGACTATTGAGCATCAGTAAGTCTACACTCAACATATGCCATCCATCTGGCCACTAAAAATCCAGAGTGTTTCACAATTCCTATTACAGAGAGGTTCTAGAGCAAACTTTATCCACCAGGTTTCATTAATGAACCGATGTCTGGAAATGTACAAAGTCCCTTCTACAACCCTTACACACCTGTAATAGGAATTCTGACATGCCCTGGGTACAGCAAACGAAATAACCTGTGGCAATTTTACAACTGATTGCGTAGTTTACATTAAATGTATGTAACACCAATGAAAATATCCCAAGAGCACATGACTACATAACTAATTGACCAAAATAGTGACTTCATCATTTCTTTTATCCACGTAATTCTGAAGTCATGGTAGTATCTGGGAAACTGTTTACTGAGAGGGTACTCTTTTGTGATGAGGTACAGCAGTACCTCATACTTTCAACAATGCTCAACCTCAAAGTCCTGTCCTCATTTTCATTTCAGTCTTCTCCAAACATCTGGCACCTCCAAATTACTTTTGTGTCCTTCAGGAATGTCCAGCCTTTTGCACAACTTCACAGAAATTTAATAATGCTCCCCACAGCATGGTCATCACTCTGTTCTGATACAAGCATTGCTAAAGGTTTCTCCAAACACATTGTGGAGATACAAAATAGTATCACAACTACTTCTTCTTGTTCTTCTTCTTGTTCTTGTTCTTCAATACCTGAGCAGGTCCTCCCCCATCAGAGAGAAGATTAAATAAGGAAAATGAAAGACACCCTCTGGCCTCGCAACCTAATACCATCGGGGTCGAAAAGATCAAGAGTTGGTCAAGAGAGACCGACAGAAAAGAAAACAGAATACGTCTGACACAAGTAAGTGGAAGCAATGTTGCACTTTTCTAGAAAGAAGATAGTGAGACACATGATTGTTCTGTTTATGGCAAGTGGTACTTGGCCATATTTAAAACCAAACTCATGTCAAATTTAATATGTGAGATTTACATGATTCTGCTGAGCTAAGTTGACACAATACCACATGCTCTAACATCACAAGTACATTCTTTGGTCATAACACAATTAACAATGGGTAAATATACAAAAGTGCAACATTAAATGATTCAAAAATGTAACAGCACTTTATGCACTGATATATGCTGTCAGATATTCCTTCCACATAACTGGTACCTTTCTGATATTACATTTTTTTAAACTGTAATTTTTACAACATAGAAACATTAATGAAATATAATGTCTAACAAGCCTCTGTAGTCACTACAGAGAGCTAACATTAAATACTAAGTGTTAAAAGAAATTTCTTGACATCTATTACACTTGAAATAACTATGCAGATTGTTTGAGCTAATCGTAATACACAAAATAGTACATTCTATATTACTAAATTGGAACATTCGATTGTCTACTGCTGACCTAATTATATGAGGGGCGTTCAGTAAATAATGCAACAATTTTTCTGATGCAGATTGGTTTTATTCAGGATTCCTTTACACCATATTATTTCCTATGACCTCTGATACAAAACCTGAGTTTTCAGCACAATGTCTGTTCAATTTGATGGCCTTACGCCACCTTACTGGGAGGGCTTGTATGCCTGTGACACCATTTTACTGATTGATGATGGCACCATCTTGTTGTATCAACAACCGCCCCCATCATCCACACACTGCTTTCTGCAGAGAGCGTCCTTCTATGGACAGTTCTTCCTTGTCCACCCAACAGTGTGGACATCGCACCTTCCAGATTTTGTCTCTTTGTATGTGTGCTCCTCTCAGGTGTGCTCACTTGGTGAGGTCTTGCAAGGTCATGGAGAAGGAAGAGTTCATTTCCATTTTTGTGGTGATGTACATGCTGAAGTCATTTCTTCAACTTCCTGATGGTAGCGCAAAACACTACACTATGACGGAGGTAATCACTCAGAATAATAAGTTCAAAATTCCAGAAGACCACCACCATGAGTTTACTGGTTGAGGAAGCAGCTTTGATCTTTTTCTTCAGAGAAGGTGATGTGGTGCCACTCTGTGGATTGCCGTTTTGTTTCTCAGTTCGAAGTGTTTCACCATCTGACAATGTTCAACAAAAGTTATCACTATGACCCTTGTAACATGCAGACAGTTTGGCACAGGTGGTCATTCATAGGTCTTTACAGTCTCCAGTACGGCGGAACAGAGCAGGGCAGACCTTTGAATACCCTAACTGCTAACTGGTGGACGAATTTGTCTGCACTAACAACAGAGACGTCCAGCTGAGCAGCGAGGTGGTCCATCTTTTGTGATTCCCGGATCACAATCAGAGTGTTCGCATGTCACAACTGTATGCAAATTGCATGCCTCTTTTTTCCACTAACAGAGCTCTGTAGATATTCTGCAAATGCCTACGAATATCTGCAATGGTCTTGTTTTGCACTTTTTTAAGGCACAAATAGTGCTGCCACTTATTGGAACTTTGTGGACTATTCCTACTTCAGCCCCTGTAGCTTCATCATATCCGAAGATGTTTCATGCACAATTTTTTGAACTGACATTGGCCGAGAATGGAAATATGTTGCATTACTTATTGAATGCCCCTCCTACTTTGTGTTACAAATGCAGACTGTCATTATGTAGAAAAGCATTGTATAGAAATATCAAAGTTAAGAGATACTATAATTTTAGGAAAATATGGTGCTATTGTGGTAATGGTATAAATGTGCACAGGTAACAATTTAACCAAGGCAAAATGTGGTAATACCCTGTACACACAGGTTACCTAACACAGAGTAAATATAACTTGCCATAAATTCCTCTGTCTGTTTCTAAATTATTTATTATAGAAAACTTTACTTTAGCATAAAATTTAAAAAGTAATGGCAACCACATATTTACAATGTTATTAACAAATCCACATCTGTAGCTATTCCTTCTTGACCAGCAGTTATTGTAGCTACATTTACCACGTCTGATTATATGCAAGTCCACAGCCTCCAAATATGATAACCATTTTGTAAAAGAAAATATTGTCCATGAACTGCTTCTTCAAGTTGTAATGCATGTAACAGTGTAACAGACTACTAACATTCAGATTGTTAGGACAATGGCACAATACATTTCAGCAAACACATGTATCCGTTTCTTATCTGTGAAGTACAGTTAGAAGAGTAACATATAACTGAAATTTCTAATAATACTTTTTAATCATTTAGGATATTTATTATTGTTACATCTGCATAAGGGAATTTCAGGCCTGAGTGATGAGCCACATTATTATAAAAATATGCCCAAATTATGATGCATAACAAATATCTTCCACATAAATCATACTCAGTATGTTTAAAGACTCAAACTACAACGTATAAAACAACTTCATACCTCTGACTGCTTTGGAAATGCACAACTATGTTCTGACATTAAGCATTTAGGAGAGGTTTGAAATTATGCTTGAAGTTTTTTGGAAATCACATAGTGCTCTCATTATGAAACATTGGATATATATAGTGTGTATAATTTGTGCAACTTGAGCTACACTGCTGCAAGACATATACGTACCATTTATGACTGTAATATTCGTCCTACAGGGTTAAACTTTTGTTGCGAGATGTAAGTACTAAATTACGACAGGAATTTAAATTAACCCCACATTTGTATGAAATGCTGAAAATCAAAGAAGGCACTTATATAGGCTACATGCAACTGGTACTGTGCATCATGAACCTGATTAGTCATTTAGTAATACAGCCAGAACAGTGTTTGGGTAGAGAAACACCTTCTGTCCTTCTGAGTCCTTCAGTGTCTCTGATTTATGCTAAGATCTGCTTGCAATAGTGAATGGTGAATAGTGGAAATGTACCATGTTTACAGATGACAACATCATTGTAACAGAATATCTGTCAAACATAATCACCAATGACATTTCACCAAAATTCTGTAGCAGGTTTATTAACTCCCCTCCTGCCAACCTAAATGTGGTGTCACCACCAGACACCACACTTGCTAGGTGGTAGCCTTTAAATCTAACGCGGTATGTTAGTATATGTTGGACCCGCGTGTCGCATCTATCAGTGATTGCAGACTGAGCGCCGCCACACGGCATGTCTAGTCTAGAGAGACTCCCTAGCACTCGCCCCAGTTGTACAGCCAACTTTGCTAGTGTTGGTTCATTGTCTACATATACTCTCATTTGCACAGGTGACAGTTTAGCATAGCCTTCAGCTACATCATTTGCTACGACCTAGCAAGGCACCCTATTCAGTTACTATAAGTATTATCTTCAAGAATGTATTCTGAGCAATAATATTGTGAATGATGTACCATCAAGAGTGACGTTCATCATTAATGGATTAAAGTTAAGTATCAAACTAATTACATCCGCTTTCTGAATTCTCATTCCTTGTCATGTTCCAGACCTCATGTCAGTATAGTTCTTCCCTCTTCACACCAGCCTGGGTGAGCTAAAATGCGTGCATTTCAGCCTCCACTCGTAACACAGTGTTGGCTCTTCTGCTAACACAAAATTGGTGACTAGGAGTAAAAACAGTGTTCTTAACATATGTCATTGCGACTGCCCTGATTTGATTGTGTAATGGCTTCGCCACAATCTCCAGATGTACTGTACAAATTTTATCGCTTACAGACACAGCAGACGCAGGCATTACTGGATGCCCTTGGACAGCTCGTCCAGGGTCAACGTGCACTGCAAAATGATGCGGCAGCCGCCGCTTCACCTCTAACGCAGCCACAACATGCAGTTGCACCAACCTTCAGACTTTTTGATGCTGCACTTGAAAGCTGGACAGAGCGGTCACGTCAATTTGGATTCCATCTCACCACCTGCAGAATTCAAGTTAACAAGCAGAAGCCTTTTCTTTTGTCGTCCGGCGGTGTGCAAACCTACCGTGTGATAGTCAAATTATTTCCTCGACACGACGTAGCAACTCTGTCCTACGAAGAAATTTTGTCTGCATTAGATGCATATTTCAAACAATCAGTCAATGTAGTTGCAAAGAGGTATACCTTCTTTTGTACAAGATGTATGGCAGGTCAGACTAATCGGGAGTGGGTTGCAAATTTGCAAGGCCTTACTAGGTATTGTGCTTTTGAGTGTCAATGTGGACTCCCATATTCAGATACTACGGTACGTGACGCAATTGCACAGAAAGTTTCTGATGTTCATATAAGGGATCAGGTTTTGAAACTAGTCAATCCCTCTCTTCAACAAGTGACGGACATATTGTATCGGCAGGACACATTTGTCTTTGCTCAAGAATCATTTGAAACTTCGCCAGCCATGTGTCAGGTTAACCGGCCCACCGGGCGAGCTGCACGGAGCAGTAAACAGCCCTCGCGCCCAGCCGCCAAGCTCGCAGCCACGTGTGCCGCGCTGGCAAGCAAATGCAGTGCTCAAATCACGCCCACTGTGCACTACTAAACATTTGCATGAGAACTGCCTGTCACGCCAAGCTGTTTGCTTTTACTGTAATAAAAAAGGACATGTTCAAAGTGTTTGCCAGAAAAAGCTCGGATCGGAAACTCAAAACCATTCCAGGCCCTTTGCTTCACCCCAGAATCGGAATCGAACCAGGGATACTCAGTTTCACGAAACTTCGCCCATGGAAATTCATGTCGTTCATTCCACTCCACCCAGTGCCACTCCCTCTCTAACAGTGATTTTGTTCATCTCACAAATAGTGTGCATAGACATCGACGGAACTTCCGTCAAGTCGCAAGTGATTCTGTATCAGTGTCAGTTCACGTTGCACGAGACAGTTGCTCTTGTCGTCAGCAGAACAATAAACTTTTTGTAGACTTGGACATTAACGGCAAAGTGATCCCATTCCAGCTCAATACTGGAGCTGCAGTTTCACTGATCAATCAAGACATTTACAAACTGCTGGGCACACCTCCGTTGCATGCCGCAAATGTTAAGTTAACTAACTATTCAGGTCAAGAGATCCTTGTGTTAGGACACTGCAGCCTTCTTGCAACATACAAAGGACAAACAAAACTTGTGTCATTTCACGTCCTTTGTTCTTCTTCAGCAGTGAACTAGTTTGGCTTCGATTTATTTCAGTTGTTCAAGTTGTCTATAATAAATCAGGTCCTATCAGTGAACCAGACTGTGCCTTCAGACAGTGTTTCTCGTCAATGTGAAGAATTTGCAGACATTTTTGCACCGAAATTTTTCAGAGCGCGCAATGTTCCCCACGTATTGCGTGATGAGGTTGCAAAACCATTACACGATTTGGAATCAGAAGGTGTAATTGAACGTATGGAGGCTTCTCTCTGTGCATCACCCTTAGTAATTTTGCCAAAACCTTCAGGTAAATTGAGACATTGTGTGGATTTCGAGGCAACAGTGAATCCACAACTAGTGATTGCAACTTTTCCTTTACCCCGCCCGGAAGATCTTTTTGACAAACTGTGCGCGGGAAAATATTTTTCGAAGTTGGACCTAGCAGATACGTACTTGAAAATACCGGTAGATGAAGAATCCCAGCGTGTTTTGGTGGTTAACACGATTCTTGGCTTGTATCAATTCAAACGACTGCCATTTGGGTGTGCATCCACCCCTGCATTGTTTCAGCAATATCTACTAACTGTTTGTGCATCGATCCCTACTGGAGCAAACTATCTGGACGATATTGTTATCTCCAGAAAGACGGAAGAACAACATTTAGCCACTCTCAGAACATTATTTCAGGTCTTGCGACATAATGGTCTTCGCTTACGGAAGGACAAATGTGTGTTTTTTGCTTGTGACTTGCCATACCTAGCCCATGTACTCAGTGCCCAAGCCATACATCCCAGTCCCATGCACCTCCGTTCCATAGAAGACTTGCCTTCGCCACAGAATTTGAAGCAGCTAAAGAGTGTGCTGGGAAAAATCAATTATTACCACAGATATGTGCCGCATGCCTCTTCCATTTACGCTCAGCTTCATCGCTTACGTCTTAAAGGTGTTTGGTTCGTCTGGAGGATGGAATGCGAACGCGCCTTTCACCGGTTGAAATCGGCGTTGCTTTCCAATACTTGCCTTACGCCATTCTATCCCCAGAAGCCCCTTTTGTTGATAGGGGATGCATTGGATTTCGGGATCGGTGCTATGCTTGCGCACAAAGATGGCTCGCACTATCGCCCTATTGTCTTTGCATCCAGATTGCTCTCGTCTGTGCAAAGAAATTATTCACAGATCGAGAAAGAAGCATTGATTCTCGTATTTGGTGTTACAAAGTTTCATGATTTCTTGTATGGTCATCACTTTACCATAATCACAGACCACAAACCTTTGACATCGCTTTTTCATCCGAACAAGCCTGTACCTCCATATACAGCGCAGAAATTCATTCGCTGGTCTAGTTTCCTCTCGCAGTACCGCTACAATATCTTGTATCGGTCCACTGCTAAGGAGAGAAGCGCCTATGCGTTGTCCCATTTGCCTGTTGCTGAGGACAGGGCATTCGATTCCTCTGAACTTGCTTGCATGTTCATTGATTCAGAAACCGATGGCGTGGTTGAATCGTTTCTGATTTATTTTCGCCATGTAGCTACAGCCACAACTGCCGACCCTGTCCTTGATACCGTTCTGCGTTTTGTTGCTACGCAATGGCCCTTGTCAAAGTCACGGATCGGAGACCCGTGGTTCACCGATTGTTTGCTCACAAGGAGAGACTTTTTGTTCCACGTGGTGTTTTGCTGTTGCATTCTGATAACGATCAGTCCAGGGTCGTAGTACCATGTTCGTTACAGTCCTCTTTCTTAAAGCTTCTCCACCAAGGACATTGGGGTATAGTGAGAACAAAACAACTTGCTCGTCAGCACTGTACCTGTTTTGGAATCGATTCCGCGATTACAACTATATGCTCTTCTTGCATGGTGTCTGCTGAACAACAATCAGCACCACTGCGGAAGCTCTTTGCATGGCCAAAGGCCACTTTCCCTTGCTAACGCTTACACATTTATTTTGCTGGTACATTCTGGAATGCTCAATGGTTCGTTGTGATAGATTCATTCAGTAATTTTCCTTTTGTTGTCCGGATGTCTTCTACAATATCATCTGCCACCATCCAAGCATTATCTGCTATCTTTAGCATTGCAGGTCTTCCACAGAATTGTTTCCTACAATGGCCCACAATTCATGTCCGCAGAATTTCAGTCATTCTGCAAGGCCATTGGTATTCAACATCTGACGTCCGCGCCGTTTTCGCCATAGTCAAACGGTGCCGCTGAACGATTGGTCAGGACTTTCAAGTCACAGATGTTGAAGTTGAAAGAATCGCATTCTCGGGAGGACGCATTATTGCTCTTTTTGTCCTTGTATCGCTCTCAGCCCCGAGATGGTCGCTGGCCAGCTAAGTTGCTCCACAGTCGCCATCATCGAACCTTGATGTCTTTGCTACATCTGCCGTATCGGCCCCACCTCTCTCTCTATGGGCGCATACACCGCATGTTGGCGTGCACCCTGGAGTAGGTTTTCAGGCGTTCTTTAGCTCCCCGCGGTCCGAGTGGCAGGGAGCGGTTGGAACAGCCTCGCCTGTTGTTAGGCCCCCCACCTCGTCGCATACGTCAACATGGGGTCCTCCCCTCATTGGGCGAAGGCCTTATACCACAACCATCCGCTGATTTGTGGGGGAGGAATGTGGTGTCACCGCCAGACACCACACTTGCTAGGTGTCAGCCTTGAAATTGGCCACGGTCCGTTAGTATACGTCGGACCCGCATGTCGCCACTATCAGTGATTGCAGACCGAGCGTCGCCACATGGCATGTCTAGTCTAGAAAGACTCCCTAGCACTCGCCCCAGTTGTACAGCCGACTTTGCTAGCATTGGTTCACTGTCTACATATACTCTAATTTTCACAGACGACAGTTTAGCATAGCCTTCAGCTACGTCATTTGCTACGACCTAGCAAGGCACCCTATTCAGTTACTATAAGTATTATCTTCAAGAATGTATTCTGAGCAGATAATATTGTGAATCATGTACTGTCAAGAGCGACATTCAGCATTAATGGATTAAAGTTAAGTATTAAACTAATTATGTCCGCTTTCTGAATTCTCATTCCTTGTAATGTTCCAGAGCTCATGTCAGTATAGTTCTTCCCTCTTCATGCCAGCCTGCATGAGCTAAAATGCATGCATTCAGCCTCCACTTGTAACACGGTGTTGGCTCTTCTGCTAACACTAGACCAAACACGATAAATTTTATGCATTTTACACGAAGTCATGAAAAGCCAGACAAACACTCAGTGACAAAGAATAACCAGCACATAATCAGGTGATACCATCAAAATCTTAGGCATTGACATCAGCTGCAAATCATGCATGGAATGTCACATTTATGAGACTGAGGAGAGAGTGAGCTCAGCAGCTTTTGCTCTCTCATTCTGGATGATGGAGGGGTCAGACAGGTAACTTATTCCGCTTCTGTGCACTCCATAGTGTCACACAAAAATATGTCCTGGAGGAGCTCTTCCTTAATCAAACTATCATCTCCCTACTGAGCAGTGAAAATATTCATATACAGAATGAGTCCATGAACCTCCCATTGCAAATAATTTAACCATCTGAGATAACTGACTACTGTTTCTCAACACTTTTCTTCTCTAATGTATCATGTTCCTGGAGACTGGGTCCTTAGTGGCAGAACTCAGAAATTCACAGGTGTGGCACTAAATAAAAGAATTACGTACACTGTCTCTGCTACAGAGAGATGCTATGTATGCTGCTGTAAAAATTTTCGACCTTTTTCCCACTGAGCTCAAAATCTTATGGAATACTAAATATCTTTTAAAAACTAAATGTCATAACTTTCGATTAAATCAATATGTTGTACCATATATTTATAAACTGGGTTATCCAACATAAGATATATTTTTATTAACCTTTTGTCAGTTATAAAACTTGTTAGGTATTTCAGGGGTCTATGCAGCTTCACAAGCACACATGTCAACCTCAAAGGACCCTACAAGTGATCCCTGAGTGGTACTACAAAAGAAACACAACTGGCTAATCTCCCAACTCCATGAGAAGTACATAACAGTCAGGGAAGGAATGACTCATCATCACATCAAGAGCTCTTTACCAGAGCTAAACATCTACAGAAGTGGGACCAAGTAACAAAACATATCAACTGAACATTGAAGCATTAGTCACAGCAAAGGCCAAATTCTAGGAAAGATACTGTTTAAGCACGTTATCAACATGGTTGCCCAAAAATGAAGTCATACAAATAATGGAGATCAGCTACGTGCAAGAGGAAAGTGGTTAGGAAGTGGTATTGTCGTTACGAAGTACCATCGTACCTAATGAAGGGAAATGTACCCATACATCTTCAAATCTAATATCCTTTACAGCATCAAAGTGCAAGAGCACATGACGATAAAGGTCAGTAAATGTTGTGGGTGAGCGTTATTGTGTACTGGAGAGGGTGAAATCCACCGGCAATTCACTCACTGTGATAAAGTGTCAAATGGAATAAATAGAGAGTTTTACTGCATTAGATTATCGCAGCATTAACTGAAATAGAGACTAACATTGATAGTGCACCTCAAATAATTGTAGATAATGGAACTTTCACGACAATCAAAATAGGGCACAGGATGTGTGCCTTGGTTGATTTCAAACATTTATTTTAAAGACATTAAACCAAACAGGGCAACATAGACACATGCATTAGACACAAGAAATGATTAGCACATATCTGGGTCATTTGTGTAACCTAAAATTACTCCAAAGGTGAAGAATTTTAAACCACATTCTTAAACAAATTTAGGTTTTGTGCAAAACAATGGGATTAAAAATCAAAAATTCCAGAGACAGAGTGCAAAAACAATGGCCAGAATTTCCACAAGCCCAAGTCATAACATGAGTAGTTGTGACTCAGTAAACTAAATGAAGTTTTGGAAACGGGCTGCTCCGAAACTGAAGTTGTCATAAATGGGTCAGAAGTCACAATGAACACTACCAAGTGCAAACCTGTCACTGAAGTGAAAGAAGACTTATTGAGGGAGGAAAAATAGATTCATAAATACATTTTAATGCCTTTCATGGAAGTCCAAATATGCTGGATTATGGACACAATACCTATTTCAGTGAGGAGGACAGGAGCTATTACAGAAATCTACCTCCATGCATTTTCAATATTTCCTGTTAATAATCTGCATATTGCCATTGCTTTAAAAAATCGAAGTAACCACACTAACGATAAAGAGGCCTGAAGGAAACTCATTTTTGAAATGGGATCAAAGCACTGGAACATCGTTGGACCAAGAGCAATAAGCTACAAGGAGAGTACATTGAAAACTAAAAAAAAGTTTCAGTGATGTAAGTACTGTTTTCTATTCCATTCTGAGAACTTTTCACACCACCCTTGTATGATAAAATACATCTCAATTTGTGAAGTATAATTCATTTTAATCTGGGAGAATGACTATGGGATCACAGTAATTGTGTAAGTTCCTGAGGAAACAGATCTCGAGACTCTTAAGGAAGATGGAATTGACCACTAGACCTCAAGAGAGGTGGGCCCAGCAGCATAAAAGGAGGTGGGTCATAAGTGTTATAAGGAGAGAAGCAGCAACAGTAGAATGCATTGATCGGTGAGCTCTGTGACATTGAGCATGGACTATTCACTCGATGTGACACAAGCAGCAAATACGTTGGGCACATTTCGACTTTTCTAAAGCTGTCAGCGTCAGCTGTCTGTGGTGTGGCATTGAAGTGTAATTATGAAGGAACGATCACAGCTATACAAAGACTAGACAGACCAGAACAAAATATAAATTAAATATTTCCAGAGCTGTTCTCCTTCCAAAGCAAAACTGACTGTAATATTTGTGTCTACACAGAAAACATACAGAAGGATTTGTGTACACATCCCAGAAGTTGAGGTGTCTCAGACTATGTAAACATGCACTGTTTAGAATTAAGTTTCCAGAATGAGCATATGGTAGTACAAAAGGACTTTTGTACATGACCCAGAAGCTGAAGTGTCTAAGGTTACACAAGCACGGGCTGTTTAGAATTAAGTTTTCAGTGATAAGCACATCACATCATTGGGGAGGACACTCAGCTTAGGTAGTTTGTGTAGCAATGTTGACCATTGTGCTGTGGTAGTGTAATGGTTAGCATTTCTGCCTAGTAAGCAATAAGATCCAGGTTCGAGTCGTGGCCACAGCACAAATTTTAATTCATTTCATCTGCTTCTATCATTATTGTAGATAATAAAAAGAGGGAAACATTTAATTATAAAGAAATATCAATTCAGTACTAATTATGAACATTTGGAGGAACAAATAATAGTACTCTTAAAGACTCTATTGGATGGATTTTAAAACATGTTAGCAAAGCCAGCCCTCAATTAATTGCAAAGTACTTAAAAGCTTTGTCAGAATCGTTGTTTGCATAACTATATTTGATAATTTCATGATTTAAACAATTAATTTGGCATAGCTCTTGTAGTAGACAAAACTGTTAAAAAGAACCAATTTTTCGATATATTCATTTAATTTAATGAGTTATGTTTCAGTTGTAATTTCTGTAAATTTAACGTCAAACAACGTGTATTTTCAGTACCTATTATTGTGACGATATAGAAGGGGCCAATTTTTCGGCCTGAGACAGTCAGTCCACAGCCGAGTTTCAGACGAGAAACCTGTGTCAGTTAGAACAACAACAACGCATCCGTGAAATAAGTGTAAGACAATTATGTTGTGTGTTAAAACAATGACAGTGTCGGCTCCATACATACCTCTCTACTCTTCAAGAACTGTGAGCTTTGTGGGTAAGTTTTTACTGCTCATAGAAGTTCAAGAGTAAACTATTGTAGCAGTATGTGGAGGTTTTCCTGCAAATTATTAATGAGGCTTATGAAGTTAAAACAATAGTGCTCTGGCCATATATAACTGTTTTTTTGTTTTTGGTTTTAGGGCGCAAAACTGCTATGGTCATTAGCGCCCGGTCCGTGACTTAGGAAACAGTAAAAAACGAAAATGGAAACCAGCAGCAATGGGAACGAAACTCAAAAACTTGGAGAAATTGAAAGAAGAAGGAAAGCTTAAAAGTCCACTACAGAAAGGGGTTGGTTGTCCCCCCAAAAAAAGCTTCAAATGACTGAAATCATATCACTGGCACTAATAAACTAGAGAACACAATCGGCCGTGTGCGTGTCATCTGCTAAAATGGACGATATATCAGGCGACAGCTGTAGACGGGCGCGTAACGGAGTAAAATAGGGGCACTCAATTAAAAGGCGTCTTACCGTCCACAGCTGAGAGCAGTGGGGACAGAGTGGGGGAGGATCGCCGCTTAAAAGATGTCGATGGCTAAAAAGACAGTGCCCTATCCTAAGTCTAGTTAAAATTACCTCCTCCCGACGATGGGTTCGGAAGGAAGAGGTCCAAGCACAGGGAAGAGCTATCACGTCCCGCAATTTATTATGGGGAAGTGTCCACCTATGTGCATACCATAAAAGAACAACACAACGACATAAAACGCTCCGTAGATCAGCGAAGGGAAGCGATCAAATAGCTGGCTAAAGAAGAGAGACTGCAGCCTTGGCCGCTATATCGGCCGCCTCATTTCCACAGATACCAACGTGTCCTGGGAGGCAGAGGAACGCCACCGAGACGCCCCCCAGGTGGAGCAAGCGCAGATAGTCCTGAATCCGGTGGACCAGAGGGTGGACAGGGTAAAGAGCTTGGAAACTGAGTAGAGAACTGAGAGAATCTGAACAGATAACATACTGTATCCGCTGATGGCGGCGAATGTATTGGACAGCAAGGAGAACAGAGTAAAGCTCCGCAGTATACACCGAACACTGGTCGGGAAGCCGAAACTGATTTGGTGTGTCCCCAACAATATAGGCACTCCCTACACCTAACGATGTTTTCGAGCCAACAGTGTAAATAAATGTGGCTCCCTTCATTTGTGCACATAGAGCAGCAAATGCCCGACGATAAACAAGTGAAGGGGTACCATCCTTGGGAAATTGACAAAGGTCACGGAGCAGGCAGATCCAGGGACAGAGCCAAGGCGGTGCTGTACCCCAAGTTGTCAAGAAGGTTTTAGGAAAGCGGAAGGAAGAAGAATGGAGCAGTTGACGGAAGCGGACTCCCGGTGGTAGTAGGGGGGAAGGGCGGCCTGTATACCCTACATCCAAGGAGGCGTCAAAATGTCTTTTGATGGATTAGCAGGCATGGAAGACAGATGGCTAGCATACCGACTCAGAAGAACTGCTCGCCGATTGGACAACGGAGGCTTAGCAGTCTCAGCATGAAGGCTTTCCACAGAGCTGGTGTAAAAAGCGCCAGACACTAAACGTAATCCACGGTGGTGGATAGAGTCGAGACGACGAAGAATAGACGGCCGAGCAGAGGAGTAGACTATGCTTCCATAGTCCAATTTCGAGTGCACTAAGGCGCGATAGAGGCGGAGAAGGACCACTCGGTCCGCTCCCCAGGAGGTACCATTCAGGACACAGAGGGTGTTGAGGGATCACAGACTGCGAGCCGAAAGATAGGAAACGTGGGAGGACCAGTACAGTTTTCTGTCAAACATAAGACCTAAGAATTTAGCGACGTCCGAAAACGGAAGGTTGACAGCTCCTAGATGTAAGGAGGGTGGAAGAAACTCCTTATGTCGCCAAAAATTAACACAACCGGTCTTACTGGGAGAAAAATGGAAGCCGGTTTCGATGCTCCAAGAGTGGAGGCGATCGAGACATCCTTGAAGACGTCGTTCAAGAAGGCTGGTCCGTTGAGAGCTGTAGTAGATTGCAAAATCGTACACAAAGAGGGAGCCCGAGACATCAGGAAGGAGACAATCCATAATTGGATTTATGGCAATGGCAAACAGTACAACACTCAGCACGGAGCCCTGAGGTACCCCGTTTTATTGGAAGAAAGTACGGGAGAGAGTAGTGTTCACCCGCACTCTAAATGTGCGCTCTGCCATAAATTCGCGAAGAAAAAGGGGCAGCCGACCTCGAAAGCCCCAAGAGAACAGTGTGCGGAGGATGCTTGTCCTCCAATAGGTATCGTATGCTCTCTCCAGATCAAAAAATATTGCTACTGTTTGGCGTTTCCGGAGAAAATTGTTCATGATATAAGTGGAGAGAGCAACAAGATGGTCAACTGCAGAACGATGCTTTCGGAAAATGCATTGGGCAGGTGTTAAAAGACTGCGGGACTCCAGCCACCAAGCTAAACAGCAATTCACCATACGCTCCAAAACCTTACATACACTACTCGTGAGAGAAATGGGGCGATAGCTGGAGGGGAGATGTTTGTCCTTTCCAGGTTTCGGAACAGGAACGACGATAGCTTCCCGCCATCGACTAGGAAAAGTACTGTCGGCCCAAATTCGATTATAAAGGCGAAGGAGGTAACGCAGACTATGGGTTGATAAATGCAGCAACATTTGGATGTGGTTACCATCCGGTCCTGGGGCGGAGGAGCGAGAAGAAGAGAGTGCATGTTGGAGTTCCCGCATGGAGAAAACAGTATTATAGCTTTCGCGATTTTGAGAGGAGAAAGCAAGAAGTTCCACTTCCGCTGCACGTTTCTTCGGGAGAAACGCTGGCGGGTAATTTGAAGAGCTCGAAATCTCAGCAAAGTGTTGACCCAATAAGTTAGAAATTGAGACGGGGTCCACTAATGTATCATGCGCGACAGTGAGCCCAGAGACCGGGGAGAAACTAGGCGTGCCAGATAACCGCCGAATCCGACTCCAAACTTCCGAGGAGGGAGTGAAGTTCTTAAATGAGCTAGTAAAGAATTTCCAGCTTGCCTTCTTGCTATCGCGGATGACGCGACGGCATCGCACAGGGAACTGCTTATAGCGGATACAGTTGGCCAAAGTAGGATGGCAGCGGAAAACGCGAAGAGCACGTCGCCGCTCACGTATTGTGTCACGGCATGTCTCGTTCCACCAAGGAACTGGGGGGCGCTGGGGTAATGCGGAGGTGCGTGGTATTGAACGTTCCGCAGCTGTAAGAATAACGTCTGTAATATGTGTGACCTCATCGTCGACGCTATGAAAGTGACGGTCATCGAATGTCGCTAGAAACAAAAAAAGTATCCTGTCGGCTTGGGCAAACTTCCAGCGTCGCAGGCGCATATATGGCAGTTGAGGCTGCAGTCTAAGGACACATGGAAAGTGGTCACTCGAGTGTGTATCATCAATGGCGAACCATTCGAAGCGCTGAGCTAACGGAACAGTACCGACCGAAAGGTCCAAATGAGAGAAATTTGTCGTGGAGGCAGACAAACATGTAGGGACCCCAGTGTTGAGGCAAACTAGATCCGCTTGGTGGAAGACGTCTAGCAATAGTGAGCCACGTGGACAAGGATGTGGAGATCCCTAAAGCGGGTGGTGGGCATTGAAGTCCCCAACCAGCAAGTAGGGGGGTGGAAGCTGACCAAGAAGATGAAGGAGATCGGCTCGTGCCATTGGTGTGGACGATGGAATGTATACAGTACAAAGAGGAAAGATATATCCAGAAAGGAAAAGACGGACAGCGACAGCTTGGAAGGAAGTGTTTAAGGGGACTGTGTGATAATGGAGAGTATCATGGAGAAGAATCATGAGTCCTCCATGTGCTGGAGTGCCTTCAACAGAGGGTATATCAAATCGGACAGACTGTAAATGGGGGAGAACAAAGCGGTCATGGGGATGCAGCTTTGTTTCCTGAAGACAGAAGATGACCGAAGAGTAGGATCGTAAGAGGATCGACAATTCATCCCGATTTTCTCGAAGGCCGCGGATATTCCAGTGGATAATGGACATAGGGTGAACAGAAAATGGAGGAATGTGTCCAAGGTTGCCGTCAACTCAGCGACTGCTCAGAGCTTCTGACCCACAGCATGGAATGGCAGTCAGCTGAGGGCAGAAGATCCTGATCCATAGGTTGTTCAGGAGCAGCTCCTACCACCAGTGATTGGCTGGTTGATCGGCCACCAGCAGTGCGCCTTGGCGACACAGAAGACAGCCGAGGGCGATTACCGTCAGGTGGTGCTGTAGGTGAGCCACACCTTGGCGGAGAAGGAGATGAACTGGGTTTCTTACTAGCCTTCTTTGAAACACGATGTTTAGGTGAAGGAGGAACTGATAGTTGTGAAGTTGGGGTATGTAAAACATCTTCACGAGTATGCTCTTTTTTCGAAGTCTTGGTGTCTGACTTTTGGGTTCGAGATTAAGCAGAACCCGATGAAGGGTGAGCCATAGAGTGGGCAGGCGAAAGTGGGGAGGTCGAACGGGCGATCTTTGCACTGGCCGATCTGACGACCGTGGCACTAAAGGTAAGATCACAAGTCTGCGTGGCCGCCTCCTTTGTTGGCCAAGGAGAGGCAAGGACAGTGCTGTATTTTCCTGTCTGAGGCACGATGGGCTGTCGACTGGCGAATAATTTTCGAGCAGCAAAGGTCGACACCTTTTCCTTCACTCTGATTTCCTGAAAGAGCTTTTCGTCTTTAAAAATGGGCAATCTCGAGAGGAAGCAGCGTGGTCACCCATACAGCTGATGCGAGGTTGGGATGGAGGTGGACAAGCACCCTCATGGGCATCCTCGCCACACGTAACACATTTGGCCGGATTGGAACAGGACTGGCTGGTGTGATTGAACCGCTGACACCGATAGCAACGCGTAGTGTTTGGGATGTAAGGGTGAATGGAAATTATCTCATAGCCTGCTTTGATTTTCGATGGGAGTTTAACTTTGCCAAATGTCAAGAAGACAGTACGGGTTGGAATGATGTTCGTGTCATCCCTTTTCATGACTCTATGAACTGCCATTATGCCCTGGTCAGACAGGTAGTGTTGAATTTCCTCGTCGGACAATCCGTCGAGGGATCGAGTATAAGTGATCCCACGTGATGAATTTAAAGTACGGTGTGGTTCCACCCAGACAGGGAAGGTGTGTAGCAGCGAAGTACGCAGAAATTTTTGTGCCTGGAGGGCACTGACTGTTTCTAACAACAAGGTGCCATTTCATAATCTGGAACAAGACTTTACAGGACCTGCAATTGCGTCAACACCTTTCTGAATAATGAAAGGGCTGGCCGTGGAGAAGTCGCGACCTTCGTCAGACCGAGAAACAACAAGGAACTGTGGCAACGATGGAAGGACGGACTGTGGCTGAGACTCATTGAACTTACGCTTGTGAGCTGACATAGTAGAAGACGATGAAACCATTGCAAAAGTATCCCCCATGATTACCAGCGTCTCCGATGGCGCGCTCCTTCCTTGTTAGGGCCCTCTCTAAGGGCACTCCTGCCTTAGGTGATTGTTCACACCTCAAGTCACACCTCCCGACAAACTGGTGGAGGGACCAATCGGCACTTCCGGAAGGTATCAGCTCGGGTAATCACCCCTCCCTGGGCCTGGCCGTTACCAGGGGGTACGTACGTGTCCTACCTGTCTACCCGGGGCGGGGAATTACGCGTCACCCCGTCACCGGCTATGCATAGAAACGTGTGGGTTGGCCTTCAGACACGCACAGGGAGGGAAAAAGAGAAAGGGAAAGGAAAGAAGAGGGGTCTCAAATGCCGCAGCAGAGAAAAGGGCAAAGAGAAGAGGTAAGGAAAAGAGAAGGACAGAGGAAGGACAAAGACTTGCATGCAGAGAAAGCAAAGAATTTGTTACAGTTTTGAGCGTCCGTCTCCGGACGTCGGCACAAACCATACTCCCAGAGGGGGAGAAAGGGAAGGAAAGAGCCAGTGGAGAGGGGGGGGGGGGGGGGGAAGATGGGGGATGAGGAAGGATGCGGAAAGGGAAGGTATGCAGCCCGCAAATGAAGGAAGACCACATTAGCTCGGGGTCCCGTGCTCACTACGCACGTATCCACAAAAGAGTTGTGGACCCCCTGGGGGGATATATAACTGTGTACTATTTGGTGGTTGTGAAGAGTGAAAGTAAACTATTTTGAAAGACAACTGTGTACCTGTCAGCTACTTTAGTTAAAGTAGATATTATTGTACTTCCACAGATCATTTTTCAGCCAGTACCACAATGCAGTACGTCGACACTGATGACAACAAACTAAGAAATAAAGAAGGCAAACTGTCACAATTGGGGGGCAGGGTGGAGGTCTTATGTTCTATGATGATAACTGGTCCTGCCTCAGTGTCCATGCTGGCTATGCACTGGTTTCGAGGAGGCCAGGTGAGGACCTGCAGCCAACCTGTTTGCATGCTTGACACAGTGCAGCTATGCCTGGGGTTATGGTCTGGGTTGCAATTTTGTACATGCTTAAAATTATGTAATTTTTTTTTCTTTTTAAAATGCGTATGTACCCTGATTATTGATTTCTATGGAAGTGTTACCTGGGACTAGCTGTAATGTTACCTCTTGAACACTTCACAACAATGAGGAGTGCTACCTCTGTTCAGCTTAGTGTAACTTCGTCTAAAGAGTTTCTGAAGTATCAGAGGAGATCACTCGAAGGAAGTAAAGTCTGCAACCTGTCCCCATGTTACAGGGTGTGAATTCTGTCTCATGAGCTGACTACAATCAAATATATTTGTATAGAGAATGCCAATATTTGTAAAACATCAGTATGAGAAGAAATGTTAAATTTGTCAATCTCAAAAGTAGCAATTATTTTGAATATAATCATTTTTGACCAATATCATTTAATACATAATTAAACACAAAGTGCTTCTCAATGTACAGATCAATAAATTTTATCTGTCACTCACTGTAATCTTTCATCATCAACTACAATTTTGAAATGTCATGCCACACTCAGCACATCTGACAAAGACAGTGAAGCCAAGACAGGCCAAGCATTGGCCCACACATCAAGAAAATGCATGCGAGCTTGACAAATCTCTTCAAATTTTATGTTTCTCTTTCATGACTGTCATCCAGAACCCATTAACATGGTCATGATTTCTGGCAAATTCTTCGACTATTTTCTTTACTGATCAGATCTCTAGAAATATTTAAAACTCTCAAACAATGGCATTGTGATTAGGGAAAGTCAAACACTTTCATCTTTGGAAACTAGCTCAATGGTCATTGTTTCTTTTTGAGAACCAATCCTTTATACTCTTTCACTGCTCCTTTTCCACCTTACTATGTATGCTAAATGAATATTTGGCCAATGTCCAGATAAAACATCAAATATGCAAATATACTACTTCCACATGAAAAATTAATTTCTCATCTAATGTAGACTGTCTGTATACTTAGCTGAATTCCTTCTCACATAGCATCATGTTAGTCAAGTGACACAATGGGCCTGTGACTGCCAGCCAGGTACAAAGCATCAGTCAACAATTGATCAGAAGTACGGATGCCACAACCTGTTTATGATGCTGTGCAGACCTCCCCCGTTGTCAATCACTTTTGAGGGAAGCTTGTGACAGAAGCCAATACAGTGTATTTGCCTTCAGTTCAATAACAGAATGTAGTATACATTTGTGTGGACAATACAACATGAAATAACTAGAAGTAAACTAAGTCTGTTAAGTGAAGATTTGGAAAAAATCACAACTTCTGACACAAGAGCTAAGAAACTGCAAATTAAATTAAAAGCTTTGTATCAGCAATTGTCACAACTAAATAAATATAACCTCCGAAGTGAAAAGAAAGACATTTTTTCCAAAACCTTGATGACATTCCATGTGTCATTGCTTTGAAGATATTTACAATGGAAGAAGACAGTTTTTCCTCAGTCAACAATTGAGAAGGATCCCCAGGTTCATAGAAGGGACCAGTTATCAGTTATTTGACAAAGAGAACTTCTGAGGAAGAAGGGGCAGCCATTAATACATGAGATTGGGACAAGTATGAAATTCCACAATTCAGTGAATTATGTGTCAGTGTACTTCCAATACAGGTTCTAAACACAAATGTATTTGAAATTTGAAAGAAAGAAAAATTCAGTACTATTCCAATGCTGATAATTTTATGCATATTTTGGATGCTTAACTTGCTATGGAAAAGGTTTGGAAGAAGTTGTCTGTGCTATTCACGCTGAATGAATCTAGCTAAATCATTGGTTTCTGTCACAACAGCACAAAATTTCATGACATTTAGAGGCATGCGTGTTTTGAATGAAAATATTTTGTTAAGAGACCCTTATTTACGCTGCAGGCTATACCCTAGTATTATTAGTTTTTGAATTAACTACACACTTGCTTCTCAAAGAAAGACCTCATGCAGCACGTTTTTGTATTCTGAGGATATCTATACTGCAAGATTGAGGAGGAAAAGCCACTTGTCTATTGAGAAAGTTTATGTTCTGTGATGAAGTTCAATTACAACTACAAGAACATACTGCAGTTCATTCTATGTCTACCTTCTGTACCACTACATATATCTAAGCATGATCATGTGCCACTCCACAGGCCGAAGCACCATATTTGACTTTTAGAACTGTTTTGTGTTTGTTTTCTTATATTAGGTCATGATACTGGTATTACAAGTGTGGCTTTGTAGAAACTATGATCTCATTTCTGGTTCCTGCACCTTGCTCTGTCACCTTAATTTTCTGCACTAAAATGAGAGTATGTCTTAAGGGATTCGATTTGTATACAAGAAAACGTGGTCAGCTGTAGGTTGTGATGTAAAAATAGCACTGCCTCCATTTGTCACTCTTTGCTACTGTCAGCGTCCCTACCATGCCTCAGCAGCCCAGAAGTTCTGGAGGGTCCAACTTTTCTCCCCTATACCCACATTTTTAACATTTTTGTCCAAAATCCGCTCTTCCCTCCAAGTCTGGGAGGTTTCAGATGCCCCCCCCCCCAAACATCAATAGTCAATAATTGATTGTTTTCATTATTAAATTGTGATTTTTGTTTTATTCAGTAGCAAATGAATTTGTAAGTTGTCATTTTGGAGAGCGTTTATTTACTTTCTCAGATCACAATGCCCATTTTACTTACCTTTACTTTAAAAATACGAGTTGCCCACAACACAACTCTTATAAATACTTACAGGTAACACTTTGTAGATATATGATAGGTTCAGTCATCAGTGAAGCAGGTGGTAGATTTCACTTTACTGGTAGGGTGTGGGGTAAATGCAATCATTCTTTGGAAATTGTGTACAAAAATCATGTGACCCATCCAAGAATACTGCTTAACTGTGTGAGACACACATCAAATAGGTCTAATAGGCAATATTAAACATAAACAGAGGGGCAGCCCAAATGGTCAAAGGTTTGTTTGAGCAATGGGAGAGCGTCACTGATATGTTAAGAAACTGAACTGTCAGACTCTTGAAGATAAAGATAAACTATCCCAAGGAAGTCTACCGAGAAATTTTGAAGAATGGACTTTAAATGATGACTCTAGGAATATACACCCACCTCCAACATATCGCTTATGTAGGGATAGGTTTACAATAATTACAGCACACACAGATGCATCCAAAAAATCTTTCTTCCCATGCTCCATACATAAATGGAATGTAAAGAAACCTTAGTAATTTGTACAGTGGGGATCTATCCTCTTACACGTGATTCATGGTAGTTTTCAGTGTATAGATCTAATGTAGACATATATAAAACATTCTTAACACAAGGCAGCTTGCTTTCTTTGGTACAGATTTTTTTAGCTTAAATCTGCATGATTTAATGATTAGCTTCTAAGAGAAATTTTACTCTTTCTTTTTTTAATTGTAAGGAAGTTGACATAAAGTTTTAAATTTTATGTTTCTTTCTAAAATAAAATACAGTATTTAAGGAGGCTCTTATTTTTCATGTCGGGTTGTTTCTTTGCACTACCCCTAGATTGGCTTCTTTCCAGACACAAATGAGTGGTTTTGGGTCAATGTGTAAAGAGTACAATAACCCTAATTTGTATTCATTTTCTGTCACAAGAAATACTGTTTAGAGGTGAACCAAATACCTGATTACTTTAAGCTTATTAAATTTAATGAGGCAGTCTGCTATTAATGATTAATACAACGTATAGACCTACTCGTTAGTGAGTATTGAGTCAAATATGATGAGTAAATTATTTTCTTTCAAAAATATTCAAGTAAAATTTTTTTCCTTGAGGATTAACCGCCACTAAATACTTCCTAAAAGAAAATGGTCCATTGTAAGCTGTAATTTAAATAGTTGTGTAAATGAAACAGTTGTTATCACTAAGTGATATCATGATTATCATGATATTAGCAAAAAAGACATAGTCCTAATGGAGGGAACATATTAAACCTGTGGTCAGAGCTGAAAGTAAACTGGTCATTTGATTCTGAATGCAAGTCTTCAAAGAAAAGCTCAAAGTTACTGAAATTCCATAAGAATGATTTTACTGCCCTTAACATAGCCTCAAGGCTGCAGATCAATCTCACGTAGTGACTATAGGTGGAATCTGAAATGACTGCAGAATTGGTCACTGGCAGCACACTGATGATCCTTCCAAGTGGCAAAGTCTGAATCACAGACAGTGGTGTATGCTCCTGATCGAGTAATTTTGGATTGAATGGTTAATGAAAGGAAAACTCATTTCTGTGTTCCATCTTTCTTCCTCTGTTTGGAGTGGCTGGGCTAGGGATATCTGGAGCACTGACCTGTAAAAATATTTCTTAAAAATGCTGGTCCCCTTCCCCAAGTTTCTCCTCAGGTGGTTAACCAGTAATATGCATTCTACCATTTTGTGCTGAAAAAGGCAGCTCACTATTTCTTGGCCAAACAAATGGGTGATCATCACGACAGTCTAGGTTCTATCTCAAATCTTCAGTTGATTTATGTTAACCAGTCTGTGTGTGTCTTGTGTTGCTTGAACATTTAGTCTCTGTGTAGTCAACATTCAGCAATAGCTCATGCTTTCAAATGCTTCCCACCCTGCAAGTCCGCACTCAATTTAAAAGATGGCATCTATAGTATCCAGTGCATTCAAAGAAAGCACAGTTTCCTGCATTTAGTGCAAAACAGTGGTTTCCTGTGTGTCGCTCAGAGCACAAACCCTGTGCTTTTCACTTCTGGTCTGTGTAACAGTCGTTTCCCTGTGCCTTTTGCCACAATAAATTGTATATTTGTCCCTGTTGGCATTTGGCACCCAAGTGTGGCACTAACAAAAGAGTTGACAGTGGTGGACTGTGTGTCACTGACACATGAAAAAAAAAACAAAGGTTTGATCTGGTTTTTAAAAAGTAGAAAGCTTACTATTGTAAATGCAGGTTCAGGTATCATTGAAGGTGGATGTTAGCCAGTCATTAGATAATGGAAATCACTAAATATTATTTTCTGTCATAGCCAACATACTTGGCAGGCTCAAAAACTGTGGCCATTAAATCAGCCCACAAGTTTCACTTTTGGAATGGTCACATTGACTTTTTGCCTCTGAAAATTAGAGTGATGCGAGTGAAGAAGAAGATGAGGGCCATCACAGGGATGTCAAAGCGATCAAGGGATGACAGAGTCCACTGCAGTAGTAGCTTAGTGGGAGACCTGTGTTGATCACTTCAATGATACTGCAACGTGCAGTTCATTGGAAGTAAACTGGTGCAAGATGCGTTAAGGTGGAGAGAGAAAAAGTGAAGGGCAGTGGACACATATAAGGTGCATTTAAAAACAAATGAGATAGAGGGTGTAAAATGAAAACTACTGGAAGGATAGTAGTGCCACCGCCCACAGAAGGTGTGACAGACATTATTAGAGCACTGCACTTCCCAACTCTCCATTTGAATTGCATGGGTGTAAACCCAGTGTCAGCACATGTGTCTTGACTGTCCACTGCACTGTAGAAACTAAAATGGAAGCTTCAAAAGAAAAGCATAGACATATAGTCCATTTTCTGACAGCAGAATGAGTGAGGGGGAATGTAAATTTGTCAAAGAATGGGAGAAGTGTACAGACAGCACTGCACATCCTTCACAGTTCTGCCTCTCTATCTGAACTCTGTAACATCGGCTTCCACAAGAACTTGCCAGTCTTCAGCAATGAGGGTATCCTACTGCCAGACACAGCAGCAGTAATGAATTCTAGACTTTGCATCATAAGCTGAGGGCTCCCAGTCTCCCCACCCTGCTCGTGCTATACCTCCACTATCCTGCAGATTTCTGTTCACACACGAACTGTCCTCTGACAAATTTCCACACCCTACACTCCTCCTGGCATCAGGAAAAGCACTACACAACATTTTCTTTTCAGCTCAAGCGAGTGTGATGGACCGTAAACAAATGCATGTGCTTTCTTTTATTCCAGTTACATATGTTTTGCTGATTTTCTGTTTTTAAACAAAACACATTGTGGAAAAAGTAACTGATAGAAAAAAATATTAGGTCTGATACAGAATGAGGCGCCCCCCCCCCCCCCCCCCAAAAAAAAAAAAAACTACGTGAACATATATAAACAAGAGTCCCACACAGTGGTTTCTGTCTGTAACTGAAGGCTAACTACAGGTATTTATTGTACAGCCTTCAACACATATTTGACAAATCAAGAAACCATTTCACAAGGGCATGAGAGATAGGTGTATGACCTCTGCAGCAGCAAGCAGGCACAACCTACTGCTACCGGGAGACTAGCTACTGTCGACCTCGTGATGTGGCACATACCACCTGTTAGGGTAGTATCAGCCTTGTTGGTATAGAGGTAATATGTAAGGCGTGTTGACAGAAATGCAAAAAAACTGTCACATAGAAAATCTATCTTATGCCTAACTGGAATACCAGGAAAGGCAACTGCTCAAAGAGTTGTCAGACATAGCAGTCATTTGTCCCTGTCGTTTCCAGTATTTGTGATGAGAAAGGATAAAGGTAGTCAAATAAGCAGTCAGTCAAGGGGAGAGTGCCAATTCAGACTGAACAACTACCATTTACTATCAGGAGGATTGTAACAGTGTGATTAGTGTTGTACGAGGATAAATACAAGGAATACCCCACTGCCCAGCAGACTAACGTACCTGGCGGATGAAGCCGATAACTCCCTGCACACCTTGGTTGTCAGGCCAGGGCTCACCCACGTGGCAGCCCAAACCCCAGTGCTCAATGAAGGCCACTGATACGCTAGTTGTTTTGGCTCCTGTCAGGAAAATAGCAAGAAACCAGTGTCAGGAGAGCCATCAGCAAGAAACCAGTGTCAGGAGAGCCATCTAAGCTTAATTTTAAGTTTCCAGGTGGGGTGAAAAAAATGTTAACCACAACAACAGAACCATGATATACTATCTATATTAATGTACAAAGAAAAGAAGTCATTTTGACATAGCAACTACCCTTTTCATAATACTGTCATTATCCTATTCTGGAATTTCTGTTGTTTAATAGATTTTAACATAATCACCCCAGGGCCTAAGCCTGCACATAATGGGGTGGATTGGTACTCTATGATCTGTGTGACGTAGGTGAGCAATCAATGGAAAAATCCAATCTTCGTACTGTCCTCACCCATCCACCTCACTCCCTGTTCCCATTCCAGCACTGCACAACCATTATTTCACTTCCACACCCAGTCTTTTAATTTATTTTTATTTTTTTTCTCTCCTTTCTGCTACTTAACCCTCCACCCTCCACACCTTCTCTCCTGCCCTCCGTCTAAACTGCAACACTTCACTGTCCACCACTCCCACCATACTATCCCTCCCCCTCCCCACCCCAGCCCCTCCTCCTTACCCCCACCCAGTTGCCACTCCCATCATGCACTGGTGCTGCTGCTCGCAGTGTAGTTTCTGGTCTCTGAGACTGCAGATGTATGTGCAAGTTGCGCTTGTGTGTGTGTGTGTGTGTGTGTGTGTGTGTGTGTGTGTGTGTGTGTGTGTGTGTGTGTGTGTGTGTCCACTGCTGACAAAGGCCTTAATGGCCAAAAGCAATGAGAGAGATCTAACTGGTTAGCAACATGTGAAGAAGATTGACCGATTCCAAGCTGTAGAAAGATATTAATCTTGGCGTCAATGAATATGGAAGAGTTCTTCTCCAAACAGTGATACCTCACTGACAGTAAAGGCAGAGAGCATCACAGTACAGTGGATGTAGCTGAGCAGGCAACACACTATGAGAAACACAATCCATATCACATCTGACTTGCAAAAAGAAGCTATGTGGTCAGTGTCTGTCGGTTCATGGCCATTGCAAAAATCAGTCATGTGCTGTCAAAGTGTTTGCCTATAGGAGGCATCTGTTCTCATAATGTGTCACCTGTTAAAACCAATTTGGTGATTCAATCACAGATGTATCATCTCACAAAGGCATTAACACCCTCTGATAAGTTACTTTTGACAAAAGTGATTGTGAACACCAAAAGGAGAAGTACTCCAGGAGGCAAACAATCCATCACGGGAAACAGTGATGCAATTTGACCCCCTGATTGTGCAGAGCCTAGAACATCATGTCAAGAAGAATAGAGACTTCCTAGAACTTCTCCAGTAAGGCCTTAGAAGAAATATCTGCTTGTCAGATTGGACAACACTGAAATAAAGACTGGGAAACATAAACAATAGACAGATATTAAACAGAGGCAACATACACACACTAGCACTTCAGGAAACCAGGCACAGACATGAGAATTCACTTGGATGATAAGAATAATTTTACTGTCATCAGGCCTTTACTGTAATAGACAATTTTTTATACATATAACGTAATCATCACGTTAGCAAATGGAACTGTTTGGCCATGTCAGTTGTTAGCTTGCAATTCCACGTTGCAGTCAACAAAATTCTTTAACTCATAGAAGGGGTTGGCAACAAGCCATTTATTTAATGTTTTCCTCAATTCACACTCTGAAAGGTCTTGTACCCTCTGCGAAAGGTTATTAAGTAGTTTGTGGCCAACTATCTCATAGCTATTGATTGACTTTGATAATCTATGGTATGACAAATGTACGGCATTGTTATTTCTTGTGTTGTGACCATAAATATTATTTCTACATTTTACTTCATGTTGATTATTTTTCATGTACGTTAACACTTGATATATATACAGGTTTATTACAGTTAATATTTTACCTTCAGAGAACAAAGGCTTACAATGTGCTTTATGCTGAGAACATGTAATGACTCTGATTGCTTTCTTCAGCAGAAGTAACGCGTTTTGAACATGGCTTGAGTTTCCCCAGGGAATAAGTCCATAAGACATGGTACTTTGAAAAAGTGTAAAATAAGATTTTTTACCATAAGCTTCTGGTACACATTTCATAAGACATCTTAATAAGTAAATTACTATGGTTGATTTAACACTAATGTATTTTGTGTGTTGCTTCCACGACAATATGTCACCTAGGTATACCCCCAAGAACTTTATGTAACAAGGATCATTAAAAGGAATTTTGTCCTTTAGACTAAATACCAGTTTTTGGTTTTGTTCTCATTCAGGACGAACCCATTTGAGCTGAACCATTATGATGTTTGGGCAAGTGTATTATCAGCAGAATCTTTTAACTAATTTAGATCATTGTTGTAGTTTAGGAAAGTAGTGTCATCTGCAAATAGCACTGTTCTGGGACTTACAAAGGAGGGTAGGTCATTGATCATTACCAAAAACAAAGATGGTCGCAATATAGATCCCTGCGGAACTCCCACCTTAGTTTGTTTCTCGATAGACTTTTCTGTGCCAATACATACTACTTGTCTATGATTTTCGAGATAAGACTTTAGCAGTTCTAGGCTGTTCTCCCTGATGCCATAAAAATGGAGTTTCTGTAGAAGTGTGTCATGTCCTACACAGTGAAATGCTTTACTCAGGTCACAGAAAGTGGCCTGAGCAAATCCCTTCTCCTCAAACCCTTGAAGAACATATTTAATTATTGTGTCTGTTGCATCTACTGTTGATGATTTTTTTATAAATCCATATTTTGCTACATTAAATATTCCAAGTTTTTCAAAATGAGCAATAAATGTTTTATTCTATTATTTTGGCCACAATTGGAAATTCTGATATTGGTCCGAAACTTGCAGGATTATGTCTGTCATGCTTTTTGTACACAGGAACCACCCTAAATTATTTCAGCTCCTCTGGAAAGTATCCCTCTGATAAACATTTATTTATGCAGTGAGTCAATGGATAAACAACGGAGTCAATGAATTTTCAGCAAATTGCAAGACATGTCATAAATATCAGCACCAACTGATGACTTAAAATTGAGAAAGTGAGAATATTATTGTAGGGCATCCCATGATAATTTGTTTTTGAGGGTTTTGATGGACTGTTATCAAGTTATTTGATGTCACTGCTTACTTCAATAGCTTTAATAAAATAATCATTAAACTCTTGTGGAGAGATACGGATTTTGATCTTATGTGATTCTTTGGCACCACTATTCATCAGATTCCAAGCAGCTCAGCATTTATTATTAGAAGTCTCAAGGTACTTTTTTGCTTCAATAACTGCTTTTTTTATAATCATTTCTCCATCTTACATACAGAGATTTATTATTATTGTATATATCTAATAGCATCATTACATGATTTTTCACACCACACAGCATTTTAGTGCACCAAGATTTTTCATTTTTGGTACCTTTTTACAACCTCTGTCTGTTACTTCACATTTCCTAATAGAAATACCATCATTAAATATTTGCAGAAATAAGTTAAAGAAACATTCAAAATTTATCTTATCTGCCACATTATTTGATAAACAAAGATTACCATCATTTCCCTGGCAGAACTGATTTGTATCTGCAAGGGTTTTCCTGAACTTGTCAATTTTTCCATTGTCATTGGCATAGTGATCATTCTTGAATTTGCCAGGTCACCACTAGGATTGACCAGGCTGGTCCTGTTGGCATATATTAGGGACACTGATTTGTGGTCAGGAAAGAGAGACATTGTTACACCACACTGGCCTTGGGTGCATTTAAAATTAACAAATATATTGTCTAAACATGCTTGTTCCCTAGTAGGTTTATAGTTAACACACTGTAGATTAAACTGTCATAGTTGGTTTCTCAATTCACTAACACTGCCCTTGTCAGTTGATATGTCAAAACCAGAATTAAGATCACCACCTATTATAATGTCATAGTTGGTAAATTGCTTCTCAGTGAGTGCACATAAAATGATGTCCAATTTTTCTAAGGAGACACTACTAATGCCATTGGGAGACCTGTAAAATGTTACTACTATTAGCTTCATACCACTTATGACTATACCAGAAGCTTCAAAATTCAGTTCTTCACATAAATAATTTAGATCCAAGTTACCTATCTGAGACCTATAGTGTTTATAACAGGAAACTCACCATAAAGAACAAATTTTACACACCCCATGGAAGCAAATGTCCTTACTCTCATTTAAATCAGCAAATAATGGCTATGCAATCATAAATGCACACCCGTCTACCAACAATGACAACCAAACGTATAGGAAAGTCTAACAATGAAGCCCCAAAAGGCCCAAAGCACCACATGAAAGTACTCATAGGTGACTTCAATGCACAAATCATTATAGAAGAGAAAAAGGTAATAGGAGGACATTTTGCCACACACAGATGCACAGACAAGAACACGGGAAGTCTCATTAACTTCTGCAGACAATTTGATTGTCTAATGTCAAACTTTCCAAAAATTGAAAAACAAAGATTTTTAAATGTTTAATATCAAAGCTGTTGTTTATTTACTGCCTGACTAGTTTCAAGCTTTACACATTTTCACAAGCCACATAATTGCATTTAGGAAATGGTTGATGTGGAAAGTAGTATTTACGTCACACTTTAATGTCTCTCATATCTTCAGTATACCATATGATGCAATACAGATGACGGTGATATTTTACAAACAATGGAAAATTTTTTGGTACCGTATTGAATTTACACTGTGTGACACACTGGTTTATTTATCAAGGAATTACTGCAAATTTCAAAATTCAGATGTCCGGTTATACTCAATAGACTATTCAGAGTCCTTCGGGCACCCATTGACAGCATGAAAAATGACACTGTTTATGCAATTAAAGTGATCCTGACACATATATTGACTTTTCAGACACTCGCACTTGCACTCACCATACTGCACCTGTACACACACAGGAGAGAGAGAGAGAGAGAGAGAGAGAGAGAGAGAGAGAGAGAGAGAGAGAGAGAGAGAGAGAGAGAGAGAGATACTGCACCTGTACTAAACAGGGCTTCCATTGGATTATTCATCCATACAGAGATTTCACTTTTACAGTTAATGATATTGCCTTGCACATATGCAGTGTAGGAATTGTCTACACCAAACAATTGGAGAGAGAAATGAAGGAATGAGAGACAGAGGCAGGAAGAGAATTGGAATGATGGACAACATTTGAAGAAGATGAGCAAACAAACAGATGAAGAGAGATGCTCAAATAGGCCAGACAGTTGAAATCTGTCATCAGACAGATACAGTATTATTACATGAACAGGTGAACCAGTCCTCTGCAAACAAGCTTTCAGTGGTGGTTCAGGGTTAGCTCTTCAGTATTTTGGCATAAGGGGTCTGCCCTCTCCAGCAGATCATTTCAGAGTTATTGCATTCTGTTTGCTTCCTCAGCAAATTAGCACAGTATTTGTATTGCACTAAAAGTATCACCACAATGTTGCCAACATCAAAGATGTGCACTGAGTGCTTTGTTTGGCAATGAATTTGTTTCATCTATTAACAGTACTTTCTGGTGGCAATGTAATGCCCACCTCACTCTTCAGCCTCAGGCTCACATTCAGTGCTGCACTGTTCTGTCTCAGATTTATTTTTGTAGCAATATTAGACATACATGAACAGTGACACACACACAGAAGTACCAATACATCTGCTGATGAAAAGTTGACCAACTTACAACTTGTATATGCTTCCAACAAATACAGGAGAGGGGCATGAAGAAAATATGGCAAGACGTTTCTGCAGCAATGGCTGTTATACCACTGTTTTGTCTTCAAGTTGCAGCATTAATCTTAGTTTTATTTGTATGTTGCACATTTGGATGCTTATGTATTATGGACTTTTTCCTTGTAGTGAAGGTCTCTTTACTGAAACAAAGGTTATATGGGTAAGAAACTGGATAAATTATAATATCATTAATACCGTGTAACAGGCTGCTAGAGACAGTGTGTCTGTTATACCAAAACACTCAGACAGTACCCCTGAACAACCTCAAAGTTTGTTGGAGCTCTGGTTCACCCTACAGAATTTCCCCAACTCTGAACATTTTGGGGCAACTGTTTTGCTTTAACTTAATTACTTCAGGAGATATCGTTTTTTGAATACATATCAAATTCACTGCTGACCAAAAATGCACTGGTTGAAGTTGAAGCCTAAGAACCAACAACCTTGCCTGTTTTATGGACCTGCTGTTCCTTTTTCAGAAAAATTATATACCATAAATTTCTGTAGTTCAAAAGTTACTAATTAGGATATGATTTCAAGATAACCCACTTTAGTACCATCATGTTTTTTTAAAATCTGTGTTGATAAAGTTGTACCCCGAAATTTTCTGAACACGATGATGATACTCCTTTTGAATATTTAGGATTTGAAGGGATTTATTCAATGTTTTTGAACTATTTTTTTAAATGTGAATGGTGACTATGGGAATCCAGTGAAGTTTTGACAAAAGTGAAGTTAAGGTATCAAATATGTAAGGCTCAAATATTTGTAGAACACAGATACAAATCATTGGAACATTTGTCCTAAAACCTGGTCTGGTTATCTTTATGATATTCTATTTTTTTACGATTGATTAATGTATCATTTTCTTATTATCAATACAAACCATGGAGATATGGCTTACTATCTGATGGAGAGGCTACCGACAGTCAGAATTGACAGCAGACTAGGCTGATTACCAGTGTATTGAGGAGGTCATGAACTGCCTAAATTGTAAGAGTGAAATGATATGTGAAACTTGTGGAGAGTGTCTGGCAGGAATGCTTCCATTCCTTGATATCCAGGTACTGCATTTTGGCAATGATGTTGCCATTTGTGTCCTCACTGCTGTCGTCATCTGTGGCTGCAGCTTCCAGCTGTGCCCACATGCTGCATTAGTCCTGCAGGGGCCCACACTGCACCCTCACATTCTCTTTCATTGACAATTAAATGAAATAAATGAGTTCAGAAAAGCTACTGCATATAGAAATACAACTGTAAGAAAGGACAACAGGAGGAGGAGTCAAGTGGAAGACAATGGACAAGCGATGAGGTGGTATGAAAGGATGGCAGGGGTGCTGAAGGTCACGAAGGGAGGCTATGTGACCAGTGAAGTGTTGTGTCTGTAAACACAACTTTAAATCAGTTTTAATATAAATGCTTAAGTTATTGTTAATAATAAAAGTGACAACTATGTTTCTGCACAGTCACTTAACAACTCGACTATTAATTACAAATTACCCAAGTGTAGGCATTTTTTCCACTCAGTGCAGGCAAAAGTCAACGATGTACCCAGGAAGCCACAAACAGCATTTCCCTTGGAAAATTTACATAAGAAGTGATGCAATAGATGTTTCTCTTGTTTTTATTTTATTACTTCTGTCTTACTTTCTTCCTACCTACTAAAATTTTCTTTCTATGTAGCTATTATTATGATTTACTGGATCATTTAATATTTTAATAGTGAATCATTAGGGAATTACTTGGAAAAGTAGACTATTATACAAAGAATTTTACACATCTTGAGGTACTGCAATAACTTCTTTGTCGCACAGGGGAGCCTTTATGTTGGTAATAAGAAAATAGTTATTAATCAAGTTAAATAGTCTCCCTCACATGCACACACTAATGCATGTATGTGAAATGTTTCTTGGTGACATTCGATTCATTACTCTATTTGCAGCATTTTTGTAGGTTAATTCTTCGAACAACTTGCAATATATTTATCAGTCACCATATTTCTTGTGCTGAAAGGGTTGTGCTAATTTCCGACCCTTTAACTGTGGCTCAGTTCTTCTTAGTTGACTACTCTTCCTTTTGATCAAAAGGTGCTGAAAGATATTTTTGATGTTCATTGTATCCACTGGAATAACACACTGAGATAATGTTAAAACTATGTATTGCCTGTAACACAAATTCTAGGTGATGAACGATCGACTACATATACATGTAATCCAGTTGGAGGAGAATGAATGTCTATCTGAGTCCGTATTTGTACAAAAATGTATTTCGACACCATTCGTTTTCTGGTGAGCATTTCTTCAATGTCACGGATGTAACATTTTCTCTGTGCTCTTCACCCAGAGCATCACAGAGAAGATGACTCCACAGAGTGGGTAGAAGCGCCCTTTAGTGACCTGCCTCACCGACAGCATGGGATTGGTACCACTCTGATCTGCACAGACCATGAAACACCTCCCATAAGTGTGGTGTTTCCCCCTTGCTAACTGCCTTAACTTGCAAACATATTTCATCAACCAACAGAGAGGAGAGAAGTGGGCCACTTCATTCCCAGAACGACACATCACACTGCACCAACATGGACACACTCACACTCAAGTTTCTCCAGGCAAAGCTCCTCATTGATCACAATATTCCATACAGCTACCATATGGATAAACTACGTACAAGAACCCAGAAGAAACAGTAAAAATGGAACACCAAGATTGAAGTGCTCCAGTTAAATTTTCTGACTGCCTTTAATATGCTAAAGCGAGGTCAGTTTCTTTTGACAGGTCGTGCGGTAGGATGCTCACTTGCCAGGTTAAACTCCCACACAATGCAAATTTGTGAATGGAGGGAACCTGTCCTACTCACAGTCCTGTGAACTTATAAAACATACAGAGGAAAAAGTCAGTGGGTGATTTTTGTTTTCTTTTCTTTTTTTTTTTTTTTGTTTTTGTTTTTTTTGGACGCAAAAAACAACTGGGGTCAAACATGCCAAAATCAAAACTATAGAACACAAATAAAGAGATGAGTTTAATGACGGATGACAGTGGTAGTGCCACTTAGCAAATGACAATGGCTAAGAAGGCAGTGCCCAGTATGCAGCCGAGTTAAAATAATTTCCACTCAGCGGGAGGGCCAAGAGGAGTTTGTCCAAGGCACTGGGAGAGGCTTAATAAGCCAAAGCTTATTCTCATGAAGGAAGGAGCATTGGCGGTGCCAAAGGGAAACCACCTCCTGACAGACGGCAATGCAGAGATCATCGGAAGAAATGTAGGTACAGGCGGGCTGAGGTACGAGGACTGCAGCCTTGGCAGCAGCGTCAGCAGCCTCATATCCTGGCAGACTGTCATCACCAGGGACACACAGAAACATCACACTGGCTCCACCAACAGTGAGCAGTTGACAATTTTCCTTGACCTGCTGCACTAAGGAATGAGCAGTGTACAGCGGACATAGACTTTGGAAGGCACTGAGTGAGCCTGAGAACAGGACACAATTGGAAATGCTGTGTTACCGGATGTACTTTCTGGCCTGATACAAGACAAATGCTCAGCTGTAAATACTGAGGATATCAAAAAACACAGGTGCCAATGAGGAAGGCACACGTGACCCCGTGGTCAGTCTGAGAGCCGTAGTGTATACAAAGGTACTGTTGCGAAGTTCCATGTGCAGGTCGTAACTTGGAGGCAATAGACCAAGGCTGGAGTAGTGTCCTTAGAAAGCAAATGAAGGCCAAGGTTAACATTGGCCGCTTTGCGAAGAGAAGGTGGTGAAGGGATCACACCCACTGGGAAAGTTTCAGGTAGTGTGAAGCTAAGCCATCGTATCAAATGGCGAGAGTGGACTCCAGGAGGTAACAGAGAAGTGGGACAAGCCCCATACTGACAATCAAAGGAATCACTGAAGAAGGAGGCATAAAGGGGTGGCCATGCATGGCAGACAAATGGCATGCATACCTGCTGAGGAGAAAGTCACGGCAGTCAGATAGTGGTAGTTCAGCAGCTTCAGCATACAGACACTCAACCGAGCTGGTGTAAAAAGCACCCATGGCCAAATGGATGCCATTATGGTGGATAGTTTTGAGATGGCATAAGAAGGATGGGTGTGCAGACACATAAACAAAGCACCCATAGTCAAGTTTCGAATGGACAAGGGACCGGTACAAACTGAGGTGGTGGTTTGATCGGCACCCTAGGAAGAAAATTGAGGACATGTAGGAGACTGAGGGACCGTGTACAGTGGTCTGCCAGGTAAGACACATGGAGGACCAAGAGTGTTTCCTATCGAGCATGAGCTCCAGAAATTTTGTAGTTTCAACGAACAGAAGGGCAACAGGCCCAAGAGGTAGAGATGGCGGGAAAAACCATTTGCACTGCCAGAAATTCATACAAATGGTTTTGTCAATGCTCCAGGAGTAAAGATGATCAAGACAGCGCTGAAGACCCCACTCAGTGAGACAGGTCCATGGAAAAAAGCTATAGATGGCAAAATCGTCAACAAAAAAGAGAGCTGAAATAGCCTGGTGGGAGATAAGGTTAATGGCAATAGCAAACAGGACAACTCTCAGGACGGGTCCCTGAGGCACACCATTTTCCTGGATAAGGGTGTCCAAAAAGGTAGAACTCAAATGCACCTTGAAAACTCAGTCTTGGAAAAATCCCCAAAGAAAACAGGGCAGGCACAAACAGAAGCACCACGTGTAAAGAGTACGGAGGATACCAGTTCTCTGGCAGGTGTGTCTTAGGCCTTCCCCAAATTGAAAAACACGGCCACAGTCTGGGATTGCTGCAGAAAACCATTCATGACATGGGTGGACAGAATAACAAGATGGTCAACTGCAGAACGCTGTGCCCGAAACCCACACTGTGCATTAGTTAGTAAATGGCGAGACTCGAGCCACCACACCAGCTGTGCATGAATTGTATGTTCCATCACATTGCAAACGCAGCTGGTAAGAGATGGGGTGGTAGATAGTGGAGGGTTTTTGTGCTTACCAGGCTTGGGCATAGGTACAGGTATGATGATGGCTTCATGCCAGCATCCATGAAATGTGCCCTCTACCCAGATGTGGTTGTACATGTTAAGCAGAAAGTGCTTGTCCACAAGAGAAAGGTGCTGCAACATCTGAACATGGATGGCATGTGACCCTGGGCAGAGGATCAGGATGAGCTGAGAGCATGATCCAGCTCCCTAATATGAATGGTGGCATTGTAGCACTCACGATTTGGAGGAGAGAAAGGTATCGCCTGAGGCGCCTCCGCATGTTTTCGATGGAGGAAGGCTGGATGATAGTGGGAAGAGCTCGAAACTTCCGCAAAATAGCGGCCCAAGGTGTTGGAGATATCAATAGGGTCCACAATACCATCGTCTGCGACAGTCAGGCGGGAAATTGGGGAATAGATCTTGGTTCCAGAGAGTCATTATAGGTTGGCCCACACACGACAGAGGAAGGTGTCCGTTTGTTTTGGTTTTAGGGCGCAAAACTGCTATGGTCATTAGCGCCCGGTCCGTGACTTAGGAAACAATAAAAACCGAAAATGGAAACAAGCAGAAATGGGAACGAAACTCAAAAAATTGGAGAAACTAAAAGCAGAAGGAAGGCTTAAAAATCCACTACAGAAAGGGGTTGGTGGTCCCCAAAAAAAGCTTCAAATGACTGACGTTATTACACTGTCACTAATAAACTCGAGAACGCGATCGGCCGAGCGCGTGTCATCTGCTAAAATTGACGATATATCAGGCGACAGCTGTAGACGGGCGCGTAACGGAGTAAAATAGGGGCACTCAATTAAAAGGTGTCTGTCTTACCGTCCACAGCTGAGAGCAGTGGGGACAGAGTGGGGGAGGATCGCCGCTTAAAAGATGTCGATGGCTAAAAAGACAGTGCCCTATCTGGAGTCTAGTTAAAATTACCTCCTCCCGACGACGCGTTCTGGAAGAAGAGGTAAAAGCATAAGGAAGAACTTTCACGACCCACAATTTATTATGGGGAAGTGTCGACCAATGTGCATGCCGTAAAAGAAGAAGTCGACGACATAAAACACTCCGTAGATCAGCGAAGGGAAGCGACTGAATAGCTGGCCAAAGAAGCGAGACTGCAGCCTTGGCCGCTATATCGGCCGCCTCATTTCCACAGATACCAACGTATCCCAGGAAGCAGAGGAACGCCACCGAGACGCCCCCCAGGTGGAGCAAGCGCAGATAGTCCTGAATCCGGTGGACCAGAGGGTGGACAGGGTAAAGAGCATGGAGACTGAGGAGAGAGCTGAGAGAATCTGAGCAGATAACATACTGTATCCGCTGGTGGCGGCGGATGTAGTGGACAGCCTGGAGAAGAGCGTAAAGCTCTGCAGTATAAACCGAACACTGGTCGGGAAGCCGAAATTGATTTGGGGTGTCGCCAACAATATAGGCACTCCCTACACCTAACGATGTTTTCGAGCCATCAGTGTAAATAAATGTGGCTTCCTTCATTTGTGTACAGAGAGCAGCAAATGTCCCACGATAAACAAGTGAAGGGGTACCATCCTTGGGAAATTGACAAACGTCACGGAGCAGGCAGATCTGGGGACGGAGCCAAGGCGGTGCTGTACCCCAAGTTGTCAAGAAGGTTTTAGGAAAGCGAAAGGAAAGAGAATGGAGCAGTTGACGGAAGCGGACTCCCGGTGGTAGTAGGGAGGAGGGCGGCCTGCATACCCTACATCCAAGGAGGCGTCGAAAAACATGTCATGGGGTGGATTAGCAGGCATGGAAGACAGATGGTTAGCATACTGACTCAGAAGGACTGCTCGCCGATTGGACAGCGGAGGTTCAGCAGTCTCAGCATAAAGGCTTTCCACAGGGCTGGTGTAAAAAGCTCCAGACACTAAACGTAATCCACGGTGGTGGATAGAGTCGAGATGACGAAGAATAGACGGCCGAGCAGAGAAGTAAACTATGCTTCCATAGTCCAATTTCGAGCGCACTAAGGCGCGGTAGAGGCGGAGAAGGACCACTCGGTCCGCTCCCCAGGAGGTACCATTCAGGACACGGAGGGTGTTGAGGGATTACAGACAGCGAGCCGAAAGATAGGAAACGTGGGAGCACCAGCACAGTTTTCTGTCAAACATAAGACCCCAGAATTTAGCGACGTCCGAAAACGGAAGGTTGACAGCTCATAGATGTAAGGAGGGTGGAAGAAACTCCGTACGACACCAAAAATTAACACAAACGGTCTTATTGGAAGAAAAATGGAAGCCTGTTTCGATGCTCCATGAGTGGAGGCGATCGAGACATCCTTGAAGTCGTCGTTCAAGAAGGCTGGTCCGTTGAGAGCTGTAGTAGATTGGAAAATCTCACACAAAGAGGGAGCCAGAGACATCGGGAAGGAGACAGTCCATAATTGGATTTATGGCAATGGCAAACAGTTCAACACTTAGCACGGAGCCCTGGGGTACCCCGTTTTCTTGGGAGAAAGTACGGGAGAGAGTAGTGTTCAACCGCACTCTAAATGTGCGCTCTGCCATAAATTCGCGAAGAAATAGTGGCAGCCGACCTCGAAAGCCCCAAGAGAACAGTGTGCGGAGGATGCCTGTCCTCCAACAGGTATCGTATGCTCTCTGCAGATCAAAAAATATTGCTACTGTTTGGCGTTTCCGGAGAAAATTGTTCATGAAATAAGTGGAGAGAGAAACAAGATGGTTAACTGCAGAACGATGCTTTCGGAAACCGCGTTGGGCAGGTGTTAAAAGACTGTGAGGCTCCAGGCACCAAGCTAAGCGGCAATTCACCATACGCTCTAAAACCTTACATACACTACTCGTGAGAGAAATGGGGCGATAGCTGGAGGGGAGATGTTTGTCCTTTCCAGGTTTCGGAACAGGAACGACGATAGCTTCCTGCCATCGTCTGGGAAAAGTACTGTCGGTCCAAATTCGATTATAAATGACGCAGACTATGGGTTGATAAATGCAGCAACATTTGGATGTGGTTACCATCCGGTCCTGGGGCGGAGGAGCGAGAAGAAGTGAGTGCATGTTGGAGTTCCCGCATGGAGAAAACAGTATTATAGCTTTCGCGATTTTGAGAGAAGAAAGCAAGAGGCTGCACTTCCGCTGCACGTTTCTTCGGGAGGAACGCTGGCGGGACCCAAGGAGTTAGAAATTGCGAAGGGGTCAACTAACGTATCACGCGCGACAGTGAGCCCAGAGACCGAGGAGAAACAAGGCGCGCCAGATAACCGTCGAATTCGACTCCAAACTTCCGAGGAGGGAGTGAAGCTGTTAAATGAGCTGGTAAAGAATTTCCAGCTTGCCTTCTTGCTATTGCGGATGATGCGACGGCATCGCGCACGGAACTGCTTATAGCGGATACAGTTGGTCAAAGTAGGACGGTGGCGGAAAATGCGAAGAGCACGTCGCCGCTCACGTACTGCGTCATGGCATGACCCGTTCCACCAAGGAACTGGGGGGCGCCGGGGCAATGCGGAGTGTCGTGGTATTGAACGTTCCGCAGCTGTAAGAATAACGTCGGTAATATGTGTGACCTCATCGTCGACGGTAGGAAAGTGACGGTCATCGAATGTCGCTAGAGACGAAAAAAAGTGTCCAATCGGCTTGGGCAAACTTCCAGCGTCGCAGGCGCATATATGGCAGTTGAGGCTGCAGTTTAAGGTCACATCGAAAGTGATCACTCGAGTGTGTATCATCAAGGGCGAACCATTCGAAGCGCTGAGCTAGCGGAACAGTACCGACCGAAAGGTCCAAATGAGATAAATTTGTCTTGGAGGCAGACAAAAATGTAGGGACCCCAGTGTTGAGGCAAACTAGATCCGCTTGGTGGAAGACGTCTAGCAATAGTGAGCTACGTGGACAAGGATGTGGAGATTCCCAAAGTGGGTGGTGGGCATTGAAGTCCCCAACCAGCAAATAAGGTGGTGGAAGCTGACCAAGAAGATGAAGGAGATCAGCTCGTGCCATTGGTGTGGATGATGGAATGTATACAGTACAAAGAGAAAAGGTATATTCAGAAAGGGAAAGACGAACAGCGACATCTTGGAAGGAGGTGGTTAAGGGGATTGGGTGATAATGGAGAGTATCATGGAGAAGAATCATGAGTCCACCATGGGCTGGGGTGCCTTCAACAGAGGGGAGATCAAATGGGACAGACTGAAAATATGGTAGAACAAAGCGGTCATGGGGACGCAGCTTTGTTTCCTGAAGACAGAAGATGACTGGCGTGTAGGATCGTAAGAGGGTCGACAATTCATCCCGATTGGCTCGAATGCCGTGGATATTCCAGTGGATAATGGACATAGGGTAAACAGAAAATGGAGGGATGTGACGAAGGTTGCCGTCTACTCAACGACTGCTCAGAGCTTCTGACCGACAGCATGGAATGGCATTCAGCCGAAGGCAGAAGATCCTGATCCATAGGTTGTTCAGGAGCAGCTCCTGCCACCAGCGATCGGCCGGTTGATCGGGTGCCAGCACTGCGCCTCGGCGACACAGAAGACGGCCGAGGGCGATTACGGCCAGGTGGTGCTGTAGATGGGACCCACCATGGCTGAGAAGGAGATGAACTGGGTTTCTTATTATCCTACTTGGAAATATAATGTTTAGATGAAGGAGGAACCGATGGTTGTGGAGTTGGGGTACATAAAAAATCTTCACGTGTATGCTCTTTTTTCGAAGTCTTGGGGTCTGAGTTGTGGGCTCGAGATTTAGCAGAACCCGATAAAGGCTGAGCCATAGAGTGGGCAGGCGAAAGTGGTGAGGTTGAACGGGCGATCTTTGCGCTGGCCGTTCTGACGACGGTGGTACTAAAGGCGAGATCGCAAGTCGGCGTGGCCGCCTCCTTTGTTGGCTGAGGAGAAGCAAGGACAGTGCTGTATTTTCCTGTCGGAGGCATGGCTGGCTGTCGACTGCCGAATAATTTTCGAGCAGCAAAGGTCGACATCTTTTCCTTCACTCTTCTTTCCTGGATGAGCTTTTCGTCTTTAAAAATGGGGCAATCTCGAGAGGAAGCAGCGTGGTCACCCATACAGTTGATGCAGCGAGGGGATGGAGGTGGACAAGCGCCCTCATGGGCATCCTTGCCACACGTAACACATTTGGCCGGATTGGAACAGGACTGGCTGGTGTGATTGAACCGCTGACACTGATAGCAACGCGTAGGGTTTGGAACGTAAGGGCGTACAGAAATTATCTCATAGCCTGCTTTGATTTTCGATGGGAGTTGAACTTTGTCAAATGTCAAGAAGACAGTACTGGTTGGAATGATGTTCGTGTCAACCCTTTTCATAACACTATGTACAGCCGTTACGCCCTGGTCAGAAAGGTAGTGCTGAATTTCTTCGTCAGACAATCCATCAAGGGATAAAGTGTGGTGCACTTCAACCCGGACAGGGAAGGTGTGGAGCAGTGAAGTACGCAGCAATTTTTGTGCCTGGAGGGCAGCGACTGTTTCTAACAACAAGGTGCCATTCCGTAATCTGGAACAAGACTTTACAGGACCTGCAATTGCGTCGACACCTTTCTGAATAATGAAAGGGTTGACCATGGAGAAGTCGTGACCTTCGTCAGACCGAGAAACAACAAGGAACTGTGGCAACGATGGAAGAACTGTCTGTGGCTGAGACTCAGTGAACTTACGGTTGTGGGCGGACATAGTGGAAGGTGAGGAAACCATTGCGGAAGAATCCCCCATGATTACCAGCGTCTCCAATGGCGCGCTCATCCCCTGTGGGGGCCCTCTCTGCGGGCACTCCCACCTTAGGTGATTGTTCACACCTCAGGTCACACCTCCCGACAAACGGACGGAGGGACCAATCGGCACTTTCGGAAGGTATCAGCTCGGGTAATCACACCTCCCTGGGCTTGGCCGTTACCAGGGGGTTCGTAGGTGTCCTACCTGTCTACCCAGGGTGGGGAGTTACGCGTTACCTTGTCACCGGCTACGCATGGAAATGCGTGGGTCGGCCTTCAGACATGCACAGGGAGGGAAAAGGAGAAAGGGAAGGGAAAGAAGAGGGGTCTCAAACGCCGCAGCAGAGAAAAGGGCAAAGAGAAGAGGTAAGGAAAAGAGAAGGACGAAGACTTGCAAGCGGAGAAAGCAAAGAATTTGTTACTGTTTCGAGCGTCCGTCTCCGGACGTAGGCACAAACCATACTCCCAGAGGGGGAGAAAGGGAAGGAAAGAGGCAGTGGTGAGAGGGGGGTAGCGGAGATGGGGGATTGGGAAGGATGCGGAAAGGGGAGGTATGCAGCCCGGAAAGGAAGGAACGCCACATTAGCTCGGGGTCCCGTGCTCGCTACGCACGTATCCACAAAAGAGTTGTGGACCCCCTGGGGGGGAGAGGAAGGTGTAGAAGTGTTAAAAGAACTAGTGCATGAAATCCAGCCAGCTCTTTTGCTACCCCAAACACTGTGATAATACTTTGCGTGCATCTGTTCATAATGAACGCAGTTTACCAGCATAGGGTGGTGGTTAAAAAAGCGGAGAGCATGTCTACATGCATGAATTGCATCGCAGCATGCCTCAGTCCACCAAGGGACTGGGACATGAAGTGGTATAGAGTAAGTGTGAGGTATGGAACGTTCTACAGCTGGGGAAATCTTGTTCTTAATAGGTCGCCAGGGAGGAGTAAATCTGCCTGTCAGCCTTAGGAAGCTGCCATTTAGGGGTGCACACTGATGGTGTAGGAGTCAGCAAATGGATAGCACATGGGAAATGGTCACTCGAGTAGGTGTCAGAAAGATCGGAGCATTCAAGGTGATGGGCAAGATGGGCAGTGCAGAAAGATAGGTCCAAATAGGAATTGGTGTGTGAGGAGTCTGAGAGGAAAGTGGGTGCTCCGGCGTTAAGGCAGAAGAGGTTAAATTGGTCAAGAAGGTCAGCCAAGAGGGCTCCTCTCTGACAGGTCCTGGGAGAACCCCAAAGGGGATGATGCACATTAAAGTCACCGAGTAGCAAAAATGGGGGAGGTAGCTGTCCAGTAAGCTGAAGGATGTCTGCCCTGGTGACAGCGGATGATGGAGGGACAAGTATGGTACAGAGGGAAAAAGTCAGGTGTGGAAGGAAAAGGTGAAATGCAACAGCTTGAAGATTGGTAGTCAGGGAGATGGGTTGACTATGAATGTCATCCTGTATGAGCTGCATAATACCTCCATCGGACGGAAAGACAAACTCAGAGGGAATCAGAAAGTAATGTGAAAGCTCATAGAGGTTGTGAGGGAGCAATTTCGTTTCCTGAAGGCTGATTACAAGAGGATGCTGTAATATTAATAGCAGCCATAAATCCTCTTTGTGGGACTGAAGGTTGCAAACATTCCATTGGAGGACAGTCATGATGAGGAAGAGATGTAGGGGCGTCACCTCGGCAGCTGCCGAGTAACAGCTGGGAAAGAGGCGCTACTACATGGCACAGAAGCAGGAGGGTCCTGCTGCATAGGGTCCACAGAAGCATTGGCTTACTTGAGTGGTTGGTCTGTGGAGTCCAATGCTAAAAAAATGGTTGTTGGTGCTTCCCGGCGACACGGAGGCTCGCTGAGCTAAGGTATCACATGCTGACACCATCAAAGACGATATCCAAGGTGGCAAAGGAGAAAATCATTTGCCTTTGGTGGACTTCTTCAAGCCTTTCCAGTTAGATGAAGACTCGCATTGTGTTTGGCTGGAGAGCCAGAGGAAGTCTTCAGGAGAGTACACCTTCTGTCCTTTCTGGCCTACCAGTTGTGTAGCTGGTGGTTTTGCCCCTTGAGGCTAGAGTTTGACGGCTTGTTGCACAGCTGGACAGGGAGATGGTGATATTACCTTGACACTGGGCGATTTCACAACCTCAGAGTTGAATTGGAGGTCACATGTCTGCGTGAACACGTCTTTCATGGAGCGAGGTGTAACAAGAACAGAACTATATGTGCCACAGGAGAATGCAGGGTTTGCGTTTAGCCAGTAACTGGATAAGGCACCTTTTCCTCTACCCAGATCTCTTGAACAGCATACTCATCAAGATACACTGGACACTCCCAAGAGGCGGCGGTGTGGCCGTCATTGTAGTTGATACAGCAGGGAGGAGGAGATGGACAATTGCCCTCGTGTGCATCTCTACCACAGGTGACACATTTGGCTGAGTGTCAACAAGACATTCTAGAGTGGTTGAAACAATGTCACTGGTAGCAGCACATTGGGTTCAGAACACATGGCCGGACGGTGATAATTTCGTAGCCTGCTTTGAGCTTGGATGGAAGCACCACTCTATCAAAGGTGAGAAAGAGAGTGTGGGTGGGCACTAAGGACAATGTATCTTTTTCATTACACGATGGACAGCATTGGCACCCTGATCAGAGAGATAAGATTGGATTTTGGCTTCAGTTAGACTGTCGAGCAGCCCAGTGTAAATTACACCACGGGAAGAATTCAAAGTTCTATGGGCCTCGACACAAACAGGGCAACTGTGGAGAAGTGAGGCAGCAAGCAGCTGTTGTGCTTTGGAATCAGCAGTGATCTCCAAAATCAAAGTGCCATTCCATAAAAGAGAGCAGCATTTCAGAGGGCCAGCAATTGCATCTACACCTTTCTGAATAATAAAGAGATTTATCATGGTGAAGGACTAACAGTCTTCAGTGTTGTCCCGGGGCTGGGAATCACATGTTACCCAGTCACCTGTTACATGTAAGGAAGGAAGGAAGGAAGTCAAATTTCTGCCAAGCCTCAGTATAGGAAACAATCCAACAACTTATACTCTTATCTCCTTTTCTTTCTTGTAAGCTGGGGAATTGGATGGGTGTGCAGACTGGTGGTCATGACAACATGCACAGCTGGTGGAACACAGGCTCCCCTCATTAGGTGGGTGTCCTCAGTCACCACTTGGAGGATGTGTTGTACATCAAGAACATGTGTGCCGAGAACACAAGCATACAAAGAATTTCAAGGGTGGGGAATGTACGGCTTCATATCACCTATCTTATTTTATTATGATGATCATTTGTCCCTATGTATATGGGGGTTGACAAAACATTTTTCCATTTGTAGGAGTCAGTCAGTGATGGTAATTTCATGAAAGATGTCACTGCAATCAATAGTCTCCTTTTTTGGTTGGTATCCCAGTTCGTGTATCTTATCCATGACACACACACTGCTTTTTGTGATAATTCTCAACAAGCTGCCCTTTTTCAGTTTTTCATTAGCCTCTGTCATTTCTGTCCAATAAGGGTCCCTTATTACAAAGCAATATTCCAGTAGAGAATGGACAAGTGTTGTGTAGGCAGCGTTTTTAGTCAACCTGTTGCATCTTCTCAGTGTTCGGCCAGTGAAACACAGCCTGCTTCACCTTCCCACAAAATTTCATGTCTAACAGTTACAATTTAATTTTGTTAGTAATTGTAATCCCTAAGTACCTTTTCTGAACTTTTTGTTGTTTTCATCCTGCACATCAACACATTGATTGAATAACAAGTTATCAGAATATACAGTTTGACTGTGAAAACTTTGTAACCTGCTTTGATCTCTGATGGAAGCACCACTCTACCCAAGGTGAGAAAATGAGTGCATGTGGGCACTAAAGAGACATCTACTTTTCTCATCACCCAATGGACTGCAATGACACCCTTATCAGAGAGGTGCATTTGGATTTCTGCCTCAGTCAGACCATCGAGCAACCAAGTGTAAATAACAACATGGGAGGAATTCAGTGTTCAATGGGCCTCGACACGAACAGGATAGCCATTGAGCGAAGCTGCAAGCAGTTCATGTGCTCGAGTATCAGAAGTAATTTCCAAAAGCAAAATGCCACTGCATAAATTAGAGCAGGATTTCACAGGACTGGCAACTGCATTAACACCTTTCTGAATAACAAACATATTTAATGTAGCGAAGGACTGACCATCTTCAGTACACGAATCCACGAGGAACCATAGTGCATCTGGGAGGGTCTTTGAATCACTAGCCTCCTTCCATTTATGTTTCATATCCGTTGACTGTGAAGATGATTGGCTCACTGTCAGAAAATCCCCTGTAATTGCCAGCATCTCTGATGGTGCACTCTTCCTAATGGGAGCCCCTTGGAAAGGGGTTCATACCTCAGGTCACACCTCCCAAACACCGCACAGAGGGACGAATCAGCAATTTGGGAAGGTAGCAGCTCAGGCAGTCACCCCTTCCCCGGCCTGGCCTGTTCCAGGGTTACGTGCGGACCCTACCTGTCGACCTGGGGCTGTGAATTACGCGTTACCCCATCACCTGTTATGCATCAGATGCATGAGCCAGCCTTCAGGAGCACACAGGGAAGAAAAAGATGAAGAAGAAGAAGAAGAAGAAGATCCTCAAATGCCGAAGTGGGGGACGGATAGGAGGTGGTCAACAAAGAAAAACAAAAGAACAAAAAACAGTGCAGAGTATTCTTATTATGACTGCTGAAAATGCAGAATACATTTCTAAAACAGCCCAGACATGTCACCCAAGAGACAGAAATAAGAACTGCTAGAGGATAGATATGATGCATGGAAGGTAAAAGATGCTGCAAAAGCTGGGGCCCTGTCGCAGCCAAGCACAAACCCACCAAAGAGTGGCCAGCCACCTGGGATGGATAAATGTAAAATGCAGTCAACAGCTAATGCGTCAATTGCTAAAATGGCTGATAACTCAGATGGAAAACATACATTGGAATTGAAGTGGTTAAAAGAAAGGGGATTCGGTCCTAAAATGGCGAACTGTCAATGGTTGATGACAATGACAGAATGTGGTGAGGGTTCTCCAATTAACAAAAGGTGATGGCTAAAACAACAGTGCCCTACACGGAACGTAGCTAAAATCATCTCTCAGAAAGGGCCAAGAGGAGGTCTGCCAAGCCACTGGGAGAGGTTTTTTCCCCTGGACCTTTTTGCCCCAAAGGGAAGATGAGAGGTGGTGCCAAAGCGATACCACCTTCTGACAGATGGCAACATGGAGATCATCAGTTTGGAAGAACTAGTGGGCCAAAGTAGGAGGACTGCAGCCTCGGCAGCAGCATCAGCAGCCTCGTTTCCAGTCAGATGACGTGACCGAGGACCCACTAATTGTCACAGTGGCTCCCTTGAGACTGAGGAACTGGAACCTTTCTTGGACCTGTTGTGCTAAAGGCTGAACTGTATACAACACACACAAGCTCGGAAGGGCACAGAGAGAACCTGAACAGATGACACAATTGAAAAGCCTGTGTCGCCGGATGTACAGCTTGACCTGATACATTGCAAAGAGCTGTGCTGTAAATACTAAGCAGTGCTTTGGAAGCCAATACCAAAAATCTTGAGTGACAATGATGAAGGCACTCCTGAACCACAGTCAGTCTGAGAGCCATTGTGTACACAAATTTACTTTCACTAAGTTCCCAGTGATGTTCAAGAAACTTACATCAATAGATAGAATTTGGGTCAGGTTCTTTAGGAAGCCAATGAAGTCCAAGGTGAACATGGGCTGCCATACAAAGTGAAGGTGGTGAATGGTTCACACCAATCAGGAAAGTGGAGGATAGCATGAACTTAAGCTGTCAGAGCAATAGCCAAAAGTGAACTGCGGGAGGTAACAGAAGAGAGACACTCCCCAAACTGGCAGTCAAAGGAGTCACTGAAGGAGGCATAGGAAGAGTGGCCGAGCACAGCAAACAAATAGCATGTGTAGCTGCTGACTGGAAGATCATGCCAGTATGACCGCAGTAGTTTGGCAGCTTCTGCATAGGTACTTTCAACCAGGATAGTTTAAAATGTGCCAGCGACTAAACGGATTCCGTGATGGTGGATTGTATTTCGATGGTGTAAGGTCACAAGTCTGCATGGACATGTCGTCTGTGGTGCGAGGCATTGCAAGAATGGTACTGTAAGTGCCAGATGGTAAATCACAGGGCTTTTGACTAACCAACAGCCTCTGAGCAACATGGTAAGGTATTTTTTCCTTCACGTGGATTTCCTGGACATTCTGCTCATCAAGAAGCACAGGACATTCTTGTGATGAGGTGTCATGGTCTCCATTACAATTTATACAGTGGGGAGGAAGAAGTGGGCAATCATCCCCATGAGCATCCCTACTACAAGTAACACATTTTACAGTGTTTTTACAGGAAATTAGAGTGTTATTTTGATATTGACACTAGTAGCAAAGCATCACATTTGAAATGTATGGTCAGACTGTAATAACTTCATAACCTGCTTTGATCTTTGATCTTTGATGAAAGCACAACTTGATAAAAAGTGTATATGAGTAAGATGGCATTAACCATTTACATTACCCAATGCACTGCAGTGATGACCTGATCAGAGAGGTCTGTATGGATTTCTCCCTCGGTCAGACCATAACGCATCCAAGTGTAAATAACAAAACAAGAAGAATTTTGTGTTTGATGGTCCTCAACATGAACAGTATAACTATGGTGGGGAGAAGCTTTATGTGGTTGTTGGGCTTTAAAATAATTATTGGTTTCAAAAAACAAAATCTCATTACGTAGACAAAATCAAGATTTCACTGGGTCAGCAATTACATCAACACCTTTCTGAATAATGAATGGATTAACTGTAGCAAAAGAATGACCATATTCGGTACATGATATCATGAGATACCAAATTGCAACTCTGAGTGCCTGATTCTTCAGCCTCATACCATTTATGTTTCATTGAATGAGACTGAGATGAAGGTAAGTGGCCCACTGTGAAAAAATTGCCAATGACTGCCAGGGTCTCTGATGGCAAGCTACTTCCAACCAAGCACAATAAGTCTGATGGTTCTGTGCCTAATGTCCACTTTCATGGAAGTTGCAACTAATTAATCTCGTCATTCAGATCTATTTTGAAGCCAGTCTCCTTGATTGACAAATTTTCTCATATATTCTGACCACAGGCTGGAGGGTAGTATAGGTAAATTGAGATAAGGGAGTATAAGACTCTAATTTAGTTAGAAATGACTCAAAATTAGTCAGAAATTACTCAATCTGTGCATCCAGTCTTAAAAACATTTTAAATGAGCTGTCAGCTAGAGGCAGCTAAGACTCTTAGCAATTTCAATAGTTGCCTTAGGTTCTGATTTTACTTACTTGTTTTCCTACTTCCTTCACACGTTATTAAACAGCCCTTAATATTTTCTGAGCCCAGACTCTCACCATTTTATTTTCCATTCACCAAACAGTGCAAAACATCTGTGGGGAAAACAAATGTGATTGTAATATTGTTGAAATCAACAAGGCAGGATGGAATATTTTTAAATAAACCATGTAAAGCTCTTACACATTAGTACAACCCATCTAAGTCAGCATGCACTAAATGTAAGCCCCATATCCTGTAGTCCATTAACGCAGGATCCTCTGGATTACCCTAGACTTTGAGCTTGCTCTTTAACTCTCTTGGGAATGCCATTAGGGCCATCCACAGAGACCTAACAACTCGTCTTTTCACTTTTACCTTAGACTAGCATTCACCTGCCTCAAATCCAACATTATTTACTGCACTTTTTTTTCCAAAACACTGCTTTGAATCTGACCCAACACTAATCCAAAAATGTACAAATAGATCAAACACAGTCACTACCATCTCACAGGCAGCAACAGTATCCTACAGTTGTTTGGTTAAAAATGGCTCAGTTTGAACACAATACTGTAATTTACTTTTGACTTAAAGCTGCATTTTGGAGGCAATGTTACTGTCTGGAAACACAATTGGTAAGAGATAAACAAGGTTCCAATGTTCCAAGAAGACAGGTGGTTCACAGCAGCTAGACACAAATGTATCTCTGCCTCCATCACAGCACCCTCTGCACATAATGTAGCATCATCGGCCATTGGCCAAACGTTTCTGCAGTAGGTGCTCAATGTGATTGCCTCAGGGTAGAATAGATGCTAGAACACACCACAACTGTATGATACACTCCCTGCCTGCACAACAGCACTGAAAGACCTAAGTCGAAACGAAGCCCTTGGAGTAGACAACATTCCATTAGAACTACTGACAGCCTTGGGAGAGCCAGTCCTGACAAAACTCTACCATCTGGTGAGCAAAATGTATAGGACAGGCGAAATACCCTCAGACTTCAAGAACAATATAATAATACCAATCCCAAAGAAAGCAGGTGTTGACAGATGTGAAAATTACCGAACTATCAGTTTAATAAGTCATGGTTGCAAAATACTAACGCGAATTCTTTACAAGTGAATGGCAAAAATAGTAGAAGCCAACCTCGGAAAAGATCAGTTTCGATTCAGTAGAAATATTGGAACATGTGAGGCAATAGTGACCCTACGACTTATCTTAGAAGCTAGATTAAGAAAAGGCAAACCCCCGTTATTAGCATTTGTAGAGAAAGCTTTTGACAATGTTGACTGGAATACTCTCTTTCAAATTCTGAATGTGGAAGGGGTAAAATACAGGGAGCGAAAGGCTATTTACAAATTGTACAAAAACCAGATGGCAGTTATGAGAGTCAAGGAGCATGAAAGGGAAGCAGAGGTTGGGAAGTGAGTGAGACAGGGTCGTAGCCTGTCCCCGATGTTATTCAATCTATATTGAGCAAGCAGTAAAGGAAACAATAGAAAAATTCGGTGTAGGTATTAAAATCCATGGAGAAGAAATAAAAACTTCGAGGTTCGCCAATGACATTGTAATTCTGTCAGAGACAGCAAAGGACCTGGACGACCGCCTTAACAGAATGGACAATGTCTTGAAAGGTGGATATAAGATGAACATCAACAAAAGCAAAAAAGGGTTACGACATATAGTCGAATTAAATCAGGTGTTGCTGAGGGAATTAGATTAGGAAATGAGCCACTTAAAGTAGTAAAGGAGTTTTGCTATTTGGGGAGCAAAATAACTAACGATGGGCGAAGTAGAGAGGATATAAAATGTAGACTGGCAATGGCAAGGAAAGCGTTTCTGAAGAAGAGAAATTTGTTAACATCGAGTACAGATTTAAGTGACAGGAAGTGTTTCCTGAAAGTATTTGTATGGAGTGTAGCCATGTTGTTGTTGTTGTTGTTGTTGTTGTTGTGGTCTTCAGTCCTGAGACTGGTTTGATGCAGCTCTCCATGCTACTCTATCCTGTGCAAGCTTCTTCATCTCCCAGTACCTACTGCAACCTACATCGTTCTGAATCTGCTTAGTGTACTCATCTCTTGGTCTCCCTCTACGATTTTTACCCTCCACGCTGCCCTTAAATGCTAAATTTGTGATCCCTTGATGCCTCAAAACATGTCCTACCAACCGATCCCTTCTTCTAGTCAAGTTGTGCCACAAACTTCTCATCTCCCCAATCCTATTCAATACCTCCTCATTAGTTACGTGATCTACCCACCTTACCTTCAGCATTCTTCTGTAGCACCACATTTAGAAAGCTTCTATTCTCTTCTTGTTCAAACTAGTTATCGTCCATGTTTCACTTCCATACATGGCTACACTCCATACAAATACTTTCAGAAACGACTTCCCGACACTTAAATCTATACTCGATGTTAACAAATTTCTCTTCTTCAGAAACGATTTCCTTGCCATTGCCAGTCTACATTTTATATCCTCTCTACTTCGACCATCATCAGTTATTTTACTCCCTAAATAACAAAACTCCTTTACTACTTTAAGTGTCTCATTTCCTAATCTAATTCCCTCAGCATCACCCGATTTAATTTGACTACATTCCCTTATCCTCGTTTTCCTCTTGTTGATGTTCACCTTATATCTTCCTTTCAAGACACTGTCCATTCCGTTCAACTGCTCTTCCAAGTCCTTTGCTGTCTCTGACAGAATTACAATGTCATCAGCGAACCTCAAAGTTTTTACTTCTTCCCCATGAATTTTAATACCTACTCCGAATTCTTCTTTTGTTTCCTTTATTGCTTGCTCAATATACAGATCGAATAACATCGGAGAGAGGCTACAACCCTGTCTCACTCCTTTCCCAACCACTGCTTCCCTTTCATGCCCCTCGACTCTTATAACTGCCATCTGGTTTCTGTACAAATTGTAAATAGCCTTTCCCTCCCTGTATTGTACCCCTGCCACCTTCAGAATTCGAAAGAGAGTATTCCAGTTAACATTGTCAAAAGCTTTCTTTAAGTCTACAAATGCTAGAAAGGTAGGTTTGCCTTTTCTTAATCTTTCTTCTAAGATAAGTCGTAAGGGTAGTATTGCCTCACGTGTTCCAACATTTCTACGGAATCCAAACAGATCTTCCCCGAGGTCCACTTCTACCAGTTTTTCCATTCGTCTGTGAAGAATTTGCGTTAGTATTTTGCAGCTGTGACTTATTAAACTGATAGTTCGGTAATTTTCACATCTGTCAACACCTGCTTTCTTTCAGATTGGAATTATTGTATTCTTCTTGAAGTCTGAGGGTATTTCGCCTGTCTCGGATATCTTGCTCACCAGATGGTAGAGTTTTGTCATGACTGGCTCTCCCAAGGCCATCAGTAGTTCTAATATAATGTTGTCTACTCCTGGGGCCTTGTTTTGACTCAGGTCTTTCAGTGCTCTGTCAAACTCTTCACGCAGTATCATACCTCCCATTTCATCTCCATCTACATCCTCTTCCATAATATTGTCCTCAAGTACATCGCCCTTGTATAAACCCCCTATATACTCCTTCCACCTTTCTGCCTTCCCTTCTTTGCTTAGAACTGGGTTGCCATCTGAGCTATTGATATTCGTACAAGTGGTTCTCTTATCTCCAAAGGTCTCTTTAATTTTCCTGTAGGCAGTATCTATCTTACCCCTAGTGAGACAAGCCTCTACATCCATACATTTGTCCTCTAGCCATCCCTGCTTACCCATTTTGCACTTCCTCTCGATTTCATTTTTGAGACGTTTGTATTCCTTTTTGCCTGCTTCATTTACTGTATTTTTATATTTTCTCCTTTCATCAGTTAATTTCAATATTTCTTCTGTTACCCAAGGATTTCTATTAGCCCTCGTCTTTGTACCTACTTGATCCTCTGCTGCCTTCACTACTTCATCCCTCAGAGCTACCCATTCTTCTTCCACTGTACTTCTTTCCCCCATTCCTGTCTATTGTTCCCTTATGCTCTCCCTGAAATTCTGTACAATCTCTGGTTCTTTCAGTTTATCCAGGTCCCATCTCCTTAAATTCCCACCTTTTTGAAGCTTCTTCAGTTTTAATACACAGTTCATAACCAATAAATTGTGGTCAGAGTCCACATCTGTCCCCTGGATGTCTTACAATTTAAAACCTGGTTCCTAAATCTCTGTCTTACCATTATATAATCTATCTGATACCTTTTAGTATCTCCAGGATTCTTCCAGGAATACAACTTTCTTTTATGATGTATGGTAGTGAAACATGGACGAAAAATAGTTTGGACAAGAAGAGAATAGAAGCTTTCGAAATGTGGTGCTACAGAAGAATGCTGAAGATTAGATGGGTAGTTCACATAACTAATGAGGCGGTATTGAATAGAATTGGTTGTATTACGTACAAGGAACATTAGTGTCATACAGTACCATTCTGCAGTGTACGATATGATGCAAATATGATATTCAGTTAACAAGAGCATGCCGCTATTACGAGGCAGCATGATTATTACGAGCCAAAGCACTTGTTTATGTATCCTGAAAATAATGTATGTTGTCGAAATAACTAAATACACAAGGTCCTATGTTGTGACACCCCCTTGTATTGAATGCGTGTACGTAGCAAATTCTCGCAAGTGTAGCATATATTGTCGGTCATTCACCGTGTTCCATAGAGCCCACAAAGGAAACATGGGTTATCGGAAACTTCCGATTCCACCCGTCTGCTTTGGCCAATGACGTCACCAATATGGCGGAAACGACCATTCACAGCAACTCCCATATCGCGACTATGACGTCATTACGTTAACATGTCAACAAACACAAAAATATATCGAAAAACCATCAAACACATATTCCTTAAAAATATAGTGAAACTAACTGGACAAGCGGGGGAAATAGGGGGTTTTTGGGTGAGGACAAACTAAAAATAAACACACGCCACTAAACCAAACGACAAAAACGATACAGTAAAATGACAACAACCTTCCCAAAATCAACTAAAAACAATATCCACTGGAATCGAACACTTCCCTTGAGTTATATAGGTCAACAGAAACTACCGAGACCAAATCATATCGCCCAAAACTAAAACCACGTCCACAATCGTTACTACCTCAAAAAACACAACAAAACAATGAAAATAGAATCGAACACTTCTCTTGACCTATATAGGTCAACAACAACTACCGATATCAGACTATAAATCTCAAAACTTTAGCCACCACCACACTTAACACTATCATAAAGACACCTAGAAAATCAAAATAGGATCGAACACTTCCCTTAACTTGTTATTCTTACGGCATCTCCACATATAGCCGTCACTGGTCCGAGATGCTAGAACATTAGTAAGCCTCATTTCTTCACGACTTCATCCAAAAATCCGAATAGTTGAAGAAATTTTGTTAGAGACAACGCACTGTTCGCCATCATCGCCGACAACGGAAAACTGTTGACGTTGTCAGTCATATGCATACCTACCAAAGCCATAAACAAAGCAACTTACCAAAATTCACACACGACGAACAGAAAGAAACTACAATAACGTCGACATAACAAAACCAAAATCGTTAACTCACTGAAAAATTTTCCGCTGAAAGCACAGTCACTACAGACACCACATACATGCAATACCACTACGCAACTGAACCCCATACGCCACATAACACGCTACCCATAAACACACCAACAGAGAGAACCACCGACCGCAACAATACGCCCCCTATAAACACGACAAACATGCAAACTAAACCAAAAACATCACCTAACACACAACACATAAACACACCACCAGAGAGCACCATCGATCCCATGAAAACGACCCCTACAAACACGCCGCTCTCACAAACTAAATTCCGCGCTGTCGTGACGTCACACACCACAACAGCCTTACGTCACGGGTCAAAGCCGAAGGGTGGAATCGGACGCTTCCTTGGACCCACTTCGTTAACGAAAGCTAACCGATACACAGCTGGCAATCTTTCTACTCGGCCTACCATTTCCAGAGGTCGTCCAACAAGTAACGAGTTACTGAACCGCCATGGAAACATGAATAATTCGATTTCTGTAAGAGATATCGCAAGAAAAGTATACAACACGTAACTGTTACGTCGTAGGGAGGTTTACCTTTCTATGGAAGTCTAAACAGCAACCCGGCTGGATAAATTAGATGTGAGGAACCCGGAATTGTGCAGATTAGAAGTTTCGAACCGCACTCGCTGAATACAACCTGCTAAGTGCTAACTGAGGCGCCACGAACCCGTGATTCGGGGATGTGACGTCACAAGAGCTGTCTAGCCAATACGGCCGCAGCTCGCCGACTTTTCAAAGCGCCCTACATGCGTATCAACCGGCCGAGCGACAAATTGGATGCGTTTGGCGTTTAGACGGACCGAGGGATGAATTTTCTTGTCGGGATGTCGTGCGAGAAGGAGTATTCTCTGGAAAAGTGCAAAACATCCCCACCAACACCTGAGGTTTTGTGGACCTCCTACCACGCCGTGCGTCAGCGCCGGCACGGAGACCTGCCTCTGAACGAACAGAGCGCTCCATTGATTCGGGCTGAAACACGCCTCCTCTCTCTAGGACAGGTGCAGGACCCACCTAAGGCAGGCGAGGAGTCGCACGGAGGTGAAGGTGTGGATGTTTTACCAAATAGACGCGCCTCCACTGACGGAACAGTTTCTGTCAACCTGCAGATTATGGGGCCCCTCATCATACAAGATATTTCCAGTCAGCGTTTGGTAAAGGAAAGTCTTTTGACACCTAGTATATATGTTAACAGCTCGTGTCTAAAACTACATTTGAAAACATTTCTTACATCTTTTTCATAATTTCTTGTAAGACAAAGGAAACGTTAACCTTATTTTATGAAGCAATTTTCGCACCAAACTGAAGAAAGATACTGATTGAATTCTAAATATTTTAAGAAAAGTGAGTTGGTTATGTTTAGAGCCGGTCTGGCCAAAGAGCGCTCTGAGTGCCACGGCAGATGGCGCTGAGGGGCGAGCGGTGGGGAACAGGAAATGCAAAGCGAGTCAGCAGCCGGACGCCGCTAGAGAGAGCCAGTCGCCTTGTCGCCGACTCTGCTAAATTAGATTTACGTTCTGAATTAGGAACACCACTGCGTTTACGCACTTGAAAGAAAGGTGGACAAGTCACATCATTCAGTGCTAAATGGGAATTGCTCTTTGAACGCCATGTAAACTGCTTATACACCACCGCACTATTATGTGCTGCGAAAAACGTTCATTGGAACGTCGTTACACCACCAGGCACAAAGACGACTTGATTAGGCAAAGAAGAGTTAAAAGAAAAATAGGGCAGTGACAAAATCTTTTATGGTCGACGTCACCAGTTATTTGATTTCATCAAGTCTTTTAATGCAAGGGGAGAATGATATATGGCCGACTAAATTGATGCTATAAAACAAAAGTTAATCCTGTGGAAAAATCAGCTTCTAGTTCATGACATGGAACATTTATCAAAGCTCAAGGCAGTCATTTCTGGACCAGACATGATTACCTTCGTTTCAGTAATTGAAAACTTTCGTCACCAGTTCTCAAAGAAATATCAAGACTTTGCACGTCGAAGACTGGTTTCGATTTATTTGTCAGTCCGTTCATGGTTGTGACTGCTAATGTACCTCCTCACTATCTCCCACTTGAGCTGATATGACCTCTAATATAGTCCACTACAGGAATTTACAAGAATCTTATACAATATTACCCCAAGAGCCATATCCTCGACTGCAGAGACAATTCGGTAAAGTTAGTTCAACGTTTCGTCCAACGCAAATGTGCGAACGGTATTTATTCTGTTGTAAAACTGAGGAAGTCTCCTCAACATTCAGGTTTAGCAGATTTTAATCTCTGTGACACCACGTGTTTGTATCACGAACCGCAGTTCCATCTGTATCACATACTACACTCCTGGAAATTGAAATAAGAACACCGTGAATTCATTGTCCCAGGAAGGGGAAACTTTATTGACACATTCCTGGGGTCAGATACATCACATGATCACACTGACAGAACCACAGGCACATAGACACAGGCAACAGAGCATGCACAATGTCGGCACTAGTACAGTGTATATCCACCTTTCGCAGCAATGCAGGCTGCTATTCTCCCATGGAGACGATCGTAGAGATGCTGGATGTAGTCCTGTGGAACGGCTTGCCATGCCATTTCCACCTGGCGCCTCAGTTGGACCAGCGTTCGTGCTGGACGTGCAGACCGCGTGAGACGACGCTTCATCCAGTCCCAAACATGCTCAATGGGGGACAGATCCGGAGATCTTGCTGGCCAGGGTAGTTGACTTACACCTTCTAGAGCACGCTGGGTGGCACGGTATACATGCGGACGTGCATTGTCCTGTTGGAACAGCAAGTTCCCTTGCCGGTCTAGGAATGGTAGAACGATGGGTTCGATGACGGTTTGGATGTACCGTGCACTATTCAGTGTCCCCCCGACGATCACCAGTGGTGTACGGCCAGTGTAGGAGATCGCTCCCCACACCATGATGCCGGGTGTTGGCCCTGTGTGCCTCGGTCGTATGCAGTCCTGATTGTAGCGCTCACCTGCACGGCGCCAAACACGCATACGACCATCATTGGCACCAAGGCAGAAGCGACTCTCATCGCTGAAGACGACACGTCTCCATTCGTCCCTCCATTCACGCCTGTCGCGACACCACTGGAGGCGGGCTGCACGATGTTGGGGCGTGAGCGGAAGACGGCCTAACGGTGTGCGGGACCGTAGCCCAGCTTCATGGAGACGGTTGCGAATGGTCCTCGCCGATACCCCAGGAGCAACAGTGTCCCTAATTTGCTGGGAAGTGGCGGTGCGGTCCCCTACGGCACTGCGTAGGATCCTACGGTCTTGGCGTGCATCCGTGCGTCGCTGCGGTCCGGTCCCAGGTCGACGGGCACGTGCACCTTCCGCCGACCACTGGCGACAACATCGATGTACTGTGGAGACCTCACGCCCCACGTGTTGAGCAATTCGGCGGTACGTCCACCCGGTCTCCCGCATGCCCACTATACGCCCTCGCTCAAAGTCCGTCAACTGCACATACGGTTCACGTCCACGCTGTCGCGGCATGCTACCAGTGTTAAAGACTGCGATGGAGCTCCGTATGCCACGGCAAACTGGCTGACACTGACGGCGACGGTGCACAAATGCTGCGCAGCTAGCGCCATTCGACGGCCAACACCGCGGTTCCTGGTGTGTCCGCTGTGCCGTGCGTGTGATCATTGCTTGTACAGCCCTCTCGCAGTGTCCGGAGCAAGTATGGTGGGTCTGACACACCGGTGTCAATGTGTTCTTTTTTCCATTTCCAGGAGTGTAGCTTAGCGCCTGATACTTTTCACGCGTAGTCTGTATCGTCTGCAAAGACTTTTTTTTTTTTTTGTTTTCCTTTAATCAAATTTTTATTTTGTTCACAAATTGCAACACCTTCTAAACTTTTCACGCTAACTGAGGCCATAGATGCATGGTCTTTTCCGAATGTAATTCTGACCAAAAAGCAATTCCGGTAGCTGTAGTTCAAGGATTGTGTTAATCATGCCGTTAGCGTTCTTGTGATGATATTTCCATTGAAACACATACTTCTTTATAGCTAACCTAGAAGTGAAATAGTCGTACCAATTTAGTAGGCAAAGTTTCAAAATTTTTTTGATGTAACGAAATATTTTCCCAACAATTTTACGCCATAAAGGATTGAATTTCTGTAAAGAGTAAACACATATTTTTTTATTTCTAACAGAGAAGCCAAGTACTAATTTCCAAAGATTTAGCATTGAAAACGTTTCCATAATGAAACAATTTTATAAAACTTTTCATCCCCTATTTCACTCCCTTAAGGCATCCATTTTCATAGATTTAGCTTTAAAATGCGTTAGTTGTTCTTTAATAATGAATATTGTGCAACCTACGACTGTTTTTAAATAGTGATAATGAATTATTTCCAGAAAACGTTTACTCACTATTTTCCCCACTTAGTGGTTGAATTTCCAAAATTGCTGAAACGTGTATTTTTTTACTTCTAACTGAGAAACCAAATACCAATTTTAGTAGTTCTAGCTTCAGAACTGCCTTCATTGCGGCATGTTTTGAGAAAGCCTTCCGTTCCCTATTTAACACCTTTATTGTCTTCAATTTCGAAGAATCCCTACTTAAACGATATCTACAGAATAAGATTCACTCCCTCTCCAAATTTCAAGTTTCTATCCATAGCGGTTTCGGCTGGGCGATGATGAGTCAGTGATTCAGTCTGGCCCTCAACCTTCCTGGCAGATTAAAACTGTGCCGGACCGAGATTAGATCTCAGGACCTTTGCTTTCGCGGGCAAGTGCTCTACCAACTGAGCTACCCAAGCACGACACACGACCCCTCCCCACAGCCTTAATCCCGCAAGTACCTCGTCTCCTACATTCCAAACTTCACAGAAGCTCTCCTGCGAACCTTGCAGAACTTGTGGAGCACTTGCCCGCGAAAGGCAAAGGTACCGAATTCGAGTCTCGGTCCGGCGCACAGTTTGAATCTCCCAGGAAGTTTCATAGCAGCACACCGCTGCAGAGTGAAAATCTCAGTTTGGCCCTATTTACCCCCCTTAGGGGCTGGTTTTCCAAAAACAGTGAAACACGTTTTTTCTTTCATTTCCAAACAAGACGCCACGTACCAGTTTTCATAGATTTACCTTCAAAAATGCTTTCACAATGAAATATTTGCATAAAACACTTCACCGCCTGTTTCACCCAACCTGCCGCCCTTGCAGAACGAGTGGTGAAGTGGAAGAGTCTACATTAGTGGTAAAAGGCAGTTACTTGGTTGTGTTCATACTTAAGCGCAGCGTAAAAGTGCAAACGATGCCTTTAGTGCGCCGTTTTACCCAATACGTGGTTGTTTTAAAATTGTCAGTGACCCCTCCCATCCCCCCCCCCCCCCCCGCCCTCCTCCAATCCAATTCCACATTCGCCACAGGATCGAACTCCCTTATGTATAAGAGCTGGAAACGTCTGATTGCTTTACAAATCAGTTAATATGTTAAGCTAGTTGTTCACCCATCTCAATGTATATGACGTCATACGTCGTACAACGATATACTGTTGCAGGTCCGTGTAGTGGTATATATGTGGATATTGCCTGCAAAATAAGTTGCGAATAGAGTCAGTAGTAAATAAATAATTAATTAACATGTCGTAACTGATCATGGCTCAAAATACTAACACGAATTTTTACAGAAGAATGAAAAACCTGGTAGAAGACCACCTCAGAAAAGAACAGTTTCGATTTCGGAGATATGTAGGTACACATGAGGCAATACTGACCCTATGACGTATTTTAGAATATAGTCCAAGGAAAGACAAACCTACGTTTATAGCAACTATATACTTAGGGAGAGCTTTTGACAATGTCGACTGGAATATTCTCTTCGAAATTCTGAAATGGTTGGTTCAAATGGCTCTAAGCACTATGGGACTTAACATCTGAGGTCATCAATCCCCTAGACCTAGAACTAATTAAACCTAACTAGCCTAAGGACATCACACACATCCATGCCGAAGGGAGGATTCGAAACTGCGACGGCTGCAGCAGCGCGGTTCCGGACTGAAGCGCCTAGAACCGCTCTGCCACAGCGGCCGGCGGAAATTCTGAAAGTAGCAGGGATAAAATACAGTCAGTGGAGGGCTATTGATAACTTGTATAGAAACCAGACTGCAGTTTTAATAGTTGAGGGGCATGAAAGGGAAGAGGGGTTGAGAAGGGACTGAGACAAGATTGTAGCCTTTTGTATGTTCATACTTTTAGCAGGATATCTGAGAGGACGGCCGTTTACTATCGTGACAAAAAACAGAAGCACCTACAGCCGTCCATATGATTTTAATTTCTTTTGTACCGCATCAAAGACAGCCTGAAGATGACGCAATGAAGCGTTGAAACTGGTAGCGACAAAATAAATTAAAATCATAAGAACGACTGTAGATGTTTTTATATTTTGTCGCGAAGATAGTAGTCTGTCCCCTACGTTACTCAATCTGTACATTGAGCAAGCAGTAAATGAAACCAAAGAAAAATTTGGAGAAGGAGTTAAAAAGTCCAGGGAGAAGAGATAAAAACTTTAAGGCTTCCCGATGACATTGTAATTCTGTCAGAGACAGCAAATGGTTGGAAGATCAGTTGAACGGAATGGATAGTGTCTTGAAAGGAAGATATAAGATGAACATTAACGAAAATAAAAAAAGGATAATGGAAGTTAGATGAGTGGAAAATGGAAATGCCGTGTGGCTAGGGTCTCCCGTCGGGTAGACCGTTCGCCTGGTGGAAGTCTTTCGAGATGACGCCACTTTGTCGACTTACCTGTCGATGGGGATGAAATGATGATGAGGGCGACACAACACCCAGTCCTTGAGCGGAGCAAATCTCCGACCCAGCCGGGAATCGAACCCGGGCCGTTAGGTATGAGATTCCGTCGCGCTAACCACTCAGCTACCACGGGCGGACATTTAGCTGAATTAAATGATGTGATACTGATGGAATTAGATTAGGAAGACGAGACTGAAAGTAGTGGATCAGTTTTGTTATCTAGACAGGAAAATACCTGATTATGGTCGAAGTAGAGAAGATATAAAACGTATACTGGCAATGGCAAAAAAACGTTAGTGAAGCAGAGAAATTTGCTAACATCGAATATAGACTTAAGTGTTAGGAAGTGTTTCCTGAAGTTATTTGTCTGGAGTGTAGCAAAGTATGGAAGTGAAACATGGATTATAAACAGTTTAAACAAGAAGAGAACAAAAGCTTTTGAAATGTGGTGCTACGGAAGGATGCTGACGATTAGATGGGTAGATCACGTAGCTAAAGAGGAGGTACCGAACAGAATTGGGGAGAAAAGAAATTTGTGGCATAATTTGACTAAAAGAAGGGATCGATTGATAGGACACTTTCTGGGACATCAAGTGATCACCAATTTTGTATTGGAAGGTAACTGTGGAGGCTAAAAATCGTAGAGGGAGACCAACAGATGAATACACTAAGCAGATTCAGAAAGATGTAGGTTGCAGTAGTTATTCGGACATGAAGAATCTCGCATAGGGGAGAGTAGCATGGAGAGCTGCATCCAACCAGTCTTCGGACAGAAGACTGCAACAATAAAAAACCGGATCCTAAAGCCTTAATACATGAGAAACTTTTTTTTCTACTTTATGAAGGGCCATAGGGAGAATAAGTTTCACGTACGTTTGAAATTATGAGTTTGTTGGAAGTCTCAAAGTGCTCTCATTGTCAAACACAAGATGAATATAGTTTAGATAATTTCGGCGGCTCAAAACGTATACACATTTTCCAACTCTCGTTCTTGAGAAATTATGCTGAACCTTTAAGATTATACCCACAGTACATGTCGACAGCATTCTGAATTTTAGAAGTCGGTTAATAATTACGTAAAATACCGAAAATGACATGTCTGTAAAATAACCTGTAATTGATAGCGGGTGTCCTGGGGACTATTTTCGGCTTTTACTGATGACTTAATCAGGAAATTTTTGATAAGCGGTCAATAGCCCTTTAGTGTCTGATTGTGACACTGATTTAAGTACATGCATAGAAACACGAGGGGAACAGAGCAACTTAGTACAGAGTTGACATAACCAGAACCATCTTACCTCAATTGGTGTAATAGCAGCCGTTCATTCCTTCCATATCGAACTTTTATGTCGTGTTGGAGCATCAAAGCATATCCACAGTACCAAGGCGGAAGGAGCAGCATATGGAAAAGAAGGCCACGGTCTTAACACTGACTCTCCTATCGTCTAGTGAAGTGCTGTGTAAAGCCGTAATATTATCATTCCATCCACTATGCCATCGAATTGATGGCCACTGTCCAGGCTAATAAGATTTCATGTCAGGCGAATGTCAGAGGATACTTTAATAACGTAGTCCCAAATTCGAAATTCTGCTTTCATAACATTCCATTGAATGCTTGGTGGCCATACAGTGCTGAGGGATAGCATACTTCATGGGTTTCAAAAGGCGAGAGGAGCGATGGCATTCTACGCCACATCTCGCCATTGTAAGTCTGGTCTGAAAAATCGCATAAAACTGACAATAAATTCCAGTAGCAGGACCCCGATTTAACGTCTTACAACAAAAGTTTGATTTTCAGCATTTCACTTAGTTATAGACTGTGTTTAAATTGCTGTCGTAATGATCTCAGTAAGAGGTGTGATCTTACGTAACAGGTCTGGCACAACTGAAGAATTAAACTGAGGCAGAGTAACTCAAAGCATGCGAATCACCCAGGTTACCCTCATTCAGTGTTTCAGAATCAGAGCGCTTTGCGAATTCCAACGCAGTTTTCTCATAATTTCGAACTACTCCGATACTTTTTTCTCGCCGAAAATTCCCTCTAAGTAAAGAAAGGGACAAAAGGTGTATCAGTTACTACGTTTTCGCTATTGGGGGAGTAACATGCATGACGTTCTAATTTGTTATTTCTTTACTAATACCTGTATTCACAACCCGTTTTTCAGACACAATACAAGTATGTGACTGAACGTGGCTGCAAACTGGAATCATGGTGCAAGGTAGTTTAGCAGATATGTCGTCATAAAATATTAGATGCGAGGAAAACTAGAATTCCATAAAATGGAGTGCATATTACCCAGATTATAGTGATGAATTGTTACATAACAAAAGCTCGATTATCAATTCGAAGTTCACAGCTTCCCTAAGCATACAAATCATATTCATGAAATAATTACTTTAACTTAAAACTATTAACTTACGAAGCGTGCAATGATTACCCATTCAAACAGTTCTGAACTTTCCTGTAAATAAGTAACACACCTCTGCGATTTCTAGTTATAAGTACACGGTAACACAGCCCAGGCTTTTCTTATTAATCCGCTTACCTGTGGTGTAATAACCAAACTGGCTTTCTCCTATGAGTTGAAACGTAACTTCTTCACAAATCATGTACCTTTAATCACTGTCCTCATAGGCTCAGCATGGGGAGTTCTTATCCCCTCCTAGAATGGAATGTAGACTTTTTATCATTTTCTGTATTCTCATGTATTTCTAGAAATGATTGTCACTGATTCTAGCGTTGCTGAATCCAAGAGGAAGTACTCTGGCTGTAGCAAATCACCGGATCGTTTGGTTGTCACTGTGTTAAATGGAAATTATTCTGTTTTTCGTGCCGTAGATATATTTTGCAATCTTGGGGCACGTGAAATTCTACGGAACATTGCCAAAATTAAACACCCGATATTATCCCTGTCGTTTCCTTGTACAGCCGTAACGAATTACAGCAGTACAAATAGGGTTGTCACGCCACTCGATATATCGGGACCGTCACCGTCATGGACCTTCTTGTCCCGACATCCAGACAGGACCTAATTCTGTCCCAGTTTTGCAAAATGCTGTTACCAGCTTGCCTTAAGTTCTGGAGTAACGCCATCTGTTGGCGCAACATGTAAACGCAGCCTCAATTAGTAAAAGTCAACACTTTTATTTTGGCAAGATCGTCTCACACATGTTGCTGCATGTGACGTGTCCTGTATCGACAGTGTAAGCACCTTCTATATGCAGCGCCACTGTTCGAGAAAATACCGTATTTTTCCAGTGGTACGTGGCTGGAACTATTTAAGCAGAGGCACGCGAAAGAATAGGGCAGTTCTCGTATGAATAGCAATCTGATAAGACGTTTCTTTCTAAATGTAATACGAACAACGAGTGAGAGTTAGTAATGTTTGAAGTAATTACTGCGTGAAGTGAACAATAATGTGTACTTCTATGACTAAAGTGTTATCGCCGACTGGTTACTGTCTAATGAATTTATCATAGCTTACGAAAATGCCTTAGGATGGAAATAGAAAGGGCCACTTTTCGCATGATTACACAAAAGAGTGGTCTTTTGTCAACAAAGGACGTACGGATCAGGAAGCGTTGTGCGTGATATGTAGCTGTTTCGTTTCAGTAACTCGTGGAGCTAAGGCAGATGTGAGGCATCACATTTCTACCAAGAAGCATACAAATAGTTTCGACATCAAGGTATATTTCTACAGTCATGATTAAAGTGCTACGGTCGCAGGTTCGAATCCTGCCTCGGGCGTGGGTGTGTGTGATGTCCTTAGGTTAGTTAGGTTTAAGTAGTTCTAAGTTCTAGGGGACTTATGACCTAAGCTGTTGAGTTCCATAGTGCTCAGAGGCATTTGAACCATTTTTTTTATTAAAGAAGATACCCCAGAAGAATTTCTCGTTGCTGCTGCAGAACTAACAACAGCTTATAACGTTGTCAAGCATCAATCCTTCAGCTCTCTCGACTGTACTGCAAAACTGATTTCCGCAGTGTATCTTGACTCCAAAATCGACGCATAAACAAAACAAAAGAAAGGTTCAAATGGCTCTGAGCACTATGGGACTTAACTTCTGAGGTCATCAGTCCCCTAGAACTTAGAACTACTTAAACCTAACTAACCTAAGGACATCACACACACCCATATCCGAGGCAGGATTCGAACCTGCGACCGTAGCGCTCACGCGGGTCCAGACTGTAGCGCCTAGAACCGCTCGGCCACCCCGGCCGGCAGCAGTCTACAGACAGGACCAAAGCTACAGCGTTTGTTGAAATCCTCGCACCGCACTCTGTGTCCGAATGCATGAAACAACTGAAATAAGTTTCATTCTACGACACAGGCACTGACGCATTGAAACGCATCGCTGAAAAGATGTTTTTCTCCTTTTCCTTTAGTTGTTCAATACTTTACTGAAACTAGTGGTTTGATTCGCTGAATATGAAACATCGGAGACAAATGCAAAGTTTTATTCTGACCTTTAAAGACAAATGCAAATTACATTAGACAAATTAATCCCTTTTTGTGGAAACAGTATCAATACCAACTTCGGAGCGTTTCATTAATCTGATGATTGACACCATCGTGTAAGCAGAACTCTTTCTACTTCTCTGTCCTTATCATGTATATTGAAAAATTATGAAATATTTCCATGACGATTATTTCCGTCAGTTAAGTCTGCAGCAACACTTGATATACACTGAAGCGCGAAAGAAACTGGCATAGGCATGCGTATTCAGATACAGAGATATGTAACAGGCAGAATACTGCGCTGCGGTCGGCAACATCTATGTAAGGCAAGTGTCTGGCGCAGTTGTTAGACCGGTTACTGCTGCTACAATGGCAGATTATCAAGATTTAAGTGAGTTTGAAGGTGGTGTTATAGTCGGTGCACGAGCGATGGGACTCAGCATCTCCGAGGTAGCGATGAAGTGGAGATTTTCCCGTACGACAAGTTCACGAAGGTTTTTTATATATATATATAACCTTATTTACAAATGAATAAAACTATGAACAAGAATTTGTAATTATGAAACAAATTCGATATCTACATCTTCTTTTTCCTGTTTCGTTTTATAAAGAGTGTCCGACGTCATTTTCTGGTACATTTCGTGTGTTGGCTCAAAAGTTATACATTTTCCGTTGTTTCCTGGTCGTTCTTTAATGCATTCAGAGGCAAGAAGTGCTCCATTCAGTGTACTGGTTTGGAGTCTGTTCCTAATTTTGGTTTTCATGAGATTTACCTGAAGCTGAACATGAAACTTCAATAACTTGACAAGTATGAAATCATATTTTTAACTAGTTATTAGCTTCATTGCTTTACATACCTTAGAAAAAACTCTTTCGCAGTCTGCATTTGAATGAGGTAAACTTAAAATTGAGAGAGCGAAAACGCTCAATTCCTTAAATTCTTCAGATTCGTTATTTAATATATTCCACATTTTATCCGGTGATTGTTCCTTTTGCAGTGGGTCTGGGAGACAAGCCAAAACCAGAGGGAGACGCCTCCACTAGTCATCTGTAGTTTGTGCTAAATCGAGATCTGAGGGAGGAATTATACGTGGCAACAGTTCCATTAAAGGCATGAGTGAAGGTGTTGTATCTCGGAAACTTTGTGACAGGGCATTTGTAGGTTTGAGTGCCGCTAGTTTGGACAGCACTTTATCTTCCATATCATACCGTAATTTGATCTAGCACGAAGCTGTCTGTAATATTTGAGAATTAATAGCTCTCATTAGGTATGCCACACATAAACACACAAATGTATAGAAAACAATAAACCCCAATTTCATATGATTTCAGGCAAACGAAGTGTACTCACCACACGAAAGTTCCTGCATCGATGATAAAAGTCCTTGATAAGACGTGGGTGATTCTTTATCTCTGGTGAGCCAACGTTCTTCACAATTTTGACACCCAAATACAGTTGTGAATCTTCCAGATGATGATCTGCATTTTTTGGGTCAACATCACTGAGATTTTTTCCCACGACATAAGTGCGTTTCATGAAATACAGAAGTATTTCTGTATAGAGAGCTCTAATCTTGTCATGAAGGTCAACAATTACTACTGCTCTAGACTGGAAATACTCGCTGAAAGTAGTAAAGTTTGGTAGAATCCACTCTAAGAACATATAATACATTTTTGCAAAGGAGTCATGTAAACAGTTAAAAACTTGTTCAGCACTTAGAACTCGCTCAGAAAGCCATTTTTGGTTAAAAAAACAGCATTAGAGCATCCCAGTTTTCCAGCACTGTCCTATCAACCACTATCATTGACAGCCAACGTGTCTGTGAAAGATGTAGTAATATGTGTGGTTCCATGTTTAAAAATACCTGGAATAAAACATAATGTTTAGCCTATTTCCACACGATCGGACGTAAAATAAAGTCTATGAGATATAAAATGCTACAATACCTGAAATTCCTTGAACTCTGCCTGCCTCTTCTCACTGAGTTTGAAAAACCATAAATATTCCTCGCGATTTCCTCACAAGCTCTTGGAAGGTTCTTGCACGCCTCGCTTGCGCATATATGCGGCGTCAAATCGAAAGACCTGCACCAGGCGAACGGTCTACCCGACGAGAGGCCCTAGCCACACGACATTTCCATTTACCGAATGACAAACACACTTCATTACAAAAATTCCCGGGCAGCTACCTCGGAAACTGTTTGCTACAGAATTACCAACTCCCATCATAGTATTGCAAACATCTTCTCCAAAGCCAATAATATTGACAAATGGAATGTTATGCTGTTGAAACGTTTTTACTGCACTATTGTAGAGATTTTCTGCAGTAGAAGCTTTCTCAACATTTAAGTCTCCATCTTCATAAACTTTATATAGCTCCCAAAACTTACTTTCAATACAACCTGTAAAAGGAGAAGTGATACAAAGTGGTAACTTAACAGGAAAATTTATTTTAGAATTAATTTGGTTATTATTTCAAAACTAGCTCTTATTATTACTCACCTGAATCTTTGTCATAAAAGCGGATCGCCACGCACGAATTTTTCACAGTTTCGATATCGGTGGACCCGTCCGTCATTATGCTAAATTAGGCGTGTTGCAGTTTTTTCGCCAACACTTCTTTGTGTGACGTCCCAATAACATTAGAAACAATGGCACGTGCTTTGTGCCGTTTAAGAGCCATTGCCCTTGCCAAATCCGTGTCTGGAAAAATATCTCTTAACAAACCGGATAAATGGTCAGCAGCTAAAAATGCCACATTATGTTCTGCTAAGAATGCTGACAATTTGATTTCAGCTTTAGCAACCTTCCTCTTAACAGGTTTTGCGTTTGTGACAAATTGAGCAACTGAAGGCTGTCGCACGGTAGCAGACTGCACCATGTCTAGGTGCTTCTTACTTCTGGAATGGTTTTTAATATTCTGGATTTGGGAAACCATGCTGGTATTGCAATATCTGCATCGCGCTCTGGGCGAATCACTATCGCGCACCAGCCAATTACGTAAACCTGACATATCATCACGAAATTTTTGTTGTCGATGGACAGGCCGTTCTGTCTTCGAGATTTCACCTCTTTTTAGACGATTTTTCTCCCGCGTGCACGAAAGTTTCGTGCTTTTGTTTTCATATTCACTGTCACTTCCCATTTCTCAACTCACAGTAACACACAATAACCCGAAACACTTACAAAAAGAAACTACACAGTACATGAATTCAGCTAAACGTACTCGTAATGACTATACGCGAAATACGCATTGTTAAGAGTGTCGTTTGTTGACGAAATAATACCCTCTGATGAAATGTCTTTCGTTTGTACTTAACAATTCCACAGTATTGTAGGGTAATTAGGTCTACTGTTAATTGCTTTCCAATAATATTCGATTTAAGTTCCATTTAGTGCTTTGAGATTCGTTGGCCGCTCTATTTCTGAAACTTAACAATTCGAACTAAGTGAAATATGTCATGCAAAGCAAAATGATTCGTTATTGTTAGCTTATTTAATTTATTTTCCAGGGCCAGGCTTTGAACTAAGCCTCATTCTCGACTTTTAACCGTTTTGTCATATCGGTAGTTTGGCGCTCTTTCTCCTGCCTGAAGTTTGTTGATTGTCAGAGACTGCATGGATTCGTAACAGTTTCTAATCATGTTTAAAATATAACAGATGACTTGATTATTTTCCAAACAAATGTGTATAATGTATATTTGGTAAAAAATTTGGACCCGTCTCCATAGCCACACGACTTGGTGTGGTGGCACGAGCCACGAGCCCGCAACTACTAAGGTTCGAGTTCCCCCGTGGGCATGTATGTTTCTGTGATGTCTGTAGACCAAGTTAGGATAGGATGGGGTAGAGTAAGTCGTCTGTAACGACTCCAGTTATCGATCGGATTAAACGCTAAAAAACAACAATTTGGCAAAATTCTCATATGTTCGTGTACGATATTCACTTTTGCCTCGTGCATCATACAAATGACGAAGTTCTCGTATGCGTACGAGAATTCTCGTACATATCACAAATCTGTGTCTGCATCTTAACATGTCTTCTTGACGAGAAGTAGCAACCTGTCTTTTCCTGCATTGTTGGTATTCCTACTTGGAATTTCCCATTGTTTGTTCTTAAATAAATCTTTTTTTTTGGTAAACGAGTAGTTTTTATTCAGACATTTTCCACTGTTTTGAAATACTGCATTATTGTAGAAAAAGAGAAAAGTGATCAGCGCTATTTTAATAATACTGCCGGCACAAACGCCCAACAAGCACATGGCATAAGAAATGGTACAGCATTGCTGAGACAGTACTGTCCCTGTTGCCATGTGTCTTGGCTTAATGTAAACGTGTGTGCGTGCAGTGTAGAAGACTTACCCCCACCTGGTCTATATGGTAGTTTCTCCCTGTCGTCACCGGACATCAATCCCATTGGAGAATGGCACCAATCCTAGAGTCCCATCCACGAGCGATGGCGGTTCGCGCAGGTCAAGGACGGGGATTGCATTGTTGCCGGTTACAAGTGGCAGTTGCCGTACTCGCATACACGTGCTTTGCATCAGATGAAAGCGTGTATCCTGCAAATTATATCTTTCGCTTGCTAGTGCAGAGTTAGTCGCCTACTACCACCATCAACCATGACAACTCGAAACAAATGGAATAAAATTTCGTTATATAACTCGCTACGATCGCATATAATCTCGCATTGCGTACAACATTCACAGCACAGCGCAAAGAACACTGCTGAAGACTCATTGGCTGCCGGAGAACCCGCGACGTAGGTGCACAGAACGAGCCTAAAGTCGAAGCCACCGATCGTGACTACATCTACAGTCTGGAAATACGTTTGTGAAGTGACTCAAGAACGAAAAGCAATGCTTCATTTTCTTTAGAATAATTGAAGATCTGCCTGCGATTTCTACGAAATAATAATAGAGGAACGATATAATGGCAACAGCAATAAATCAAAAACTGAACAATAATTTGTTCATAGTATACAATAAGAATAGAAAGTAGCTGATCTGCTATCTGTGTCTACATAATATACCATTATCCGCTTGTAGCCCTTGAAAAAGGACAAACCAACACGCAAAGTACGAGCTCTTCAACTTCAGTTTTCATCCTTTAGCGCTGGCTGTTTATAATGCCCAAATAGTGGTATGATCCTCGATAACAACATGATTTTTGAGCTGAGTTTCATAAAATTAGAATCAATAGGATAATACTAGCAACTTTTCGTATTATTCAACCACTTAACACTTGTCGAGAAAATCAGTGAACAATGGTCGGAATAAGTTTTCTTTTATTGCCTATTCATTATTTGGATTCTATTTATCTAGAAACTGAGGAAGTCAACTTTTTTCTACATTTATTACTACTTAACTCGGTTACCTCAAAATTTGAGTGGTCAGGTGGCCGTGGCATTGACGTTGTAACAAGCCGACATAACGGAAAACCAGTTGTTTCAACGATGACCACCATCCCCAGTAGGGATGCGCGACACTAGTATCTTCTGTTAACATCTGCTCATCCGTAAATTAAGAGAAACGTTATTCGTTGTCTCTTAGCCCTTCTATGCACTCTTGCAACTCACTGCTGTGGCAAACAATTAAGCATTATTTTTGAACTGCAAAAAGAGGAGCTTTCGAAAAGGTTCTTCGACAAACATCTTATCTTCACAAATTAAAACTAATTTATGCTCAAATGGTGATGTCATTAACACTACCCTCTCATCATGTGGCGCTTTAGATAAAACTGAAAATGTATTGTTATTAGAACCAACTGCTATCCCACATTCAGCTTGGTCTACTGATAGCGACCGTGAAATAGTGACAAATCCAGACCCAGGCACTTGACCTAATACGTTAACATCCTCTATGATAAATGAAACTGTACAGAAAAATTGTAAATTTTTATTATCTTTAATACGAGAAGGGAAGAAAATTTTCAATCATTTTTACGTAACAGCTTTACCCAATGGAGAAGAAAGGGATCGAAAATGGACTGTGTATTCTAAATGTACCAAAAACGTTCTTTGTTTCTGTTGTAAAAATTTTCGATCTCCTACAAACAATCTGTCAAGTGACAGACTCTGTGACTGGGTTCATTTAGGAGATCGGCTTACAGGCCATGAACAATCATTTGCCCACAAACACTCTGCATGACAGACTCTGTGACTGGGTTCATTTAGGAGATCGGCTTACAGACCATGAACAATCATTTGCCCACAAACACTCTGCAAAAAGATGTACACAGTGTGAGACAGTGGAAACAAAAAAGTGGTAGTTATCGAAGTGAATTACTAGAAAGAGAGAAGGAACGTTGGTTTTCGGCTCCAAACAGAATTATACGCGCCATTAGGTATCTGGCTGAGCGTAATATGGCCTTCAAAGGAGCCAGCTACAAGCTCTATCAATATAATAATGGCTATTTTCTTGGTTTAATCGAAATGATTGCAGAATTTGACCGTTTTGCAGAAAAATTTAATCGCGGTAAAAACTTAAGAAATTCCTGACCGTTCTTGTGTGCAAAAGCATTCAACATTAACTCTTAAATTTCCTTGCACTCAAATTACAAAACAACACTGTTAATTTTCTAGAAGAAAGTAAATATTTTTCAGTCATCCCTCATTGTACTCCTAATACAACCAACAATGAACAAATGACATTGATTGTTAAGTTTGTAAACCTATAAGAATACACAATGACTGTAGACTTTATGGATGTCTATTCAACAACAGGAGAAAGTTTGCCTAAAACCCGTTTATCGAAAGTAGACCAATTAGGTCTCAATATTCGTGGCTGCGGAGGCCAAAGTTACGAAAATGGTACAAATATAGACGGTAATTGAAGTGGTGTTCAAATCAGAATCCCGATGTAATCCAAGAGCATTTTATTTGCCATGTGCTAGCTGGAATATTAATCTTGTTTTATCAGATGCGGCAAAACCTACTACAAAAGCAGTCACATATTTTCGTGTAATTCAAAGAATATACATCGTTTTTCCGTGCATCCTTTCAGAGAGCGGAAATCTTAGTGAACAGAGTACCAACATTAACAGTGAAGAAGCTTTCAGAACCTCGATGGGAAAGTTGGATGGAGAGTGTCGAAGCTATGACGTACCAATCAAGAGAAGTCACAGATGCCCTTCTTGAGGTGAGCAACAGCACTGATGAATTGAAAACAAAAAGCGAAGCACACTTACTTGCTGTGAATGAATTAGATAACTTCGAGTTTATTGACGGTGTTGTCATACGGTATGAGCTTCTCTTTGCCCTTAAAGCAGCAAGTAAGGCCCTTCAGGCAGAAAACATGGACGTAAAATTGGCAACCAAATCGCTCGAAAGTTAAATAAATTTTAAGTGAGAAATTCCGTGAGGAAGGTTTTTTTAACTACGAAAGTGATAGCTGAAACTTTACAGATCGGGTAAAATTTGAACAAAACAGAACTGGCACGAAATGAAACCAATTTGATTGTAAAAGTGACGATGTACTTCGCAGGGCACAGCTTCCAGAGGAGAAGACGAAACTGATTTTTTCTACCCTGTCGTCGACACAGTATTAATAAGTTTGAAACAAAAGTTTGGGCAACTGGCTAAGTATTCCGAAATATTCAGTTATTTTCACCAAAAAGTTTAAGACACTTATAGGATGAAAAACTGAAAACGCTATGAAATAAACGTGTCAGAGAGCTAAGTATAAAAGGTAAATGGTGAATAAACAAAAAACATTGTTGCGTCAGAACTTTTGACAGAAATCAAAGTGTTCAGAGAAAAAGTGAACAAGAATATGAGAACAGTGTTAATATTGAAATACTTAAATGAAATTGGAAACCCATAACCCAACAATTATTGCTAACCATGCCAGTGACTGTCGCTTCCACTGGGAGAAGCTTTTCACATTCGAAGCTGATCAAGAATTACGAGGGGCGTCCAGAAAGTAATGCAAAAACATTTTTCTCTGAAAGCAGGTGGGTTTTATTTAGGATTTCAGTACACCATATTATACCCCACACTTCTGGCTGCAAGAGGCTGATTTAACTGTAGGATCTTGGAAAAACATTTCCTATTGTGCTTATTAAACGGGACACTTTTTGCCTTGCTTCGTGAAACTTTATTAGGACTGTAAGCCCATTTTCGAGTACAGAACCGTTTCCGAAGATGAAAACCACGTGCAGGTAAATGCATGTCAACTTCTTAATCTATGAAATCTCGTCTTAAACTATAAATGTCTATTTTGACGTTTGTATTTGCAGCGAACAACTTTATGACATTTAATAGGACAGTGTTTATTCCAGCTATGAATAAGCGAACTGGTGTAGATCTGTGTGCAGAGGAATGAATATTTCTGTGATTATTTATTTATGAAAGATGGCACAAAGGTTCCCCCTCTAGTTGCAACATTTTCTAAAATCGGTTAATAACTGATGTAAGTCGACTGCTGGAAACAAGTGAATTCCAAGCGAACGGACAGCGAACGAACGTTGTGAAGATTGGCGAAGCGTCGCACCTGATCTCGTACACCCCCCCTGCCTCCCACATGCACCGCCCGTACAATTGTTGGCCAGATGGTACTCCTGCATTCCTTGTTGAGTATGTTGTAACTGAGACATGCGGGAAAATTTTACATACATAATAAAAATGTAGTAAATCATTACTGGAATCACTGGATAAGATACCTGCTATAAAATAACGACATGAGTAGAAGTCTGTTTGTTCTTCTGCACTCCACGAATTAGGAAGGAAAAATACATCTTCCGACTTCATACACAGAATTGTTTCCATCGTTTCCTGGGCCTTTCCGAATCTCTTCTTGGTTGTGGCTTATTAGCCCTATGCGTTTTGGCGATCTGTTTTCATTTATTCTGTTAATAACTTCTTTCGATCTTCTTCTGTTAACCGTCCACTCTAATTTTCTAAACATTAAGTTCTGTTCTTCCGTGTCCGTTACGTATTCTTGAAATCCTCATTTCCGCCCTTTCGGTCTTACTGACGTCCTTCTGTCTCACTCCCATTCATTAAACCTGGTGATGCCTTTATTTACTTTTATTCTCATGCCCTTTCCTGTCTTGTCACTCACCGTCACCACAAATGTGTTCAAAAACGTTGAAACGTTGTTCCAATATATCAGCCTTGTCACTTATTTCGGCAACCAGATAGGAGAAATAAGGGGTTTGTTCTATAGCTTTTGTGTTGATAATTGTCTTTGAACAGAATGGGAATATTCTCTGAAATGCCATTACTCTAGTTTTAGGTAGGGAGAGTGTTGTACCTAGCGGATAGTAGCTAAGAACTCGTGTTTTTCTTTTGGTCGGTACTTCAGTCACATGACAAATCTTTGACTCACATGAAGAAATCCTTATTGGAGACCACCATAAGCATTTTCTGCCATTTTCTATAGTTTTTAGCACTGATAGAAGGTTATGTTTCGTGCAGCATTCTTAAATATTTGCATTGTACACATTTCAGTTGCTGTATGATATACAAGGTGACTCAGCTGCCCCTACGGATGTTGTTTTATGCAGCCCGCAGTGTTACAGCTGGCCTTCCAAGACCATGCGGGAGATTTTCATATTCTCTCGCTCGCCACGCGCGAACTACAAATCCTGGAGAAACAATTAACAGGACAGTTTTGTAGGAATAATTTTACACTGGGGTACGTGTTCGCTAGAGGCCGTAGTTTTCGGGTTACTCAAGAAAAACGTACAAAAGTGACCTTCAAATCCATCCTCACTCCCACACTCAGCCCCTATAAGTCGGGATTTCTAGTACGTTGTTCACGGCACTCGCTCCTACTATTCGACAAACATTTGTGACTGCACGAATTATTTTCCACATTCAATCTGTCTTTGGTCTTCACTTATCTTCCCGTGGTTTCCATCTTCGGAAACAGTTCTGTGCTCGAAAATGGGCTTACAAGCCTAATAAAGTTTATTCCTATATTCCACCACTGGATTAGTTGAGCACTTAACAACTGCGTAAATTTTACCTAACAATTTAGTGAATTCTAACAGTACAAAGTAAACAAAACAGTTACATCGTTGACTGCGTGTGGCTTTCAGACTACGAATGTACTGTGCTTGCAAGGGTTAAGTTTGGATCGAAATATCAGTGTAGTTAGTTTAAGCGTAACATCTACAAAAGTCGTTTTTCTTTCATTACCCTTGCGGACAGGATAATAATGTTAAGGGTATAGACGACTATGCTGGTGGTGTGATACACCAATCAATAGAGACCAAGAAAGGTCGAAAATAATTTTCCTACTGAATTTTATTACATATTCTCTATCCGAATGTGTTCAATAGCATCGTTCATTTGCTCCAGGGGCATTCACCACACATTGTGTTCCATAAAGGTCTCGTTTCATGCGTTTTGTCTATCACTTGCAATAATGCTGTTTTATTTTTCGTATATTCGATTTAAACCTACTACGATTAATCTTACACTCCATGCAATCTTCCGGCCTGTGATTGGCTGAACAAGTAATTCTTGAACATCTCGGCTAAACTACGGTGTTCTGTGTGTAGCTCCGCCTCCCATTACATTTACTGTTTTCGTACCTAAAGCTTCTCGTGCTGTATCTTTTATACGAAAAAATTGTATTGAGATCTCTACACATTATGTTGAGCTCATTGAAACAGATCGTGAAAGCTTTATCGAAAGATGATGAATGCGAGACATTTTCTCGTCTCCAGACGCGTCTTCGGCCTGGAATCTGACTGACTGGGCTTACAGTTCAGCAAGATAATGCTCGCTGTCACACGGCGAGAGTTTCTACTGTTTGTCTCCGTACATGCCAAAAATTACTTTGGCCAACGAGGTTGCTGGATCACTCCACAATTTAGAAAGTTTGCAGCTATGTGGGCAGGGCTCCCCAAGCAGCTAGGGATTTTCACGATGTAACGCGCCAGTTAGACAGAGTTTGGCGCGGGGGACATCCAGCAACTCGATCAACCAATGCCAACGAGTAGCTGCTTGCGTATGGGCCCGAGGTGGACCAACACGTTACTGCCTTGCTCAATTTGTGAAGCTCTTTCTCTTATATGAATAACCCAGCTTTTCTAAAGCTGAAATCATTTGTCTGTACCAGTAGGTCATACTGCCGACTTCCGTCTCAATCGCATAATTTCTACGGGTTCCACCTTCCCTTCTGCTTCTGACGCTACAGATCGGTAATAAACAAAGATGAACCTTGCCCAACGTACTTGCGAAACCGTCTCTGTCCAATCAGGTGAAATGTAACCGTTCACAGGTTACTTACGTTAATAACTGGTCACTTACCATTTGCTATACTTCAGTTCACACGTAGCTTTCGGCATCTTTTCGGTGGGTCGCGAGTCACGACGCCTCCCTGCATCCGCGTGCTTACCTCACAAACTCACGCCGAGTCTCCAATATCGATTGCTCATTCTCGTCTGCCGTATAAGCTCTCATAGCAAGGATTACATATTCAATCACTGAAAAATCTGTGACCGAAGAGATACATTTGTAATTGATAAGAAAGATTGTACTGTCGAGTTCACTACTATAGCATAAAACGATGTAAAAAAGTGTTTATGGTAGATACCTGTAGAAGAGTCGTTAAAAAGCCGACTACACTTAGATAAATTCAAATATCAGACAGCTGGGCTGGCAAACGTTCTTTCCGACGTTCTAGGGAAAGCTGAGCATAGGAATAAAAAAAGGACAGTGTCACACGATAACCAGCCACTGCACTTTACCTCAGATAGGGGCACCTTGTTCCTACTATAACAAATCTCGTCACATCCGTTTCTTCGACTATAACCGCGTCTAGACAACTGCTCAGAATATCTGTTCCATCACCTGTTTAGCTATCAAGGTGTGTCACCCAATTTTGTAGGAGGAACAGGGAATAAAACAATAAGACTTACAAAACTCGTAAAACTACTGTAATGTGTCAGGTTTCCTCTGCATGTTGGTTTGCTCTGAGGTGCTGAGTCGACTTATTAATTCTTTTTTATGGTGAAATCTCGTGTGCTTCGTGTTCTGCAGCTTGTAAGTATTTTCACGATATAGCGTGTGGAGAGGATAATTGCTACTCACCATACAGCAGAGAAGCTGAGTCGCATATAGGCACAGCAAAAAGACTGAAAGGTGAAGTTTCGATCAAAACACACACACACACACACACATACACACACACACACACACACACACACATTACCACAGTCCTTGGCGGTGTGTGGGTGTGTTTTTTTTTGACGAAGGGCTTGTTGGCCGAAAGCTCAGTTTCTGGCACTCTTTTCCTTGTGCCTATACGTGGCACAGCACTTGCGCTGTATGGCGAGTAGCAACTACCCTTTTCATACGAGAATTACATTCCATCCAGAATTTTCCATTGTTTAAAGAATGTATACATGTCGGTATATACAAAGCATTAACATTTAGCATACATAAAAGAAACAGGCCAAAGGTTACTTATATATTGTGCACGTCCATATGAAATAACATGCGTGTCAGTTATAAACTCTCTAAGATGTCGAAACTGGTGGGGTCAGGTAAAGAATAAATCCAGAGAACATGTGAAGTGTAATTTTAACGATGTCTATGGGTCAGGATAGCGTTGAGGATCTGTTGTACCCGTGCAGTACCCATGTCGCCGGGCATACACGTCACAGCCATGAAATACCGAACGATCACACTTCCTGGTCACAGTGGACACTGCTGCCACGGAACAAAGACATGGAAGCTCTGGTCGGGGAAAAGAGTCCATATTACGGATGTCCTGCAACCCCACTTATATTAAGAAGGCCTGTGCGCTGCCTGCGAACAACATGAAGGGTGTACCTAGAGTAGTTATAACAACAGAAAACGACTAGTGTTTTGTAACTTTGGGCTGAGCTTAGGAATACGTGAATGTTGCACAATTTTTAATGTTATTTACGTGAAGCATATTTCAAATTTGTGTCGGTAAATGTAAAGGAAATTATGGAGCAGGATAGAAAACAAGATTTTTCATTTCCAAATGAAGAGCAATAACTAGAAAAAATGCAAATGGGCTATCCCAAAGCAAAGTTTAACTATCAGCAAAATAACAAAGTTTCCTTTATGATTATACTGTAGTATGAAGTTAACAACGTGAAGCACAGTCTTATATCTACACTCACTGCGTTACTGTTTTGGCAGTATTGTGTTGTTATCATTATCATTATTAACATGTCTTAAATTTTGCAATGGGAGATTAAAACTGAACACTAAGCATGAAGAGTGTCCACTGCTCAAGATAAATTATGTATGAGGAATTAACCTCTTTGGGTTCGCAACGATTCAGTACCCGTTGAATTCATAAAAGTTGCAGGACACTAAACGCTAATTTCTTATTGGGTTATGCATGTGGAAATGAAATGAGCGTACGGCATTGTGGGCCTGGAGTCTCCCGCTCAGGGAAGTTCGGCCGCCGAGAAAAAGTAGTTATTGCATTCAGCATTGGGTGGCTCGCGCGTCGGAGATGGGGATGAAATGATGATGAGGACAACACAACACCCAGTCCACGAGCGGAGAAAATCTCCTACCCCAGCCGCAAAATCGAATCCAGCCACTTGGCGTGGCATTCCACATCTCTGACCACTCAGCTAACAGGGGCGGACGGTTATGCACGTAATGTTGCGGCATAAAGTCGGTCGCCGGCACGCCAGTCGGGAACAATAGAACAGAGGGGGCTGTGAAAGGACATCAGCCAATCGTACGCTGACTGACCCCTCCCCAGGACGACAACGCTACAGCAGCGGCCTCTATGTGAAGAGCACATAAGCGCCATGCCCGACTGATCGAGCCCCAGTCGAAGAGTAGTTTCAAGGTTAGTGACATCTATAGCAACATTGACACTAGTTACTTTGCTTGTACAAACTATATAACTTGGCATTGGGAATTGTTATACTGAAGAGATTTCTTATTTTGTCTGTCGCTCTTTGCTTTCATCACATCTGTTTAACACAGAGTTAATTATTATATTTGTTCCTTTTGGAAATAAATTTCATTAACACAATTTGTTTCAATATTGTCTAGCAATCCGAGAAAGCAGGTTTTCTAGACACCCCATATTCGACGACTAGGCTGGATTTAACATATAACACTTACCTACGAATTTTGTCTTACAACGTGTTATGATCACCTGTTTCATTTTGGTTGTTTTCTTGCCGTGAAAGTGTAGTCTGATATGGAGCAAAAGCGTATCGCCATGTGCTTTGGCGTGTTTCACATAACGTGTTAAGCGAAGTTCGTTGTACTTATTTTTTTCTCTTGATTTAGAGCACTACATGTGCGGAGGTTATTTCTATACCAGCGGGGCCGCTCGTAGAAATTTAATAAGGCAAAGTGTTTAGCAGGTACTGCATTAGTGGTTCAGTAGACTTATGGCAAGGTTCTCGAATTTCAATTGAAAGGAAGGCAAAACGAGTAGATGTTTCCATCTAGTCACTAGGTTATCTGAGAAATGGCTCTATTTGCCTGTTTCAGGGTAACAACCCTGCTTTTTGAACAACACGGCTTGGGGAATAACAGGTGGTGTAATGTAAATGGCCGGACACCGAGATTGTTAAGATAAATAGCAGTTCACAACTATCTACTAGAAATAACTATAAAATGTAATACCCAACATTTACAAAAATGAAAGTTTGTAAGAAAAAGCTGTTGTAGTCTAGTTCCTCATTATTAAGACGATGGTAATCGCTTCTGCATTATTGCGATGTGGATTATTGGTTGTAGGTGTGTGAACAGCATTTTCGACCTCATTAAATTATAAGAACATCTCAGGATAGGCGACAGTGATGTATGCCACTAGATATATAATATTTAGTCAGAAGAAAGCGCTCCTCGGTATCTGTACCAGCGGAAACTGCGCTAGAGGGCTGAGCTGTGCATGGCTTATGTTCATCTCATTCGACATCCTGTTTTTACTGTACTTCCAACTGATTATGTTAATTTCAATTACTGGTATCACTGAGTTGCCGTCTTGCCTGCCCGTGAGTGGCAGCAGCGGCACTTACCAACATAAGCCCTGGCGTGTTATCTTTGCTGACTGCTATGACTTTCAGGTCGTCGTGTGTCGTAATCTCAGTTGGAATGTGCCAGTAGTTAGTTCGGTCCTGGCAGTGTTTGAGTTGGGATGTAGCAGACGTTCAGTTGGGGTGTGGCAGCAGTGTCGTCCGTACTGCCATGACTCGCCCGATGGTTGCTGACACACATGATTGGAGTGGGGGTGACTTTGGTTGGTTGTCGGTCGGTCGTCTTGCCGGACGATGTGTATTTGGCCGACGGTCACTTATTGGCTGGCTGTGTGTGCCGACTAGTGATTCCTTCCTGTTATTGTACAGTCACTGCCGTTAGCATTCTCTGGTTCATGCAATTGTTCGTGACACTGTGTGTAGTTTGTGTGATTTTGACTGGCAAGCTATTGTAAATGTTGTCGGTGTACTGGGTTTGAGGAGTCGGTCGGCTGGTGTGCATCAGCCAGGAAGTCTCCACGCACCGCAGTGGGCTGGGCCTGCTGGCGGTCTTTATACGGTGTCAGAGCCTGTGGGAGCTGTTCTGATTGCTACGAGGTTCATAGCTCACCGACCCAGGACATCAAAGTAGAGCGGTGATTTAATTGCCGAAGCCACTCTGTTGACATTGTGCCGTTGGTTTTCATGGTTTGGAGTCCAAGTGCACCAGCAGAATTTTCTGCCTTGTGGCCGTTAGCGTTGTTACCTGCCCTGGCCATTGACGTAAAATTCAGGCAGTGTCCTTTCCTCACCATGTTGTTGCTGTCCAACACGTGTGTGTAGTTTTGACAGCTTATGCGTACTTGGTTGTGGATGGCTATACCTTTTACATTTTGGCTTTGGAGTTCCTCGTGTACTGGTCGGGTGGAAAGCAAGTCGTCTTGTCAGTGGGTCTGTTGCCTGTCTCTTGGATGGGTTGCCAGCAGATCGGATATAGTTGGGCTGACTACTTGTCTCCCCTAAGCGAACGTTAATATTTCAAGTGCAGACCGACCTCTGGAAACTTCTGAGCGCCGCTGGCTTTACTGCCTTTTCTCATTGGTGTTTGATTGTGTATTTTAATGGCCCATAGTCGATGGTTTGAATCTGTATGCTTTTAGTTGGGTTTTAAATAATGGGCCTTCAGCCGTTTTAAAATTGGAAGTTCCTTACTTGTCAAGCCTTGCACTGTTTGGGCCTTCAGCCTCACTAAAAAAATTTTTTTTTATAAAACTTTGGGCCTTCTGCCTGTTGAAAATTTACTGTAGTTGTGTTTTTCAATCATGGGCCTTCAGCCGTCTTAAAATTAAAATTCCTTACTTGTTAAGTCTCAGATTATTTGGGCCTTCAGCCTCATTTTAAATTTCTTTTTCTGGATAAAGCTTTGGGCCTTCTGCCTTTTGAGAATTTATTGTAGTTGTGTTTCTTAATCATGGGCCTTCGGCTGTCTTAAAATTTAAATGCCTTACTTGTTAAATCTTACATTGTTTGGGCCTTCAGCCTCACTTAAAAAAATTATTTAAGGATAAAGCCTTGGGCTTTCTGCTTATAAAAAATTGTTGTAGTTGTTTTTTGAATCATGGGCCTTCAGCCGTTTTAAAAATTAAAGAGGTTGTGCCCTTAAGACATGAGATTGTGTTACATATTCTGTCGATATTTAAGCTCGGAAAATTGCGCTGTAATGTTCTGGCAACTAAATAAAGTTATATGTGTTTGAGTGTAACTGACAGCAGTTCATTTTTGGCCACTTTTCCACCATTCCAACTACTGTTCTCTCCTGCGGATTAACCAGGCGTTTCAGGGGCGTCAGACTTGTGTGACTCCTTTTAGTAGGTGGTTTGCTCAGCCCACAGGCCACCTTCAACTAAGTGGTGCTGCCTACTGTTTGTCTCTGAGATTGCCTAAACACCGCTGTGACGTTCACTCACTATATCATGCTTGGACAAGTAATATACAATGGTGAAATATGGTATTTAAGAGCATGTGTTTAGGAATCACTGGTAGCCACCTCCTTCCAAACGGATCAAGTTTTTCTTGCAAAGTAATCCATTATCTACCTTAAATTGTCCTTTCACATCTCCTGACCGATTTGAGACAAGCATATTTTGAGATATCCTGGAGTGCAGCGAGACAGTCACTACCTTCATTAAAGTCTTGGTGGTCTTGCACAGGGTTTCTTGAGAGACAGTCGGCATCTTGGTGTTTTCTTCCACTTTTGTACACTAGGGTAATTTCATAGTCTTGAAGACGTAGTGCCCAACTGGCGAGTCGTCCTGTTGGATCCATAAGACCTGTCAACCAACAAAGTTAGTGATGGTCTGTAACAACTGTGAATGGCCTTCCATAAAGATAGTATCGAAATCTGCACATGGCCCATATCACAGCTAGACATTCTCTTTCTGTAGTCGAGTAGTTTCTCTCTGCTTTTGTAAGTGTCCTAGAATCATGGGCTGTAACCTCCTTTTTCCATCAGAAATTTGCACCCGAACAGCACCGATCCCATACCCACTGGCATCTGTGTGTAGTTCTGTAGGTGCTCTCTCATCATACAGACAAAGTACAGGGTCAGTCGTCAGAGCTTTTCGCAGCACATCGAAAGAATCTTGTTGAGCACCACCGCAGATAAATTTAGCATCGGCTTTTAACAACTCTTGGGTTGGCCTGGCTTTGATACAAAAGTCTTTGATAAAACGATGGTAATAAAAACATAATCCAAGGAAGCTTGTCACACCCTAATACTTTTATAGATAGGAAATATCGTTACAGATCTCACATTTTCTGGGTCCCGCAGCACACCTTCGTTTGATAGGAGGTGCCCAAATATTTTGATTTCTTTTGCTCCAAAGAGACACTTTCTTGTATTATGTTTCAGTCCGCCTTGTTGGAGACAGTTAAGAACGGCCCTCAGTCGTTCTATGGGTTCATAAAATGTATCTGAGAACACTATAATGTCATCTAAATAACAAAGGCACGTCGTCCGCTTCAGATGACTTAAAATAGACTGACACATAGTCACGAGGTCAATTCTACGCCAGGATGTGTTGTCTGGTGACAACAGAGTTAGACAGCCAGTTATACTCCACAGGTTAATCTGCAAGCTCTTGCACGTGCTTGTGAACTTTGTCTTTGAACAGGGCTTCGAGAAAGAATTTCTATTGAACTCTCCTTCCAGTTGTATCAAAAGAGACAGTCAATTTCAACACAGTTACAACACAGAAGAAGTTGTATAACGAAAGATAAGTCTGCATTTTGACTACCGGTGTATTTCTATTTTTAAATTTTCCATGTGTAGTAATCATGTCAAATATCACCTCTTTTGGAACCCAATTCATTTGTAACAACCGATCAGAACTTACATCCAACTCTATGCTCCAGGCATTCACAGATGTGATAATACATCTTGCCAAAAGAATACTGCTTGCAGCTGCATAATACACTTAAATGAGATTATTATACAGGAATATGAGATGTTCATTTTGCAAAACGTCAATATAGATTACATTTTATCAAACTTTTTCACGAAAAGTGAGTGATTCGAATCACTTTCCGATTTTAATTTTTGTCATTGTGAATACCACGATAAGTTATTATCTGATTATATGCCAGTGGAAATGAGGATATGAAGTGGGTCATTGTGTAACCGTTCATGGCAACGTGTTTTACACCCAGTGATATTCTGCACCTACATACATACTTCAGAAACCATCATATGATGCATGGAGGAGGGTGCCTTGTGGGTTAGACACAGCGCTCGGACCCAGCATCTTTGTCAACTCCCGTTTCTGGCAAGAAATCTGCACCCTGGAGGTTTCTGCTCTTTATCGTCGCAGGGTAGACTGTTATGCACCTCGCCAGTACTTAGCTTGTTTGTATTCTACGCAAATTGAAAACATTCTGTTTACAGACTCAATGCTAGCAGGCACCACCAACTACCGCTACCATCGTCCATATGAAGCGTGCACACAGACAGCAGGTCTGCTATCAGGGACTGCCTGTGGGTCACGTGGTCCTCAAGAGTCTGAGGATATTTCACCGCCGCAGTGTACTTAAGGCATAGAGCGAACTCCAATAGCCAGTTGCTGATGCAGCTCCTCTCCAGGTCCCCTGCAGTTTCCCATCTCTTCCAGCTTCAGCAGTCACTGTGCCACGCTGTAGCGCACCACCACATCACGACATGGTCACTACACAGTGTTACAGTGTAGTTCTTCACCAGTGATTATTGCATCAACTTTGTAAAGATGGGCTATTGTCACGACCTACATCAAGCGATGACAGTCTCTTCGCACTGGCAGATCATATAAATCAAGGAAGGTCATTTCTGTGACTATTGTATTTCATGGAAGTTTAAATCTTATGTGATGACGTTAAAATAAACATATATTGTCAAAACTAACTGCAGAAACATCAGTCATTTGCGTGAAAATATTCCACTAGTGACATAAAAGAGATGACGGCGATTGTTAGTTTTGTGTTGTTTTCCACAGCGCCGACTCACAGCTTATTGGAGTCACCTCTGCTTTGTGCATTCTTTGGACTGTAGCCAGTATTCTGCACATTCTGCAGCTGCCCTCCGATGTCTCGGCGCCATCGTTCCCGTTCTACACCATGCAGCACATTACTGCACTCTTCTTGCAGTGGTCTGGCCATCTAGCAAAGGCCTTGCCAGGAAAGCCAACACCACAGCTCACAGCTGTCCTTCTCCAGCAGCACCACACTCCCTCGGCTGTTTCCCTTTCTCCAAAATCGACGAAACAGCGCCAATCGTTCCAGATTTTCGAAAGCACCTCGGAGCCATGGTCCGCTTTCCTCAACTAGCTGGAGCATTTTTCGGTATCCTTCGCCATAACTGAGAACTGTCACAAATGGGCCCCTCAATGGTCTAGCATTGCTCAATACACAGTCCCCAGTGGATCTCCTGCTCTTGCACAACCTCTCATTTTTGGGTCTCCTTTCGTGTCGTATTTGGACCCCTGACTGGATCCTCCACCTGTTCTTTCTCTCTGAACTCGTCATCCACTCAGTCACCCGAGACATCACTGTAGCAGACTTCGCCACCTACTGCAGCTCGGATGAACCCGGCGCCTACTATTCTGGCACTGTCGGTCCCGGTGCTCCTACTCTGGCACCGTTGGTTTCTGTGCCTCAGTCTCGCCGTTTGCTGTGCCATTATCTCTGCCGGTTCCTGCGCAACAGACGCAGTTGCCCACGCTCCAGTGCTCGCAACAACCGGCTGCTGCACTACTCGCTCTGGTGCTCCAGCGTCCCTGGCCTGTCCACTGCTAGCCCATCCAGTGCTGTCCTCTCAGACACTGACACGTCACTCTCATCGCCTGTGGCTGGAGCGGCCTCCACGCTTACCACACCAGGGCCACCAGCCCGTCGACCAGTCGTTCTGGCTCTAAGTCCAATGCTGCTCCCATCCTCGTGCGCTCTCGCCTCAGTAATGGAGCCGTTACAGGCCTCCCCCACAGTATTGATGCGCGATGTCTTTCGGTATCCATTGTCTTTCTCCCTCTTCCACTTTTGGTATGTTGTAACGATATTTTAAAGTTTAGTAATAATAATAATTTCCTCATATGTTTCAGACATTTAGGAAGATATAATGTCCATGGAGGACACTTCTAAGTGCTCGCTAGAAATTATGCAACTGTTAGGATACATGACCAGTGTTTGATAAAAGTTCCTTTAAAATACTTTGATGCTGTTATGTTCAACAGCAGGTTGCATCCCATACTTAGGAGCTGGTTTTACACACCAGTTCACTCTCTACAGATAGAGGGCGCTTTTCAGTGCTGTTTGTGTTTCACCAATCAGGTTTCATAAAAAATAATTATTAATCCGCAAGAGACTAGTGTGTGGCAAGTTATGACAGTGGACTTTCAGTTCCACATTCGAAAAGTGGTAAGTTGCACAGCTGTTGTTACTAATTTCTTAAGTAATTTTAAGCTTTCTAAACATAAATCATAAATATTTGTAATTTGAGCCAAATGGAATGGAAATTTTATGTAATAGATCTGAAGACGGGCAGCTGGCACGAGACCACTCATGTGGAAACAAAGAAAATTCTCTGTAGGCTGAATGTGGACAGGTGACAGATTTGTATAGGTAACTGCAGGCACATGCTGATGAAGAATTCGTCTAGTCTTAATAAATGAATCCCAACCACTGCCTGAAAAATGTAGGTTGCTAAATATTTTAGATGAAATAGAGAGTTTCACATATGTTATGAAACAAAGTGATACTATTTTGAAAGAAATGATCGATCTAAAAACGGAAAAATTTACTAAAAATTACATCAATGTCCTTGCAAATGTTTATTGTCGAAATATATTTCTTTATTTAGATATTCCATTTTACCACAGATATTACAATTATCTATCTATAACTTCTGCTACAGACAACTCGCTATTATCTTTGGATATAAAGCACACCGCCGTTGGCATTTATATAACATCCAAAACTATAGTTCATTACGAAAAATGGTAGTGACTTTGACTAAAATAAAATAATATACGCTGGAGACAAATTTTTTTTGAAAGGTACTTTGTCTTTTGTTGTGCACCTGCTGCAAGCTGCATAACATTACTCATGGTCTTGTAAGCCGAAAATCACTTCACTAAATAAATTAATGCTGTAGGATATCATTGTGCTTTTCATTTCTAGTATTTATAGTAATTAATGAACGTGATACGGTCACTTCAGTCCTTTTAATTGTGTTAAAACTACCGAAGCTTGCGTAACCTAACACGCAACAATTTATGACAAATTCGAGTTATCTAAGTTTTTAGCATCGGCGCTGTGGAGATATGGAGCAGCACTACAGTTGGACATATTTTGTCTTGTTTTAAGCGGTTACATATTTCTATTGATTTGAACTCTCGAAAAATAATGATTGTGGCTGCGTTTATTTTTTATGCTTATGGTTACTCCATTACTTTATCACTATCATAATGGTTTGTGTAAATGTGTGTTAAGAAAAACGCATTTGACATGGAAGTGCTACTTCATGGCTGAGTTTACTCTGTTAATGAGTTACATGTTGAGAGTTTCAGATTAATTCTCTTTTTCAAGCAATCTTTCTGCTTACTATAACTGAGGAATCTCTTTCATCACACATAGTGAAGGTTACTCAAACGGTATCCGAAGTTGAAATGACGAATAGAAAAGACCTAGTAAGTTCAGTGTCCCGACACGACGCCATCTGCAAGGTTTTTGGACTAACACCATGTACAGTGGACACTAAGAGGTGTCAACTAAGGAGGACACGTGCTGGTACATGCTATGCAGCCGTCGTTTTCTTCATGATCCTGGCAACATCAGCGCTTGTGGTAAACTGGCTGCAAATTTTGAACGTGCGAAAGAAGGATTCCTTTAGCTTTGTCTGGCTGATTGATTATGTAGTGACAAACTGTATCCTTATTGTACTACTTTATCGGGACAGCGCTATGCTGGAGTCTCACCTTTTCTCCAGCTCAGTGGTAGGGATCTGCTGCTCTCGCTACGCCTAGCTGCTGTGATGCTGGAACATTTGACGAACGGTGTGAAATGGACATTTACTTTCGTATTTCTCACAATAGGTATTGTACCAACAGCTGTGTCCCGGTATGTGCGGATCGTTCTCCTGGTGAGGGTGACCTGCGACAAACAAACCAGCGTCCCAGAGCGGCAGCATAGGTGAGACACCAGCGGGGACCTCCAGCAGTCAGGCACTGGACGCTGACGACCGGCTACTTGATGTGTGCCGAGTACCCCGGAGGTACTTTCGGTCCACGAGATGTTTCCAGTTTCACTTAAGGTGACACCAATGTGTGGTGTTTCTTGGAGTGTAGTTGCCGCAGTCTTATTACAGCAGCATAAAGGGCAATCATAACGGCTGTTGACGATAGCAGTGGACACACAAGTGCGATGACGACGGCTCCTGTCCTGCTGGGTTCGACTCTCAGCAGCACAGAGACGGTGGAGCTGCGCCGTTTCTCGTAGCTGGTACGAAGCCAGAGGACCGCTCATCAGCTATGTGGCATCACGCGCTTCGATCTACTGACGTTGGTGACATCCTTCGCCCCTCACCGCAACTTGTACCGTGATTCTGTTGACTTTCTGGGCAGTGTTCTGAGAAACCACTTCTGTTAAAAATTATAGTAGGGCTATTGCTTAACATGGGTTTTTCTGTACTCACTATTGTGCTGCTATGACTTCAAGTTTGTAGAACACATTTCCAGTTATATTAATTTGTATTTAAGCAGAGGTCACTATTTAATGTCTCTAATATACTAACGATTCTGCTGTGAGGGCATATTAATCTTCTGGCCATGTCTCCTTACTTAATATTGCACAGCATACCTAAGGTGTACGAAGACAGATGTGATCGAGTCTTTTGCGCAGCACACCCAGGAGCCGTGGGGTTAGCTTCACTCGAGGCTCGCTTGTTTTAGAAACCATAGGAGGCCAATTCAAATTGTGGGACTCACTCTACTACGTTAAACTCTGCGCTACTAGTAATTATAAATGGAAAGACTAAAGTGATTTTCTTTTAAATTACAGTGATAGTTGCACGCTTTTGGTATTACCTTGAACCACAAGAGAAATTAATCCACTGAAATGAAAGAGACATGAACAGAAACAGCGATCAGGATGTTTATGATGTGGACAGAGCGGTGTCAGAGTCGCTGGGGAGGACGTGTTTGCCAGAAGGTCGCCAGAGGGGGCGAAGATCGACTCTGAGTTACGGGAACCGTCAGCGGTGCGCCGATCCATTGGAGCAACAGAAGGTGGGCAAACACACACACACACACACATACACACAGCAGCCGAAGTGAGCTATCCCACAGGCTGTCTTCTATACGACGACCACTCAACGTACGAGATACTAAAACCCGAAATACCTACTTCTACGACAATTAGATCTGTATTAGTCTCGAAAGTAGAGATGAATGCCATTTGATTCGTTTGATATGGGAATGCAGCACCACCAATTTAAAAAACTGACCAGACAGATTTTCTTCGCTCTGGAGCCTCACGTTACAGAACGTAAATGCTTCACAGAACGGCACTTCTGTACAGTATTTTATTTTCTGCTGTTCGCCAGTTTCGACCACACTGTGATTTTCACGCTGTCGTCGGACATATCAAAGAAGCTTTTAAAACATGGACATTCTCAGATAATAAGTTAAAGATTTCTACCAAAAAACTGAAAGCGAAATCACATGATGAAATTATTAGTGATTTATTATTTCGTCATTATAAGTAAAAACCGTTGTAGCAGACGTTTGGTTCGTTATTTACAAAGTTGAGAAACGTCTCAATCAAAATCGGGAGCCGTGTCGAGCAGCCTGTACTCCATGTAATTACGTAGTAAACCCATTGTATTAGTAAGCGTATACTCAACACTTGCAATAAATTTCAGTCTGTTCATAAATCACTTCGAAACGGGGAAGTAAGAATTTACTGCATTCCGTAACATTATTATTCTACATAGTCTATATTTTAAGCTTTTCAATCAGGTTAGCGTTTGTCCAAAAACAGCCATTGATAATCGCTTTAGGGACAGGTCTAATAAACAAGACGTATACTACAAAACCAACAGTCAATGGCCCCTCAGGGTTGCAGTTCCTTCTGTTAAATGAGAATACCTATCAGGATACAAAATCTTAATTCAAAAGGATAGCCAGTCACGCAAAATTACGTTATTTCAGAAACTCTTCAAAGAAATCAGCTGGAAAGTGTATGCACGAATGACAAATATGGTACTTTTACTGATAAAATTATTAATTTTTTTTAAAATCATGTTTCCACAAAAGTAATCCAGATTAGTGCAAAGTCTACAAAAATCCACAGATTTCTCAGGGAATAAAGGTATCTTGGAAAACAAAAAGAAAACAATATTTCTAAGTCGTAAACGGGTCTCAAGTTATTGAGAAGATAGTAATACAGAAAATTACACAAAGGTATTATGAGAAAGACATGGAGACATAAGATGGCATAATGGAGGCAGTATTCCACACAGTGAAGGAGAAAACTGGTAGGGTTACTAATGAAGAACACTGATACTATAAAGATGGAACACTGGACGACGCATGCAGTGTTCAAAACATTGCAACAAGCATTTTATCACTGTTACTGAACCGAAGGTGTTGTCGAGTGCAGTAGTGCTAACATGGAATGTGTGAGACCGTCACTACAAATAGCTCGTGTAGTATGAACATGATTCTGACCATGAAAGCTGAAATAATATCCGTGACAAAAGCCTTAAAAAAATATCTACCTGCTATGGTAAAATATCTTCAAAGTTATCTAAAGAGTGTTTATCTGAGTTTAGTAACATACTAAGCCTTACCTGTAGTCAGACAGTTATCAGTGAAATGTTCCTAATTTGTTGAAATATACTGAAGCTAAGCCTTTGTATAAGAACTGATTAAATGGTTCTTAAACAATTGACACAGATAAAATATTGGTTGGTTGGTTGGTTTTGGGGAAGGAGACCAGACAGCGTGGTCATCGGTCTCATCGGATTAGGGAAGGATGGGGAAGGAAGTCGGCCGTGCCCTTTCAGAGGAACCATCCCGGCATTTGCCTGGAATGATTTAGGGAAATCACGGAAAACCTAAATCAGGATGGCCGGACGCGGGATTGAACCGTCATCCTCCCGAATGCGAGTCCAGTGTCTAACCACGGCGCCACCTCGCTCGGTAGATAGAATATTCTCAAAGTCACTGTCAGGGTATCGGCTACATTGTGGTACTATGAGTTCTATTTATGCATACAGTGGGAATGTACACAACTCATTATATATATATATATATATATATATATATATATATATATATATATATATATAAACGGCATTTTATTGTTAAATGACTATACTTTATGTTAAATAGAACATTATAACCTTTTATTATTAATCTTAATAGGAATGCTATTGCGAAAATACAAATAGAGAATTTTGGTTTAGCGCGTTAAACAGACTTCTCCAAATTTTCTAAATTCATTAAGGTTCATATGTCGGTAAACTGTCGCTTTCAGTCGAAATGATCAAACATAAGATTGTGTACAGCTGAAAGTTGAATCTTATCATTCAAGTGATATTCTTCCTGTACTCATTAGACCATTTCACTATCATGTAAAACAGTGGAACAAGCACTACATAATTTCTGAACTTATGAGTGTTTATCACCCTCAAAATGTAAAATGATATTAAAAAGGGAAGTTTCTACCTACGCAATTAACTTTGAGACTGGCGAGGTTATTTTGAAAAATACCATTCATTATTTATAATATTACTTGAAAATACAGGTCTTCGGTTGCACAGGTAAAAAATTTTTCAACTTTACCTAGGTTTCAACTGCTCTAAGGCAGCCTTCATCAGAAGTAAAAAAATTTTACATTACCTATAACAGAGTTTTGGAATAATATAAAAAATCATTAAATTAAACATATGATATAAAATTACTTCATAGCTAACTGCTACGGTACAGTAGACAAAGAAAGCATACTTACACATGGTAAATAGTTATGAAATGGTTTAGAGCAACAGTGCTCACGTTAAAGATAAAAATATATTTGTACATTATAAAATTTTCCTAGGAATGCACAACTTGATTAAGACGCGCCGCTAAGGGTCGCGTGTGCTGGCGGCACTGTAAGCAGCATCAGACTGACAGGCGCGCGCGCCGTTGATGTTAGCAAGTTGGCACCTTGTATCGCGCCATCTAGTATTGAATGCTTTTAATTTACAGTGACAACAGTTGTCAGAAGCATTGGAACAGGAGTGCACGTAATGTGCTGATTACATCATGTCAGATAGTATGTATCAGATCGAAAGTTGAACAAAATATTATACTGTAAAACAGGGAGAGAGAGAACAATATTTAAGGCTACAGTACGGGAAGCATAATAGCAATATTCCGCGTTAAGTGATTTTAAGCAAGGGCTTTACACCATCAAAGAAATTTTTATAACGTAGTTGTAATTGCTCATTGAGGATTAAATGGTCGTTACGGGAAAAATGTTTGAAAATTTCCAACTGTTCAATAATATCAAGTCTGAAGCCTTTCTTTTCCGTATGTAAGATACTAATATCATGAACATCTTTAGGTTTGTGTCCTGTGATAAGAAGGTGGTCAGCGAATGACGAATTATGTACGTTCGTACCTTTTTCCCTAATAGATGCTCTTTATATCTAATCGAAAATGCTCGTCCAGTCTGTCCTATAGAATAAGCTGAGCAAGTGTCACAGGTGATTTTATAAACGCCTGAGTTTGCAGAGGCGACCGTCTTGGTTTTAAATTATGGATAAGATTATTTTTGAGAAAGTTGTTGGTAGAGAAAACTATGCTGCAGCCATATTTATTTTTAAGGAGACGTTGCAATCTGTAGGTTAGTGGCCCTACATACGGTAAAGAGAAGTATTTCTTCAAATCGCTAGGCTCGTCAATAGTGGTCCCAAGCGGGGTAATTCTGTTATTGGCTTTCTGTCTGAAGACATCATCTACTATATTTGGTTCGTAACCATTATTAACTGGAATGGTTTTAATTAGATTCAATTCGGTTTTTAAATTTTCAGAGGACAGAGGGGTGGAGATTGCTCTATCAACAGCAGAGTGAAAAAATGCTTTTTTGTGAGATCGTGGGCGTGTGGAACAGGCTTTCTTTGTCTACTGTACCGTAGCAGTTAGCTATGATGTAATTTTATTATATATGTTTAATTTAATAATTTTTATATTATTCCAAAACTCTGTTACAGCTAAAGCAAAAATTTTTTACACCTGATGAAGGCTGTCTTAGAGCAGTTGGAACCTAGGTAAAGTTGAAAAATTTTTTTACCTGTGCAACCGAAGAGCTGTCTTTTCAAGTAATATTATAAATTTCGTCTACGGTTGCTGCATTATCGGCCACGTTCAAAATTGCACCATTCATTATTTTATCAGTTCGCTACAATCATCATAAAGCCTACCCTTTGCGTCTGTAATTCATAAGAAGCAAAATTTGGCCGCTGGACCTCTACGCATTACTCACAAATTGCAACGGATCACCAATAACCCTCACTGAAGATATTTCCCCAGAAATTTTTTCTACAAATTGTTAGAGTTGTAGTTAAGTAACAATGTATCTAAGAAATCATTAAATGCTTTCGTTCTCGATTTAATTAGTTCAGTTAGCTTACAACGAAAAGTGGAAGAGGCGTGTTCCTTGCACCGTCGGACAGGTGAAGGGAGACTGGTTTTATCCTCTCTTGACGAGTTGTTATTGTTGTTTGTTTTTCGGAATGGTCTACATTAATGCAAGATTATTTTAACTATAGTAAGAGCTAACAATATGAAAAAAAATATGAAAGACACTTTTAAATGTTTACACAGGAGCTGCTCTTTATTTATTGGCTAACTAGTTTTGGATTTCACCCATTCTCACAAGCTATGCGTTTTGTTTCTAGGGTATGTTATCATACGTAAGAGTAGCTCAGAGCTTCATTATTCAGGATGATCTTGTCCACGTGATAACAATATTTTATGTATAACAGGAATATGTTCTCACTGGAGTACACTGTGTGTCACATAGGCTTATTTGTCAGTACGAAATGGCAACATATTCTCTATTTTATATTAAACGAGGTAGTCATGTGGATCACATCGTGCAGAATAGTAAATATCTGAGCTGCATATAAGTATCATGACATCAGTACAGCTGCACACAACAAGCATTCCCCACGTACAAAATACATGGCTTGTGAAAATGGGCAAAATCCGAAACTAGTTATTCAATAAATAATTAGCAGCTTGGGTGCAAACAGTTAAATTTTTTTTCCCTTGAACGTTCGAGAGCTGCAAGACGTGATGTACTGAAAACCATTAATATGAAAAAAAAAATATTTTCCATCATCTCTGTTTGCAGGGAAGGTATATAGCATACAGTGTTTTTCGGGGACATACGGTGTTTGAGAACAAAGATGTGCGAAAACGACAAGACACGGAGAAGGAAGATACACATCGCTACAAGTTTGTAACTCACGCTACAGGTTCTCTGTGTGGGTGCGGCTCGTGACGCGACACATGTCTGTACGTGTGAGCAGTTCATTCTGACGAATTGTCCAGGAAAGTGTGATCGCAAACCGTTTAGCAAATACGTTCATTAGGGTGCCAATCTGCAGGCACCAACTGAAGCCATGCAACAATGTGGAGCAGAGCGTTTACAACGAAACTTAAGAGAGCGCAACCTTGAGGCGGAATCTCTAATTTTAAGAATTCTGCAAACCATTAGTAGGCTTCTCTTCAACAATTGGTCATTAATACGTAACAACGACATGGGGCAAATGCTCGCTGGTTCTATGATAACCTATCATGGAACACAAACGTCTCAACGATAGCGAACTGGTTAAGAAACCAAACGTTTCCTCTATATTTCAACCACAGAAACTCAATGGTAGATATCAGTTTCACAGCAAAAATTTCCAAAAATGGTTCAAATGGCTCTGAGCACTATGGGACTTAACATCAGAGGTCATCAGTCCCCTAGAACTTAGAACCACGTAAACCTAACTAACCTAAGGACATTACACACATCCATGCCCGAGGAAGGATTCGAAGTTGCGATCGTAGTGGCAGCGCGGTTCCAGACTAAAGCGCTTAGAACCGCTCGGCCACAACGGCCGGCAAATATTTCCAAATATTGTTGGTGTTGTTCTCTTCAGTCATGAGACTGGTTCGATGCAGCTCTCCATGCTACTCTATCCTGTGCAAGCTTCTTCATCTCCCAGTACCTACTGCAACCTACATCCTTCTGAATCTGCTTAGTGTATTCATCTCTTGGTCTCCCTCTACGATTTTTACCCTCCACGCCGCCCTCCATTCCTAAATTTGTGATCCCTTGATGCCTCAGAACATGTCCTACCAACCGATCCCTTCTTCTTGTCAAGTTGTGCCACAAACTCCTCTTCTCCCCAATTCTATTCAATACCTCCTCATTAGTTACGTGATCTACCCATCTAATCTTCAGCATTCTTCTATAGCACCACATTTCAAAAGCTTCTATTCTCTTCTTGTCCAAACTATTTATTGCCCATGCTTCACTTCCATACATGGCTAGACTCCATACAAATACTTTCAGAAACGACTTCCTGACACTTAAATCTGTACTCGATGTTAACAAATTTCTCATCTTCAGAAACGCTTTCCTTGCCATTGCCAGTCTACATTATATATACTATCTACTTCGACCATTAACAGATATTTTGCTCCCCAAATAGCAAAACTCCTTTACTACTTTAAGTGTCTCATTTCCTAATCTAATTCCCTAAGCATCACCCGACTTAATCCGACTACATTCCATTAACCTCATTTTACTTTTGTTGATGTTCATCTTATATCCTCCTTTCAAGACACTGTCCATTCCGTTCAACTGCTCTTCCAAGTCCTTTGCTGTCTCTGACAGAATTACAATGTCATCGGCGAACCTCAACATTTTTATTTCTTGTCCATGGATTTTAATACCTACTCCGAACTTTTCTTTTGTTTCCTTTACTGCTTGCTCAATATACAGATTGAATAACATCGGGGAGAGCCTAGAACCCTGTCTCACTCCCTTCCCAACCGCTGCTTCCCTTTCATGCCCCTCGACTCTTATAACTGCCATCTGGTTTCTGTACAAATTGTAAATAGCCTTTCGCTCCCTGTATTTTACCCCTGCCACCTTCCGAATTTGAAAGAGAGTAATCCGGTCAACATTGTCAAAAACTTTCTCTAAGTCTCCAAATGCTAGAAACGTAGGTTTGCCTTTCCTTAATCTATTTTCGAAGATAAGTCGTAGGGTCAATATTGCCTGACGAGTTCCAACATTTCTGCGGAATCCAAACTGATCTTCCCCGAGATCGGCTTCTACCAGTTTTTTCATTCGTCTGTAAAGAATTCGCGTTAGTATGTTGCAGCAGTGACTTATTAAACTGATAGTTCGATAATTTTCACATCTGTCAACACCTGCTTTCTTTGGGATTGGAATTATTATGTTCTTCTTGAAGTCTGAGGGTATTTCACCTGTGTGATACATCTTGCTCACCAGATGGTGGAGTTTTGTATGGACTGGCTCTCCCAAGGCCGTCAGTAGTTCCAATGGAATGTTGTCTACTCCCGGGGTCTTTTTTCGACTCAGGTCTTTCAGTGCTCTGTCAAACTCTTCACGCAGTATCGTGTCTCCCACTTCATCTTCATCCACATCCTCTTCCATTTCCATAATATTGTCCTCAAGTACATCACCCTTGTATAAACCCTCTATATACTGCTTCCACCTTTCTGCTTTCCCTTCTTTGCTTAGAACTGGGTTTCCATCTGAGCTATTGATATTCATACAAGTGGCTCTCTTTTTTCCAAAGGTCTCTTTAATTTTCCTGTAGGCAGTATCTATCTTACCCGTAGTGAGATAAGCCTCTACATCCTTACATTTGTCCTCTAGCCATCCCTGCTTAGCCATTTTGCACTTCCTGTCAATCTCATTTTTGAGACGTTTGTGTTCCTTTTTGCCTGCTTTAATTACTGCATTTTTATATAATCTCCTTTCATCAATTAAATTCAATATTTCTTCTGTTACCCAAGGATTTCTACTAGTCCTTATCTTTTTACCTACTTGATCCTCTGCCGCCTTCACTACTTCATCCCTCAGAGCTACCCATTCTTCTTCTGCTGTATTTATTTCCCCCATTGCTGTCAATTGTTCTCTTATCCTCTCCCTGAAACTCTGTACAACCTTTGGTTTAGTCAGTTTATCCAGATCCCATCTCCTTAAATTCCCACCTTCTTGCAGTTTCTTCCAAATAAAGTGCCAATAATTTACGCGCATGTCGCCGTCGCCGTCGCCGTTCGGGAACATGGCAGAGGGGCCATGACGCAGTTCCTATACCGCCTGAACAGCTTCCATGAAACCGTACAGTTGACGACAGGACGACAGAGCTAGAACGTAAGGGATGTCTTCCAGTTTTGGACATTCTAATAAGATGAAATGAAGACGGCACGCTAGGATATGCAATCTATAAAAAGGACTCGCTTAGATATGTACTTGCAACACCATAGAACTGTATGTAGAAAAAAAAAAAAAAAAAAAAAAAAGGGAGAGAGAGAGAGAGAGAGAGAAGCACAGACTGACGTGCATCGAAAAAAGCGAATGATACAGCCATCAGGAAATAAGATGTACAGGAAGATGAACAGAGCCTCACCTAAGCCAGAACTGCAAGAATCTTTCTAAAGAGATAACATCAGAGTCACCTTCCGATCACTACGAAAAACGAATAATGTATTTGGTTCGGGTATATATGACATTCCTTGCGAGTGTGGCTCCCAACAGATCCGGCAAATATAGCACAACATCCCGCAACGCTAGATGGAACACATTAGATGCGTACATTTTGGAAATAGAGACAAATCAGCACTGGCGAAACACAGCCTCAACGAGGGGCATATGTTAAAATTTGAGAAAGCGAATTTTATGTGCCGAGCGAGTGGATTTTGGGACAGTATAATCAAAGAATTTAGTGAGATAAGGCTCCATGATAATCTCGTAAGCAGAGATGACAGCTATCACCTGAGTTCGGCAAGAGATCCTGTTCTAGCACCTTTACGCCAAGCGTGCACTCAGCAGTTGACTCCTTGCGAATCTGGGCACTGAATGCACCGAGAGTTGAACAGAAGTCCACAACCCCCACCACACGCCACGCCTGGGGAGAGTCGGCCACCGTTCAGGTATACACAGGGTGAAATGGCTGTTAAGTGCCGATATTTGTACTGTTGACTGAGGACGGCGTGGCGATCGACATCACAACAGTATTATAGCTGTTACAACACATATGTTTGTAGGTTGCTTGGTATCTCCAAGTAGGTGTGGCAAGGGTGAGCCGTTGATGCTTATACTCCCCTGGGCAAATGGTCAGGGATTGAAGTGTGAACACGTGCACGGAAAACGGTTAGTCTATAACGAAAAGTGTTGTCTGCTTAGTGGTGAACTGACGACTGTGCAGAAAACATTATGTCGAAAATTCGTGACATGTTTGCGAGAAGACAGTTCGACGCAGAGAAACAACCAAAACAGTGATAAGCGTAAATATTTAGGTACCACATACAAAAATATCTGCACCTAAGGGCGTTAGATTTTCTATATGGGTCACCCACACAACCTCGACATTTCACTAGAAGATGATGGAAGTGGCATTCATCGAAACGTCGCGGAATTTCGACGAAGCCACACAGATAGAAACTGGAGAAGACTTTATCAGTGCCAGTAACGTACACGCAAGAGCATGGCACATTTAGAAGGTCAAGAGAGAAAAAGGGCAAGTAAGTATTTTTATTTTCAGACAAATCTTTGACATCAAAATGTTATTCAGTAATATAAAGAGATTTACTAAATACACAGGAAAGTTAAAATTGTTTTGAATCTGCCAAAAAACTGTAAAAAAAATGTGACTTTAAAATAGGTCGGCATCAACGAGATGTTAAATTTCTCACTACAGCTATGAAATTCAGTGTGATGTAGAATTCTAAATAGTACCTGTGGTGTAGCAATGGGGGAGGGTGCTGTAGAGCGTTAGCACGTAGTGTGCTTCCTGAGTTCTGGATCTGAAAAATTACGTGTCAGAAGAGCAATCCATACTAAGTAAACTACTTCATTTCCATTACAAGTAATTTTACTTTACAAATGAGTTACTGCTTGACTTACTCTGCTAAACATTTAATATAACAATACTCATATCCCCAGTATAATGTGGTAGCATTTTAAACTGCTTACATATGTCAGTAATTGTATTAAACGTTGCTAATCGATTTTTGTTACCACTGGAGGCCTTTGGATAGACACACTGCAACTATGGCCAAGAGACCTTTTGCTGTTTTGTAATAAGGATGGGTACAAAAATGAATACATTTTACGCTGTATCTTAATACATTACATTTTATATGAGAATTTTCACATGTAATGTATGTTGTATTTTAGAGCTAATACAGGGTGATTCAAAATGAATACCACAACTTTAGGAATTTAAAACTCTGCAACGACAAAAGGGAGAGCTAAGCACTATCTGTCGGCGAATTAAGGGAGCTATAAAGTTTCGTTTAGTTGTACATTTGTTCGCTTGAGGCGCTGTTGACTAGGCGTCAGCGTCAGTTGATGCTAAGATGGCGACCGCTCAACAGAAAGCTTTTTGTGTTATTGAGTACGGCAGAAGTGAATCGACGACAGTTGTTCAGCGTGCATTTCGAACGAAGTATGGTGTTAAACCTCCTGATAGGTGGTGTATTAAACGTTGGTATAAACAGTTTACAGAGAATGGATGTTTGTGCAAAGGGAAAAGTTCTGGACGGCCGAGAACGAGTGATGAAAATGTAGCACGCATCCAGCAAGCATTTGTTCGCAGCCCAGGAAAATCGACTCGCAGAGCTAGCAGAGAGCTGCAAATTCCACAATCAACTGTATGGAGAGTCCTACGAAAAAGGTTAGTTATAAAACCTTATCGTCTGAAATTGGTTCAAGCACTGTCTGCAGCTGATAAGATTAAAAGAATCGATTTCTGTGATTTTCTCCTTGCTCAAATGGAAACAGATGAATCTTTCGTTTCAAAGATTGTGTTTAGTGATGAAGCAACTTTCCACACTAACGAGAAAGTCAACCGTCACAATGTCTGCATATGGGGCACTGAGAATCCGCGGGAAACAACTCAGTATGAACGTGACTCTCGCCTAAGGTGAACGTGTTCTGTGCCATTTCAGCCAATAAAGTTTTTGGTCCCCTTTTCTTCGAAGGTGCTACTGTAACTGGACTTCAGTATCTGGAGATGTTAGAGAATTGGCTGTTCCCTCAGCTCGAACAAGAAGCACAACAATTCATATTTCAGCAGGATGGAGCGCCACCACATTGGCACTTATCTGTCCGTAACTACCTGAACGTCAACTACCCGAGGCGATGGATCGGCCGCCAGGCAGCCCGTAACAGAGCACTTCATCACTGGCCTCCAAGAAGCCCTGCGATTTTTTCTTATGGGGGTATGTTAAGGATATGGTGTTTCGGCCACCTCTCCCAGCCACCATTGATGATTTGAAACGAGAAATAACAGCAGCTATCCAAACTGTTACGCCTGATATGCTACAGAGAGTGTGGAACGAGTTGGAGTATCGGGTTGATATTGCTCGAGTGTCTGGAGGGGGCCACATTGAACATCTCTGAACTTGTTTTTGAGTGAAAAAAAACCTTTTTAAATACTCTTTGTAATGATGTATAACAGAAGGTTATATTATGTTTCTTTCATTAAATACACATTTTTAAAGTTGTGGTATTCTTTTTGAATCACCCTGTATAATTGACTAAAAATAGCCAGCAAATAAATAATAACAAAATAAGTGTCGTAACAATCATCGCTGTGTCCCATTAAGAGGTTCTTATTGCATGCAGTGAAAATGCAAACTCCCAGCCTGTTAGTTCGTTGCCAATTGTGTTTCTCCCGTGACGTGAGTATGAGCAAGTGTGGTGCTACATAATCGTTAGATAATTAATTCCGATAGCATGAAACACGGTAAAATATGACACTGAAAGCAAAGGGATTAAGAAAATGCACAATATCGATTTAGACAAACAAAGAATTTTTGGAGCAGAGAATGCGACTGGCTTTTACCCTTCTGTATTGATTGGACAGTCCTTGCAATGTCCATTAAAATAACACCCACCTTAAAGAAATATTACTTCCCTCCTACATCATGTCAATTTCAGACCAATTCCTTATCCATATTTTTCTCACTTTCTCGCTCATCATGAGCGTACAGTTGAGAGATAGCCCTAACCTTCTGCGTCGTTCCTCGCAGACACAACATACAGACCTGTCACCTCCCAGTTGTTACTTCAGCGATTGCAACTGTCGAGGAAGGCGCAGTAACAATTCTTGGACGTAATTGCCAAGGTAAAGAAGCTACGTGCTCCTGGTAAAGAGTTTAGTGCTTAAGTCTATAATATTCAATGACGAATAACTGCTACTTTCGTAATTTGTAATTTAACAGGGAAGAAACAAATGTACATAACTGCCATTAAAAATTTCAGGATCTTGTCCAGCAAGAGGGCATGCAACAAACGGTAAATTGGCTGAAGTGCACTACATGTCTTTATATGCAGATGGTTAGCATACCAGCGCAAATGCAAAATTTTTGATAAACAGATCATGTAGTTTTAGAACATTGTCGCGAGTTAGAGGATTTCCGAACTTGCAAGTAGTATATTTTCGTGAGTTTGTATGCGTTTTGAAGTTGTAGTAATACTCGCAAGTAGCACAGATTTACCATAGAATATTTCCACGAGTTAGCGAGTGTTTGGAGTTGCAAGTATTTCCATGTTGAACAATCTTAGCGTGAGCTGGACATAGAATAATTTCACGAAGTTTAGCTATTATGGAACTTTGAGCTTGAACACAGGTGACTGGTCTTAAAAGAAGCTTTGGTAGTTTTCTGGGAATACATGCTAGATAATGTGGTGCACCGTTTTAGCTAATAAATTCGAGAAGCTTTGGCCCTATTGTTGCGACAATTCAACCTCAAAGGGAAATCAATAAATGTAATTGAGTTAAGCGAAACCCAAAGTGAGTTGAGAATATTGTTTGGATTTTGGCCTCATATGTTTAAATACTGCCCGCAATCTATGAAACTGATACTAACAAGATTAAAAGACCATTGTGGCAAATGTCTTGGTTGTTCCATAGATGAGCAACCAAGTGTAAAAAAGAAGAAAACAACCAATACGTAGAAGCTACTTACCGAACAGTCGCACAGTACATGGCTGGACATTAGAAGTGGGACTTTCTGTACTCGAAATTCAATTATGACGCGGCGAGTTCTGAATGTTTAACGAGATCGACCAAACATTCTTCGCCATGTAATAACGGTATTGTGTCTTACTTGTTTCTGTTGTAGCTTTACTGTGGAATAGTTATTATTAACAATGTTAGCAGCCAGTCACATAACGAACATCATTACTTTACACGACATTCTATCCTCTTTTTTGAAATTTTGTTCTACTCCACAAGTTTTGCGCTGACGTAACTTTTCCCATTGCCAGTTTCTTGATGTTACTACGCCAGTGCAGTTGATGCTGTGTTGCATATTTATGTGCTGCTAGCTTCAGTCAGTGTCACATAATTTTATTACACTATTTACTACCAGAATTCAATTTTTGTGCTTGTGAATACCAGAATCTGAATTGCAGCAACTGATTATCAGTAAACAGTAGTTGTAGAGTTCTGTATTGGCAGTGATGACAGAAACATCGAGGTGGGAATATCATTACGATTTTAACTAACTTTTATTGTACAAAGTAAGGAATCATGCCGACAGAAACCGGATTTTTATCTTACGAGTATATACAGCTAAGGACAGACTTAATGTGAAACGTTCATTTGATAATAAGAGATAATTTTGAGGTCAAAAAAGTGCCCATTATCGATGGACCTCTGTATCAAGGCACTGGATTTATCAGTTTTCCAGTTTTCTGTCCTTGCAGCGTAATTCATAGAATTGTACCTCATTCACATTTAGCACTTAAAATGCTTTTCATAGCCACAAAATTTGTTAGATGTAGAAATTGGTTGATATCGGCAGCGATAAATCTACCGACCTGAAAGGGTTTTCCATCAATTTACACTTAAGATTCTTTGATTTTTATGTTGCTTAAACAGCTTTCAGTGTACGTGCGTTACTCAAAAGGAAGAAATTCTTCACATCCATTTTTCATCTAGTTATTCCAGTTATTTGCGTAATGAATGAAGTTGCTGATTATGGGGACTGCTGGTAGCTACAGGTAAGGAATCATGATCACGACAGAATTGGAAATAAAGTTAGAAGAAAAAGATTTCTGATATCTGTGAGGCAGGAACTAAATATCAGTGTGTAAGAACTTGGGTTCTACAGGAAGAGAATGATTTGTAGCCTTTAGTGGTGATATGAGTACTGTGCTACATTTAAATTTAACAAATGGATAGGTTTCTGGGACTATTTTATGTACATACTATGAGATGGTGATTGTAAAAACTGAACTGGCAAAAGGATGTTTTGCGCTGAGTTACGAAACGTATGGAGCATCTGGGCTGGTGACAGACTGGAGCTGACTGGCATAAACAGTAGGGAATCTCTTTATTTACTCTTTGCTGGGATAGTAAGGAGCGCAACTGTCCATCATTAGCGCTACTGGCATTACAGAATAGAACATATCTTTTGAAAACGATTTGAGTGATTAGCGTTTCTTGTTAATTAACATATGGCTGTATTTTCTTCCAGGTTTCATAAACTGACTTTGTAGCATATGTCAGAGACATTTTAAAGTAAGTTATATAACTATATTCTGATATGCCAGTGCAATCAGCATATAAATTTGGTTATTGCGTAGTTTTCAGTGGCAGTGAGCTTTACATCCGAAGATAATGATTAATTCGACTATAACACAGATTACATAACTTCACCTGTAAATAATTTCATCAATGGTACCACATTATCTGAAGAAAGGAATGTATTTATAAAAATTAAACATTTGGATTAACATTGGTGAAATATTCAATGGTTCTTTTTGTAGTTCCATCTGTTCATTCAAAATAATGTCTCAATGTTTCATAACATATGTTGCGGCCAAATGTAGTAAGCGTTGCTTCATGCGGTGGAGAATGGCAAAACATAGGCACGCCGGTGACTGAGGCGTTGCGAAGTAGGCAGGCACAGATAGCGTAGCTGACAGCAGCAGTCTACCAACAGGTTGACGCAAGGACGCACACAGACTGACCGCCGAGCGAAGCCTGGAGAGTGCTGAGTAAGGGGAAGTGAGGCCAGCATGCTAAGTTACGCTGCAATATACTGCGGGAGTAATAACAAAAAGCTACCACCGAGGGTAATAAACGTCCTCCTGCCGGGTTTAAATAGTGAAGCGCAGGCAGCAACAGACAGAAGCCATTAGGAAGCAGCTCGGATCTGCAGACGGACGTGGTCAGTGTCCGAATGTTTAATCTTCGTAGGTGACGATTCCGGAAGTCTGTTCCAGCTTGCAGGAGTCATCCGTTCGTCGCCAAATGTCGACTTCAGCTCTGGGGGTCGGCCCGAGTTCGGCCGGCACCTTGGCTGACGAATTACAGCGCGAACTTCCAGCAGGACCGGCCGCAGCTCGGTCTCGGTCACGGGCGCTGCCAGGGACTGACGCCTGGACTTCACGGCAATCTGTCCCCACGGCGCGTGGTCCGTCCATGATGGGACCTCGCGGACATCGCGACTGATGGCTTTCCAGCAGGCTCCGTGGGCGTGCCCGTACTGGGGCGCCGAGTGGCGACGAGTTCATCTCAGCCACAGGGCATCCTGTCTTCAGCGGAGCACTTGTGGCCTGAGGCTCCCGAGTGCCATCAGCGGCACGCGTTGCGCGCGTTCTCGGAGAATCTGCACAGCAGCAGCCAGGCGGAGGGATCCGCAGGGCTGGGAAGCGACGACGAGGGAGAAATTGTAAAGAAACTTCAATAAATAATTGTAAAACTCCACGCCGTCTCAGCCTTTGGCGCAGCCACTGTGTCTGCTGCTAACAAGTGGTGCAGAAGCGTAACAAGTGGTGTCAGGCACACCCACACCGTGACATCGACTAGCACCGTGCGGAGCAACCGAGAAACACCAAATAGGGTGAGTCCAGCAACTGCCTTCTCTCTAAATTTTTTTATGTGTAGCTAGATATGTTGAGGGCAACGTTAATGGGTTTGAGAGTGTCATTTGAAAGGCCCAGCAGCCCTGTAGACTTATCACAGTTTGGTGGGAATGATAGTCATGTTAACTTAATACCATCTAAATGTGTAGTGTGTGGATTAACAGGCCATGTCAGTCCTTGCGATAAATTTGTACCAAGCATTTATTATGCGTGTGGCTTCTATGGTCATGTAACGAGGCAATGTGGTATGTCTAGATAGCTTGCCATTAGACATGCTAGGAATTAACTTGCTTCTGTGTAATACAATTTTATTTTTGTGAGGTGAGGTACACCACACGGAAAATGCCAGAGACACGTGCAACCAGGACAAGTGACGCTCTAGTCGCATTCACAGAGCAAGTTATGAAACTGATTGAAGAAAATAAGTTGCAAAAGCAGCAAATGCAGAGGATGGAGCAACAATTGTTGCAAAATACTCAGTCAGGTTCGGGAAGCGATAGTGTAGAATGCAAGGGTATTGTCTTTTCCGGTGTGGCAGATAGTTCAGCGTTTAAGGAACCATTTGCACTCGAGCACACACGATATTTAATTTACTGAACTTAAATTATATGCATCGATTTTTTAAGACAAGATAAAGCAAAACAAAGGAATTAACACTGCTCTCTTGTTTGCAAATGGCGAGCTTAATGTTAGTAGGTGACGCAAAGACTTATGCGGCATACCACGAAGGGTTAGGGATTTTACTAAGTTCACAGAGTTGGCTGAGGGATTATTGCAAAGGTTTAGGAAACAAAACAGTGCCAGACCTTTTAGAGAAAAATTGGGGAGGATGATGCAAGAAAACGGGTGAAACGGTAGAAGAATTTTCAGACAGAATTAGGAGAACGAATGCGCATATGTAAGAGTTAACGCAAGATGCGAGTGCAAATGAACTTATATTTAAAGAAGCAGAGAATGGAGCTGTAGACGCATTTTTGCGACGGGTCTCGCCGGATACGGATGGAAAATCCTAGTGACTTACCAGCAGCATTGTGCGTAGCTACACATTTGCAGAAAGTGGATAGCGCCACTAGAAGTCGCAATGACAAGAAAATTTTTTCGTCCTCCAAAGAGTGTTACCGTTGTGGGAAGCAAGGTTATATTAAGGGCCAATGTCGGGAACCACAGTGTTTCAATTGTCAGAAAATAGGGCATAAGGCATAGCAGTGTAAAGCCAAGAAACAGGTTAATGATACAGCAGGTAAAAACTGTTAAACGAAAAAGGGAGTGCTCCTGTCGTCGGGACGCATTCCCAGTAAAAAGAGGTACTCAGAGTGCACGAAGAGGCGGATTGTAGTTTGATGGATTAGATAAAAGATAAGTGGCGAAGAGTTGTAGTGGATACTGGAGCGCATGTATCAGTTGTCAGTGTGGACCTTGAGGGCAATAAATCATTGGAAGCTCCGAGATACAGATTGTGCGCAGTAGGTGATAAAAATTAGATGCACCAGGGACAGCAGAGCTCCAGTTTAAGATAGGGAATGTGTGGTTCCGGGAGAAAATGAAGGTGTTGTCAACTGTGGGACAGGGATTTTCAGCGATACTTGGGCTGGACTTTCTGATTAAACATCACGCCAAAATTGACCTTTCGCAACATACGCTGGCACTCGATGGGAACTTGTTCTCAATGGGTACAGCCATTGCAAATGTTTCAGAGTCGCAAAGTGCACCGATAGCTAAGGTAATACCAGCTAAACTGCGTACAAGTGCATTAAAGGTGATTTCGTGTGACAAAGTACGAACAGGTACAGGGAAATTGATCTGGGTAACGGTGGATGTCGATGTGCCACAGTAGGGGTTATTCTTGGTAGAGCCACTACCAAATAATGAGGTTTTAGACAAAGCATTGCTTTATTTGTAGGAGTGTATCACGGGTAATGGAAATAAATGGGCAGTTTATGGTTCCGGTGAGTTAAGATAACTTCGGACGCGATGATATCGATCTGCCGAAGGGATTAGTAATAGCCACAGTAGAGTTAATGGATGAAGAGGACATCGATAGTTCGAGGCTAGACTATGATGTAAAGCAAACCGTCAGCACATTTTCACTTTGTGACAAGGTAAATCATTTGAGACGAAATGATTGTTCGGGTATGGAAACATTATTACTATAGTATAAAGCTTTGTTTGAAGCACAGGGTACGTTACCTGCTACACCGATAACACAGCATCGTATTCCGACAGGGAATCACGCTCCGGTGTATTGTAACCCATATAGACTACTGAAACAATTACAACCAGTGCTAGAGCAATTAATAGAGCAACAACTGGAAGATGGGATAATCCAGCACAGTAATAGTCCTTGTTCTAGTAGCGTGGTCCTAGTTCTGAAGATGACAACGGACGGGTCGAAAAAATTTCGCTTTTGTTGCGATTACAGACATTGGAATGAACGGACAGTGGCGGACGTGTATCCGATTCCGAATATCACAGAAACGTTAGACAACCTAGGGCAGTGTAAATTTTCGTCCACTATGGATTTGCAAAGCTGTTATCACCAGATTGAAGTATGTCCAGAGGACAGGCCAAAAACAGCATAATGGCGCATTGTGGTCACTTCGAGTTTAAAAGAATGCCGTTTGGGCTAAAAAACGCTCCAGCAACATTTCAGAGGTTGTTGGATGTAGTCCTTCACGGGTTGAAACCGAAAAAATGCGCGGTGTATCTGGATGACATACACTCCTGGAAATGGAAAAAAGAACACATTGACACCGGTGTGTCAGATCCACCACACTTGCTCCGGACACTGCGAGAGGGCTGTACAAGCAATGATCACACGCACGGCACAGCGGACACACCAGGAACCGCGGTGTTGGCCGACGAATGGCGCTAGCTGCGCAGCATTTGTGCACCGCCGCCGTCAGTGTCAGCCACTTTGCCGTGGCATACGGAGCTCCATCGCAGTCTTTAACACTGGTAGCATGCCGCGACAGCGTGGACGTGAACCGTATGTGCAGTTGACGGACTTTGAGCGAGGGCGTATAGTGGGTATGCGGGAGGCCGGGTGGACGTACCGCCGAATTGCTCAACACGTGGGGCGTGAGGTCTCCACAGTACATCGATGTTGTCGCCAGTGGTCGGCGGAAGGTGCACGTGCCCGTCGACCTGGGACCGGACCGCAGCGACGCACAGATGCACGCCAAGACCGTAGGATCCTACGCAGTGCCGTAGGGGACCGCACCGCCACTTCCCAGCAAATTAGGGACACTGTTGCTCCTGGGGTATCGGCGAGGACCATTCACAACCGTCTCCATGAAGCTGGGCTGCGGTCCCGCACACCGTTAGGCCGTCTTCCGCTCACGCCCCAACATCGTGCAGCCCGCCTCCAGTGGTGTCGCGACAGGCGTGAATGGAGGGACGAATGGAGACGTGTCGTCTTCAGCGATGAGAGTCGCTTCTGCCTTGGTGCCGATGATGGTCGTATGCGTGTTTGGCGCCGTGCAGGTGAGCGCCACAATCAGGACTGCATACGACCGAGGCACACAGGGCCAACACCCGGCATCATGGTGTGGGGAGCGATCTCCTACACTGGCCATACACCACTGTTGATCGTCGAGGGGACACTGAATAGTGCACGGTACATCCAAACCGTCATCGAACCCATCGTTCTACCATTCCTAGACCGGCAAGGGAACTTGCTGTTCCAACAGGACAATGCACGTCCGCATGTATCCCGTGCCACCCAACGTGCTCTAGAAGGTGTAAGTCAACTACTCTGGCCAGCAAGATCTCCGGATCTGTCCCCCATTGAGCATGTTTGGGACTGGATGAAGCGTCGTCCCACGCGGTCAGCACGTCCAGCACGAACGCTGGTCCAACTGAGGCGCCAGGTGGAAATGGCATGGCTAGCCGTTCCACAGGACTACATCCAGCATCTCTACGATCGTCTCCATGGGAGAATAGCAGCCTGCATTGCAGCGAAAGGTGGATATACACTGTACTAGTGCCGACATTGAGCATGCTCTGTTGCCTGTGTCTATGTGCCTGTGGTTCTGTCAGTGTGATCATGTGATGTATCTGACCCCAGGAATGTGTCAATAAAGTTTCCCCTTCCTGGGACAATGAATTCACGGTGTTCTTATTTCAATTTCCAGGAGTGTAGTTTTTTCAAGAGAGATAGAGCAGCATGTGGAACAGTTAGAGGAGGTGTTTAAAAGATTAGAGGCAGCACGGCTAACATTTAGTTTCGACAAATGCCATTTTGCGCAAGTACAAGTAAATTATCTCGGGTATGTTATTAGTCAGGACGGGGTAAAGACAGATCCTCGTCTCACTTCTGCAGTACGAGATTTTCCGTTTCCACAAACGGTTAAACAATTACAATTGTATATTGGTCTTGCGAGCTATTATTAAAAATTCGTACAGGGGTTCGCAGAAATTGCGAGGCCACTTACTAAGTTGCTAAGAAAAGGTGTTACCTTCCAGTGGACGTCAGAGTGCGAGAAAGCGTTTCAAGAGTTGAAATGTATACTGACATCAGATCCAGTTTTGAAGCGAGTAGGCTAGTGAGATGGGCGCTGAAACTCATTGAGTTCGATTATGAGGTAATACACGAGCCAGGTGTGAAACATACAAATGCTGACGCTTTGAGCAGGAAAGTGGCAGTATTACAAGTAACAGAGGTGACTGAAGATGAGTGGAAAAGGGCACAAGCCGTGGATAGTGATTGCTAATTGTTCAGAAAGTAAACGCAGTTCCTGGTACAGGGCGGGTTACTTTGCAGGTCGACGAAATGCGGCCCGCGCGTCGTCGTACCAGCAGCGTTAAGATCTGAAGTTTTGCAACAGGTGCATGACCATTTTCTTTCAGGACATGGCGGGAGAAGAGCTACGGATAGGCGGACAGCGGAGAAGTTTTGGTGCAGGACACGACGTCAAGACGTGGACGAGTTTGTCAGGAACTGTGTGCCATGCGCACAGTGTGCGGACTTGAGCCATCAAAAGATTCAGCTTCAAAGATTACCAGAGGCAGACAGACCTTTCCAACAAATCGGAATTGATGTAATAGACCCATTTAATAGGACTGCAGCAGGGAATAAGAATGTGTTAACAGTGATTGACCACTTTTCTAGCTATTTAGTCATGGTCGCATTACCAGATCAGAAAGCAAGTACGGTGGCACAAGCTTTAGTTAATAATTGCTTACTCAGGTATGGGATACCTCAGTCCTTAATCTCGGATCAAGGTATTAATTTCACGTTGATCTGATGAAGCAGTTGTGTAAGTTACTGAAGGTAAAGAAACTACGGACTAGTCCATTCCATCCACAAGCAAACGGATGGATGGAGAGAGTGCAACGCATGATTGCTAAGATGTTGAGTCACTATGTAAATAGTCAACACACCGACTGGGATGTGTACTTTCAATTCGTAACCAGTGCATATAATAGTAAGGCACATACGTCGACAGGACTGTCCCTGTACGAAGTGGTGTATGGGATGAAGATGCCATCACCTTTTGACATGCTTCGTCCAAGGCTGGGAGCGGAGGGCGAGCATGTAAGGCAATTTGCGAAAACCATTAAGGAGGTATGGCAGAGAGTTAGACGAGCTAACATGAAAGCGTTGGAACGGCAAGAACGGATGAAAGGTACAATGAGGAAGTTGCCACAGTACAGAGTAGGCCAATGGGTGCTACTAGGTAATCCGTATGCTCCAAAAGGGAGAACCAAGAAATTCACAAACAAGTTCCAGAGACCGTACCAGGTGGTGGAAATGACATCACCTGTCAATGTAAAATTACAATTGCCTACTAAGACAACAGTGGTTCACGTTAGTAGCGTTAAGCCGTTCCAGGGGGTAGTAGATCCATGTATATGTACTTCTGGCAGAAAGCGAAAAGAAGCGCCAGAAGCAGACAGTAAACTGGGTATTAAGTATATGTTGCGTTCGAGGTTCGAGGGATGTGTAGTTAGCAATAATTATCATGTGTGTATTATTTTTGTGCACGGACTAGGGTTATTTTATTGGTATTAAAGAGTAGATATGGGAGTTTTCTCCTTCTCTCTCCATTCTGTAGGTGACGCAGGATGGGTAAAGTGGATAGTATGGGGCGTAGTCCTCTGGCAGCTGACACAAGCTGGCCAGGCACAGAATATGCTGTTGCAAAGTGAGGTGTTGTTCGGGAAAGAACTGGATGTGGTCTTCACGAATCACGAGTGGACGCTTCAGCTGGTACTAAACATCCTGCAGGTAAGGAAAGAGATGCGGCAGCTACAGGAGCTGGTATCGAGTGTGGAAATGGTTGCATCTAAGAACGGAATATTACGGGACGTGCAAGAAGAGTACGAGGCTTTGGATAGGTCACGTAAGGAAATAAGGGAACAACTGCGTCAAGTCGTGAGCATGATTCCAGGGAGGAGAAAGAGAGTAAGAGGGGGTTGGTTGAATGCAGGTGGGAAGTGGCTGAAAACAATTTTTGGAACAGCGGTCAGAGACGATATTGAGGGTTTGAACAATTCTTTAACAGTTATTCGCGACAGGGAGGAAAGCATAGGGAAATTGGTGGATATACACACAACGGAGATACGGGGATTAGGTACAGAGTTGTTGAATGTGACACTTGTGGGGTGTGGGATGGCTAGATGGCTACAGGGTTACTAGCATATATAGAACAAACACAGAAATTATTGAATACAGATCTGGAAGAGGCACAAACGCAATTGGATATAGTGGAAAGGAAGCTGGAAATGGCTAAATTGCTGCGGGAACTGGTTAACAGCGTTGGTGATGCACGAGTGAGGATGGATGAATTGCAAGGGGCAGTACATCATGCATTGTACGGGCAGGTGAGTGTGACGCTGTCACCAGAAAAATTCAGACAGAGCCTGAAGCAGGCAGAGGGAGAGTTTCCAGAGGAGGTAGAGCACATAGTGCTGATAATTGAAGCGAGTATGTCACTTTATCATATGTCTAGGATTAAGGTAACAACGGATCTAGTTAAGATGTATATAGAGATAAGATTTCCAGTAACTAGTGTGGAGAGACAGTATCACTGTTACACAGTGCATCCTTATCCGATCAGATGGGAGCGCATGGGGAAGGGCGTATAGCTCAGGACACAGGAGGTTTTATTGATTTCTAAGGAGGGGGATACTCATGTTAATATGTCGAGTTTAGAGTTGAGTAGATGTCTAACGGAGTCAGTTTTCATTTGTCCATCATGAGTTTTTTTCCCGGGCAAGGAGTCGTGTGAGATCCACTTATTTAGGGCAGAAGCAGAAGCTTCAGAGTGTCGGAGAATAATCGTGAAGCCTACGCCACATTTTCAGCAAGTTTGGAGGCATTGGCTGTTTTCAGTATTCGCTACGGAGAGAATATCAGCCAAGTGTTATGACAATGGCAATTGGACAGCAACCACAGAGATGGAATCACGGGACAGTGGTTTGCTAATCAACAGGGCAAATTGTGACATAGTAGGGGATCGTTTCAGCTTACCAGCGACAGTCACGGGAGTCATCAAGGTTACAGATACTCATCTGACGTTGTACTGGCCAGATGGGTCATTCAGCATCACTCCAGGAGAAAATTTGACGTATATTAACAACACCTTGGATGCTATAGTATTGCAAACGATAGATAAACTAGTTGATTTGGAGAGAGGTCAAATTTCAATGCAGCAATTATTAAGGCATGTAGAGGAGTATGATACCAGGTGGAAACGTAGCATAGTGACCATTGGTATTTCAACCAGTACTATTACCATGTTGATTGTATTTATCAGTGTGGTATATGTCTTATTAAAACGGAGGATTCAGCATGTTAATGCAAGACCGCTCCACGAGATTCCTGTAGAATGGATTACCAGTAGGACATGAGTCAGGGCAACCTGGATATATATAGGGAAGAAGTAGTATACAGGATAGAACTAAAGTTAATGTATAGGGTAAATTAGCGGACGAATTTAATTTTTAGGAGGAGGCAGTGTTGCGGGCACATGTAGTAAGCGTTGCTTCACACAGAAGAGAATGGCAAAACAGACACGCCGGCGACCGAGGCGTTGCGAAGTAGGCAGGCACAAATAGCCTTGCTGACAAGAGTAGTGTACCAACAGGTTGACGCAAGGATACATACCGAGCGCCGAGCGAAGCGTGGAGAGTGCTGAGTAAGGGGAAGTGAGGCCAGCACGCTAAGTTATGCTGCAATATACTGCGGGAGTAATAACAAAAAGCTACCACTGAGGGTAAAAAACGTCCTCCTTCTGGATATAAATAGTGGAGCGCAGGCAGCAACAGACAGAAGCCATTAGGAAGCAGTTCGGATCTGAGGACGGACGTGGTCAGTGACCAAATGTTCAATCTTCGTAGGTGACGATTTCAGAAGTCTGTTCCAGCTCGCAGGAGTAATATGTTAGCTGCCAGATGTCTACTTCAGCTCTGGACGTCGGCCCGAGTTCGGTCGGCACCCTGGCTGACTAACTACAGCGAGAACTTCCAGCAGGACCGGCCGCAGCGCGGTGTCGGTCACAGGCGCCGCCGGGGGACTGATGCCTGTAGTTCACGGCAACCCGGTTCCACGGCGCGTGGTCTATCTATGACGGGACCTCGAGGACATCGCGACTGATGGTTTCCCAGCCACCGATGCAGCAGGCGTCGGCAGCTCGCCTCACGGCGACGCGGCTCCTTGGGCGTGCCCGTACTGGGGCGCCGAGTGGCGACGAGTTCATCTCAACCACAGGGCATCCTGGCTTCAGCGGAACACTGGTGGCCTGAGGCTCCCGACTGCGATCAGCGGCGCGCGTTGCGTGCATTGTTGGACAATCTACGCAGCAGCAGCCAGGTGGAGGGATCCGCAGGGCTGGGCAGGGACGACGAGGGAGACATTGTAAAGAAAGTTCAATAAATAACTGAACAACTCCACGCCGTCTCAGCCTTTGGCGCAGCCACTGTGTCTGCTGATAACAAGTGGTGCAGAAGTCGTAACACGTATGTAACTTTTAATTTCTTGTAAAATGTTTAGCATATATCCTTTTCCACTGGTGGGTGGATTTGGCAGCCATTATGTAATGTCGCTAAACTTGTTCTAACTGTGAGAAAATGAAGATAATTTCATGCCCGTGAAATTCAGATGTGGTTTAAATATTGTTTTGAAAATTTCTTCTGCCTGCTCGAATATATATTTCCTTTCACATGCCACATTTAAACGTATTAGCACCTGATAGAGTAAATGTATGGGATTCAGCTAGAGAATGATAAATTTGTGATCATATTAGGTCCTGTATTCTCTTGCATTTTCTCACATTAGTTTTTGGCGCGCAAAGAAGTGAGGAATCTGACTATCGTGACTAAAAGTTTACTTTTTAACGCGAGAATGAAGTTATCTCCATACGATCACCGCTACTGTAAACTAAACAGAACAAGTGCTGAGTATTAGGATAAGAAGCCGGCAAAGCGGCCTCCCGTCGTCAGTCAAGTAAGTCTCAGTGTCTATAATAACAACAAAGAGTGTGAACCTTTGCAATGGAATCAACAGAACGGAAGGCCAGCCACTCGTCACATGGTCACGTGATCTAGCACGAAAACAAAGCCCGTTTCACAAAGGTTGCAATTCAAAGAATCTTAATTCAACGCCCATATCACAAAGAAACGGAGAAGAAAAGCCCTAATACGAACAACAACCGATTTCTCGCGTTTAACGGACGCAGGTTGGGTACAAAACACAGAATGATAAAGAAATCATTAGATATGGGGACGTAGCATCGGAAAAAATAATTATGAGCGTGCTTAAATGATCGATTTTCTAAGTCGCTCACGATATTGTAACCAATGAAGCTGGAGTTCAAAAAGAACACTCACGGTTACCGATACGGGACCTCGTCGTCGGATCTCCAGCCATAAGCAGCAGCAGACTAGCACTGACCGACGATTCCTTTCTCCGGAGGGACACTAGGGGTGTCAGGTAGCCGACACTGGCGTCCTCCAACACTGGCCAATCAGGGGGCCCAGTGAGCTAGAAGAGAAATTTCAGAATTGATACGACAGCTTGAGAGACTAAGAAGAGGAACAACATTGTTCATCACCTAGCATTCAAACTGGTCCCACGTGCTCCCCATAGAACAACGATAGAGGCAGGAAAAGTGGCGCCAATGAAGCTGCTGAACTGACTGCACAAATAAAGAAGAATACCCTGCACTCATCCTCTCTCACTAATTAGCGTGATACACTATGCGATCGAAAGTATCCGGACACCTGCCTTGTCATGCTGGACCATCTCCCTCACTTCAACCCCCCGACCCCCCGTTTCATAGGGTCATGTTCTAACGCCATCAGAGCGAGTAAGAATAACGAGGTTCACTTTTTGTACTTGTAAAACATCCTGTTTCTCATCTTTTGTTAATAAAGATGCAATACTAGTATCAATTTACTTTTATTTCAATCACTTGAAATTCCCCCCCCCCCCCCTCACATAGGAATAGTTTGCAAGTCACCTGTAAAATCATTCTGATTAGCAAGGTAATTAATTAATGCATTATGTCGGCGGTCTTTGTAAGGACGGAAGGATTTTACGTCTTTTCATGTTACGGTTGGGTTGATTTATGCAGATCCGGTACTGGCGTTGCTCTTGCGGTACAGCTAATAGCCTAATCTGGACTCTTCCCACTTAGAGCAAGAGAGAGGTCATGAATAAAATTTCCCTCGACGTGGTAAAAGTACGGTGCCTTATCCTGAATACGTGGTAATGAGTATTAGGGTTATCGAGTTGGGAACATTTTTATAGACGCATACGACGAAAATGCTAAACCGAAAAAAACCTTCCGCATTTGGTTAGTCTATTACAAGATTTCTCATCATTTCACATATCATCGAGAAAGATTAGGCACCGCTTTTAACGTCTTGCCTGCTAAATTAAGGCCGGATGAGGGAAGTTTGTAGGAATGTACAGAAGGCAAACACGAAGGTGCTAGAACGACAGGAACAGGTGAACAGAGGCATAGACAAGCTGTCTTAGTACTGCGTGGGACAATGGGTAAGTTACAAATCCCTGTATACCAGACACTAATATAAAGAAATTTTTGGCTAAGTACTAAGGACCTTACTAGATTGTAGAAACGACCTCACTGGTCAATGTGAAGGTCCAGTTTACACAAAAACGTCTGCTATACACGTGTGTCGCATGACGCCATTTAAAGGAATGTTAAAGGGGATACTGCACGTATCGACAACCAACCGGGAGAAGAAAGCTACAATAGGTAATAAGCAGGAACCTGGAATTGGTGAGACACATATGGTGCATCATGCCATACAGGTCGAGGTCACGTAAGTAAGCTAAATGACTGAGTTTTTGGGGGTGTTTATGGTGAGTGTATAAGAGTGTACACCGATCAGCCAGGACATTATGTCCAGTGACCTGCTATACTTATAAACTCATCTAGATGACAGTAGCATCACCTGTCGAGAAATGACTGTTAGTCAGACACACGCATATGGAATGTAGTATCAGTGAGCTTGCTATCTGTGTGCAGGATGGAGAATGCGCGTCATCTACCCAGTTTGACTGAGGACAGATTGTGGTGGCCTGGAGGTTAGGCATAAGCAGTTCGGAAACTACACGACTTGGCAGGTGTTCGAGGAGAGCTGTGATGAATGTCTACAGCAGGTGGTGGGCCGAAGGTGAGACCACGTGCAGACGTTGGTGAGCTTGGCGGCCTCCCCTCATTACAGATGTCGGACATCATAGGCTGCGCAGACAGGTAAAACAGGACAGGTGGCGAACTCTGGCGGAACTGACATAAGTTTTTGATGCTGGGCAGATTGCAAGCATGTCTGAACACACAGTGCATTGAACACTCCTAACAATGGGCCCCTGCAGCGTTGACCCGTGATTGTGCCAAATACGACTGAAACGGCATTGCGACCATCAGCACTGGACGTTGGAGCAGTAGCAGAGAGTTACATGACCTGATGAATAGCGATAACTTCTTCATCATGCCGATGGAAGGGTGCGAATCCTCCATCTTCCAATAGAACACCTCCTTGACACCTGTACTGCAAGAGGAGACAAGCTTGCAGTGGCTCCATTGTGGTCTGGGGAACATTCACATCGGTATCCATGGCTCCAGTAGAGCTCGTAAAAGACACCATGATGCCGAAAAAGTATCGTACACTGGTCGCAGGCCACGTGCACGACTTCATGACGATCACGTTTCCTGATGGCAGTGGCATTTTTCAACAAAATGTGCCACATCACAGGGCCAGAAGTGTGATGGAATGGTTTGAGGAGCACAGTGGCGCCTCCCAATTGATGTGCTAGACCCAGGACGAAAAGTTAGAATTACTGCAGGCCACTGTCCTATCCCAAGTCAGTCAGCTCTCATGTACCAAAGCTAAGGCACAAAGGCCAGAACTAGAAAATGCGAGCAGGTTTTGCAGGCTACTCAGTCATCCCATCTCTGCCATGCAGAAATGACTTTGTACACGCCAAACAAGAAACCTGACAAAAAAACAACATATGTGACACAACCACACAGGCCAATCTCAAGAGTCACCAACTGACTCTCAACAATCTCAGCCACCTCAACATTCTCAGTCCGACTACCAGCCAGGTACTCATTGTCAAACAAACGATTCTGAAGTTTGATGTGAACATTCAACCTAGAATTGTTATCATTAAAAATCTGGACCCCAAGGAAACTACTAAGTCTTTTCATGTCTTCACTGAAACAGTTCAACCTAGCGTAATTTGTGACTGACACTAATTTTAGAATGAACCACGTCAGACTCAGCACTTGCGAAACTGATTTTGAAATAAAACTAAAGAAAACAACTGGGACCACATACAGACTGGGAGCAACTATCAAGTGTATGAACTAACGCAGTAAATCGCAACCTGAATGGAAACCACGTGGACCCTTCCTAAGTGGCCTCATTAGTAGTGTCGATCATGATATCAACAAACAGGAAGTCGAAGAGTAACTAAAGATGCGGGGATACTCATTCAAAAAAAGCAACCCGCATCTACTCACGACTCACCAAACGACCCAGCAAAAAGTTACATGTCATCTATGATTACAAGGAAACCTTAGAGAAACTGCTTTCATAGCATTTCAGGATGCACTGCGTACTACATAAGTTTCAGCTATACAATCCACTCCATTCGCAATCCAAACAATTCAAATAATGCAACAATTTTCAACAGGCCTTCGAAAAATGTCGCAACGAATCCAAATGTGGGAAGTGGAGTGGATCTCAGCTGATTTTCAGTGCAAATTTTATTCTAAAAACCTGACTGCAGCAATTGTAACGATACTCACCTCGCTAACGATCTAAATTGCTCAAAATGCCAGGACCAACCCATATCCACTGTGAACCGTGATTTATTTTCAAAGAATATTCTTAAAGATTTATTTTATTTACTAGCTATTCATCAAGAACATTAACACATTTAATCACACTATGTAAGAATGTAAGTAGTTGCCAGGGAGTAACAGCTGAAATCATAACCAAATTCCTTTCAACAAATGGGAATTTTATTCATTTTAATAGTGCCTAAAAGCATTTTTATAAAAGAAACATATTTAAAATTATAATCAGAAAGCACCCTCTAAACATCAAAGTTACAATTTATTCATAGGTAGAAAGAAACAAGTTTTGACTGTATGAGCTTTCGGGCAGAGAACCTTGCCGCTCCCTTTTGACTCAGCCGTAGTTACGACCGCTCAAAACAGACTCTGAAAGACTACAGTGGTGCAAATCTGCAACACACCAGATTGCTTTAAACTAAGAGTTTTAACAATTTACACAAGGACACAAACTATGCACCCCCTGTACGAGGGATGAAAATGGTACAAAACACTAACAATTAAATTATTAACCTTGCCACTGACGGTGCAACTTGATTTTAACTTCTAAGAAAAGTCTTACGGTGAAAGGTGTCGACATTATATACTAAAATGGTCATTTAAATAAAAGGCCATGAAATGCAATCTTATGTAAAATTCTACAAGGTTGGCCAGACAATAGTTAAGATGCTCCACCGTACACAGATACCGCCTCTCAAGATCATAGGCAATAATATCAAAATTTCCCAAGATCAAAACATATTTCAGGTATTAGGTCGTTACTCTCCAAGCAAAAAATTCGTTAACACACCAAATCCGACACATATGACAGAGGCAGCTACTAACGTACGATAGATTGATAGGGAGATTACCGAACAACCCGAACAGCAGGTTCCGCTAACCCGCCCCTATTCCACAAGGGAAAAACTGACCACCCAATTCATAAACAAACGGAAAAGAATGGTGGGATGACCCCAAATCAAAACTGCCGGCGGCCTCACCAAGAAAACAAATAGAATTTAACAAGAGTAAATCAAGCAACATATCACCAATCACTTAACTTCTAATAAACTGCGATTTCTCGAGAGGACCTGGCGCAGAACCCCCAAATAGCTCTCCCGAACCTTCTCCTGCCAGCCGCTTCAACGGACGCAGGAAGACGCGCCAATCTCCCCTCTCACGGCGTCGCAGCTCGCACCGGCCAGACTGATGTCGTGGGTTGACTCCTGTTGCTCTCGTGTCGACCGCGAAGTCACTGCCCCTCGCTATACGCCGTGGCCCACTGCACTCACGTGACGACCTCACATGCGCCGACGCTTAAGACGGACAAGTCATCTGGTGTCTTAATGCGCGACCGACCAACCCATCGATCCAACCGCCAATGACCATTGCCTGAGCAAACTCGAGCAGACTGGCGGCCTAACGTGCAGATGCAGGAACTAAGCCCCGACCGGGTGACCACTCGCTGAGTTCTCTTACTGGCGGAGTGGAAAGACTCTCATCTTGCCGGCTTTAAGGGTTGATCCGAACGACAGACATACTAGCCCCCCGAACAACAGACAGACACTAGCTGCCTAACAAATGCGGACGAGAGACATACAAACAAGCTGGGGACGAGAGACTGACCCAGACTCCGACTGGCGAGCTCATAGCGCCCCTTAAATACACGTGAACAGGCAACCTTTCCCCTTTCCCACCAAAAGGAGACACCAAAGGTGCGATTGCCACAGCGGCGTCACCGCCAGGAACGGAGAGCGACTGCTTCACATTACGCGCTGCGGCGCGCTCTTCAAAACAACAATTTTTACCACGGCTCACACTGACAGAAGAGATAAGATCAAGTGCACTGAAGGACCACCTTACCCCACGCTGAATGCTTACAAACTGAAAACTTTCTGCGTGTGTTCGCCGCTGCACTACTCAACATTCTACCGGAACGTAGATCCCTCATTACTGAAACGATAAAAACAATTTGCAGAAAGTTTCTGCGAAAATACAACATCAAAAAAAGGTTTTCATCACCCCAGTTCCTAGAACTCCTGAAGATAGGCGTTGACTGTGGATATTGTATCACACAGTCCTTTTGACTGTTCAGAAATGTCACTAAACTCGCCCAAAATGTAAACAATCATGCATGAGCAGCGCCTATTAGCCCAGTCATTCCACCAGGAAGGAGGTACACGTCTCTTGTTGTCTGTAGTTCAGCCAAGCCTAGACAGTCAATACAGCTGTTCGATTGCGTCGGCATTGTTACAAGAAGGACTCTCAACAAGGGAAGTGTCCAGGCGTCTCGGAGACATTAGACATTAAGGAGATACAGAGAGACAGGAACTGTCGATGACATGCCTCGCTTAGGCCGCGCAGGGGCTACTACTGCAGTGGGTGACCGTTACCTACGGATTATGGCTCGAAGGAACCCTGACAGCAACGCCACCATGTTGAATAATGTTTTTCGTGCAGCTACAGGACGTCGTGTTACGACTCAAACTGTGCGCTACTTCACTCCCGACGTCCATGGGGAGGACCTTCTTTGCAACCACGACACCATGCAGCGTCGTACAAATGGGCTCAGCAATATACCGAATGGATTGCTTAGGATTGGCATCACGTTCTCTTCACCGTTGAGTGCCGCATATGCCTTCAATCAGACAATTGTCAGAGACGTGTTTGGAGACACACTGTCCAGTGAGTACAGCAAGGTGGAGGTTCCCTGCTGTTTTGGGGTGGCATTATGTGCGGGCGACGTAGGCCGCTGGTCGTCATGGAAGACCCCGTACCGGCTGTACGACACGTGAATGCTATCCTCCTACCGACAGTGCAACCATATCGGCAGGATATTGACGTGACATTTGTCTTCATGGACGACAATTCGCGGCCCCATCGTGCCGAACGTGTGAATGACTTCCTTCAGAATAACGACGTCGCTCGACTAGAGTGGCCAACATGTTCTCCATACATGAACCGTATCGAACATGACTGGGATAGATTGAAAAGGGCTTTTTAGGGACGATGTGACTCACTAAACACTCTGAGTGGTCTAAGCCGAATCGCGGTTGAGGTGTGGGACAATCTGTACCAACAGTGCCTAGATGAACTTGTGGTGGTAGGCCACGACGAATACAGGCATGCATCAGTTCAAGAGGTGGTGGTGGGTTTGAAGTTTAAAGAGACCAAACTGCATGGTCATTGGTCCCTTGTTCCATTAAAACGGAAAACGTACCAGACACCACAGGAGTTCGAGAGGGACAAATAGAAAAAAAAAAAAAAACACAAAGCTGAACACACCAGGGACAAGCGAAGACAAGAAGACCACAGACAAATAATAAACAAGCAGAAGAGTTGAAACAGTAAAGCAGATGACCCGGGCTGGCTGATCACGAGGCTAAAAAATGATGAGCCAGCCACTCTGCAACACATTAAAAACTCTAAATCAAAAGGACTAGGATAGAAAGCACAGGAAGACAAAAAAACAAGAAGTAAAACTTAAACTGAAGAATAAAAACCAGCATCACGTATAAAATGTAAAACCAAGTTAGCCGTGGAGGCATCGTCGCCTAAAATAGAAGGAAGGGAGTCAGGGAGATTAAAATTCCGTCTTAGAGTGGTGAGATGTGGACAGTCCACCAAAAGGTGGGCCACTGTCAAACCTGAGCCGCAGTGACAACATGGTGGGGCCTCACGCCCGAGAAGATGGCCATGCGTCAGCCAAGTGTGGCTGATGCAAAGGCGGCAGAGGACCACAGAGTCCCTATGAGAAACCCGCAGAGAAGACTTCCACTCATTTGTGCTCTCCTCGATGGCGCAGAATTTATTGGGCATAGCTAAGCTGCGCCATTTAGCACCCCAAATCCTGAGAACTTTGCAGTGTAACACCAATAGGAGGTCGGGTTCGGGTATGTCAATCTCCAGAAGCGGCTTACCAGTGGCCTGTTTGGCCAGGCTGTCAACAAGCTCGTTTCCCGGGATTCCGATATGCCCCAGGGTCCATACAAAGATTACTGATCGACCAGATCGTTTGAGGGCATAAACTGACTCCTGGATGGAAACTACCAGAGGATGGCGTGAGTAGCAGTGATCAATGGCCTGTAAACCACTCAGCGAATCACTGCATACCATGTAGGACACACCGGGACAGGAGCGAATATATTCAAGGGCATGAGAGATGGCCACCAGCTTGGCAGTGAAGACACTGCAGCCATCCGGCAAGGAGCGCTTTTCGACATGGGCCGAGTGAGCATAGGCAAGACTGAAGCGACCATCAACCAGCGAGCCATCAGCATAGATGACTTGAGAACCCCGGTATTCGTCAAGGATGGATAAGAAGTGAATGCGGAATGCCTCAGGAGGAACAGAGTCCTTGCAAAAGCGTGATAGGTCCAGCCGTACTTTTGGCCAAGACATAAACCATGGAGGCATTTGTGTATGGACCCGCATGAGACGCTGGAAAGGTAAGGACTCGAGTTCCAACAGTAGGGAACGAACACGCGCAGCGATCATTATCCCTGACTGGGGCCGCCATTCCGGGAGATGAAACACAGTGCTCGGATACTGAGGAGAGCTATGGACATGCGCTACGTAGTGGGCGAGCAGTTGGCGGCGCCTGATGTGCAATGGAGGGACTCCAGCCTCCGCTATGAGACTGGCCACTGGAATCGTTCGAAAAGCGCCCGTCCTAGACGGACCCCGCAGTGGTGCATCAAGCAGCTTTAAGGCCGAGGGGCTGATGAAACATGCACTACACTCCCGTAGTTGAGTCGTGACTGAAGTAGGGCTTTGTAGAGCCGCAGCAATGTAGTGTGATCTGCCCTCCAAGTGGTGTTGATCAGGCAGCGGAGGGCGTTTAGATGCCGCCAGCACTTTCGCTTAAGCTGACGAATGTGGGGGAGCCATGTTAGTTGGGCGTCGAAAACCAGTCCTAAAAAGTAATACATTTCGACTACCCATAGTAGATGGCCATGAAGAAAAAGGACAGAGTCAGGGTGGACTGTCCATCGTCGACAGAAGTGCAAAACGCAGGTCTTATCGGCAGAGAAGTGAAACCCATGGTCGAGAGCCCATGACTGCGCTTTCTGAATGGCTCCCTGTAGTTGGCATTCAGCAACACCAATGGTTGAGGAACTGAAATAAAGGCAGAAATCGTCAGAGTATAAGGAGGGTGACATTGACGGCCCTACAGCTGCTGCTAGGCCATTTATAGCGACCAAAAACAGTGGAACGCTCAATACAGAGCCCTGTGGGACCACATTCTCTTGGATATGGGAAGAGCTAAAGGAGCCTCCTACTTGAACACGGAAGGTACGGAGGGAGAGAAAGTTCCATATAAAAATCGAGAGCGAGCCACGGAGGCCCCACTCATGCAGCGTGGCAGGGATGTGGTGGCAGCTGGTCGTGTCGTAGGCCTTCCGTAAATCAAAAAAGACGGCAACCAGATGTGTGCGCCTGGAAAATGCCGTGTGGACGGCAGACTCAAGACACACCAAATTATTTGTCGTTGAGTGACCTCAACGGAAATACCCTGGGATGGAGCCAGAAGGCCCCGAGACTCCAGGAGCCAACAAAACCTCTGGCTCACCATACATTCAAATAGTTTGCAGAGAACGTTGGTGAGGGTGATGTGGCAGTAGCTGTCCACCCGCAGTGGGTTCTTCCCAAGTTTCAAAATGGGGATTACGATGCTTTCCTGCCATTGCAGTGGGGAACTCACCCTCAATCCAGATACGGTTTTAAAGGTCTAGGAGGCGTTGCTGGCAGTCCACTGAGAGGTGTTTGAGCATCTGACTGTGGATGCGATCGGGCCCGGGAGCCATATCAGGGCAAGCAGCTAGAACATTTTGGAATTCCCAGTCACTGAACGGAACATTGTACAGTTCGGGGTGGCGCATGTGAAATGAAAGGCTCTGATGTTCCAACCACTCTTTCACGCAGCAGAAGGCCAGTGGGTAATTCGCAGAAGCGGAACTCAGCGCAAAAGCGGTTTGTAATTGTGTCGTAGTCAGTACAGACTGCTCCAATCAGTGAAAGCGCAGGTACACTGACAGGGGTCCGATAGCCAAGAGGTGCCTAATCTTGGCCCAAACCTGCGATGGAGAGGTACAGAGGCCAATGGTGGAGATATATCTTTCCCATCACTACTGCCTGTGTTAGCGAATGATGCAGCGGGCCCACGCATGGAGCCATTTAAATGCGATGAAGTGTTCCATTGAGGGATGCCGCCTGTGATGCTGGAGCATCCAACTGCGATCTTTAATCGCCTCAGCTATCTCTGGCGACCACCGAGGCATAGTCCTCTGCCGAGGGGACCCAGAAGAACAAGGAATGGCAGATTCTGCGGCAGTAACGATGCCGGTGGTAACCGAGTGAACCACCGCATCAATGGCGTCATTAGAAAGAGGCTCAATAGTGACAATGAAAGAGAACAAGTCCCAGTCAGCATTATTCCTAGCCCATCTGCAGGGGCGCCCAGAAGAGCGACGCTGTGGCAGTGACAGAAAGATCAGAAAGTGGTCACTACCACACAAGTCGTCATGCACACTCCATTGGACAGACACTAAGAGGCTAGGGCTGCAGATCGAAAGGTCGATGGCTGAGTACATGCCATGCGCTGCACTGAAATGTGTGAAGGCACCATCATTTAAAAGGGAAAGGTCGAGCTGTGCCAATACTTGCTCAACGATGCTGCCTTGGCCTGTTGCCACTGATCCACCGCACAGAGGGTTATGGGCGTTGAAGTAGCCCAGTAACAGGGGGCGGCAATTGGGCTATCAGCGCAGCCAGGCCATGCTGTGGACATCACCATCCTGTGGAAGATACAGACTGCAGACGGTAATAGGCATCCACACCCGAACAGCAACAGCCTCTGAAGGCGTTTGTAGAGGAACAGACTCGCAGTGGAGTGGAGGACATAGATGCAGATGCCACCAGACACCCTTTCATAAGATGCCCAGTTCCTATAATAACCCCAATAGCCATGGAGGGCAGGGGTTTGCATTGCCATAAACCAAGTTTCTTGAAGAGGAATTCAGAGGAAAGGGTGAAGGCTGAGAAGTTGTCAGAGCTCAGCGAGATGGTGGAAGAAACCGCTGCAGTTCCACTGAAGGATGACATTGTCCATGGCCGAGAAAGGCGTGAAGGGACTGGGGAGGCAGATTACGCTGCTGGGTCACCTGCTGCCACTGACTGAGCACCTGTGCGAGTGCTGTTCATTCTGTCTGAGGTACTGGCGAGATCTAGGTCCACAGCAGAAGCCAGAATCTCCACCTCATCCTCTCATGTATAGTTTGAAGGTTGCAGTGGGGTGGGTTCCACAGCAAGTTCTTTGGCCTTAGAGGTCTTCCCCTTGGACTTCTATCGCTGATCCTTGAGTTTCACTGGCTGGGAGGGCTTCACCGATTCAGTCTCCAGGACGGAGGTGGATCACAAAGCCCTACGACCAGCTGCTTGTGGGCGTTTATGCCACTGTCGGGCGTCATCCTTGCTGCTTGTGGAAACCTGGGAAGGGAGGGACCCAAGGGACCCCTTGCAAGCGAGAGGAGCCGAAGACGTTGGACGCTTCTCTGGCTTAGTAGCAGGGACGGACATCCCAGATGGGTGGGGTGGGGGGGGGTATCGCTCCTGAGGTAGGTGACTCAGGAGCAACACGGTGGGTAATGCCCCCCTATGGGCAAGGGAGCATGTGGAGTTGTACGGCTCGGTGATCCGGCTGGAATTCTCTGGACTGATTGGGCTAGCACGATTGTTGTAGCAGCGGCATTTGAAGAAGTCATTCGCACAGGATGTAGTCAGTCATGTTTCCTCTTAGTCTCAGTATAGGTCAGTGGGTCCAGGGTCTTATATTCCATGATTTTTCGCTCTTTCTGTAAGATCCTCCAGTCTGGCGAGCAAGGTGAATGATGCTCTCTGCAGTTGACACAGATGGAGGTGGGGCACATGGAGTATTGGGATGTGATGGGCGTCCGCAATCCCGACATGTGAGGCTGGAAGTACAACGGGAAGACATATGGCCGAACTTCCAGCACTTAATGCATCGCATCGGGGGAGGGATATAGGGCTTGACATCACAGCGATACACCATCACCTTGACCTTCTCCGGTTATTTGTCGCCCTCGAAGGCCAAGATGGAGGCACTGATAGAAATCTGATTATCCTTTGGACCCCGATGAATACGCCGGACGAAATGAACCCCTCAACGCTCTAAATTGATGTGCAGCTCGTCATCAGACTGCAAAAGAAGGTCCCTATGGAATATAATACCATGGACCATATTTAAACTCTTATGGGGCGTGATGGTAATGGAAACATCCCCCAACTTGTCACAAGCAAGTAACCTTCATGACTGGGCAGAGGGTGCCGTTTTTATCATTACTGACCCAGAGGGGAATTTGTGCAAACCCTCCACCTCCCCAAACTTGTCCTGTAAATGCTCTACGAAGAACTGAGGCTTTGTGGACATGAAAGACTCCGCATCAGCTCTCGTACAAACTAGGAACCGGGGCGAATAACTGTCGCTGCCATCCTGAGACTTACGCTCCTGCCACAGTGTGGCCAGAGAGGGGAACGTTTTGGGATCGTATTTCTGAGCGTTAAATTGAGCCTGAGAACACTTAGAGACTGCTGGCGGCTGGCCACCAGCGAGAGATGATGTTCCTAGTCCGCAGCTCGTAGTCGTGCAGTAGCGTTCTCGCTTGCCGCGCCCGGGTTCCCGGGTTCGATCCCCGGCAGGGTCAGGGATTTTCTCTGCCTCGTGATGATGGGGTGCTGTGTGATGTCCTTAGGTTAGTTAGGTTTAAGTAGTTCTAAGTTCTAGGGGACTGATGACCATAGATGTTAAGTCCCACAGTGCTCAGAGCCATTTGAACCATTTTTTAGATGATGTACCACGCTTCATTGCGGGTCATCCGAACTGATGCCACTCACTCCAACCAAGGGCCCTCCCCATGGTCGCCACCCAGCCTCAGCAAGGGCCACCTGGCAGGATGGCCATTGCCGAGAGTCCCAATGCCCCATGGAGATAGGCATCTACTCCTTGGCATACGTGGGGAGTTAACGGCGCTGGCATCAGCAGAGCGGTCCCTGTGTTGTCAGAGGGCTACAACCAACGGGGTACATGGTGGCTACCGTACTGGATATTAGGTGCAAGGAAGTCCATGGTCGTCGTCTCCGCAAAAAGCAACACTGCACAGTGCATTGTGGAAATCGCACCCAAGAGATGGAGAATGAGCGGGACAGCAATGAGACGACGAGAAAGCTGGCGAAAGGTCTCAATGCACGATGGACACAATGCACCACGTAAGACGCCCTTCCCCAATTGGTTCGCTCTTCGGAAGAATTTGGAAATATGGTTGTCAAACCCGATAGGGGACCATCACAAACAGGTCGAAACGTTTGAGGCTCCTTTGAGTCGCCTCTTACGACAGGCAGGAATAGCACGGGACTATTCTAACCCCTGAACCCGCAGGGGGTTCAGTTCAAGAGGTCGTGCTACTCGGTATTAGAGGTACCCGTGTGTACAGCAATCTGGACCACCACCTCTGAAGGTCACGCTGTATGGTGGTACAACATGAAATATGTGGTTTTAATGAGCAGTAAAAAGGGAGGAAATGATGTTTATAAGGATCTCTATTCCAATTTTCTGTGCAGGTTCCGGAACTCTCGGAACCGAGGTGATGCAAAACGTTTTTGATGCGTGTAGGTGAAAATTACGCAGGTGTGGAGCAACATACACATCTACATCTGCAACACGTCAGACTCATCTGCCCAAGTCTAACCTATTGCTACAATCTAAAAATTTGGTAATCTTTTCACATTCACTTTCAGAAAAGACAGCGATACTACATGCTTTGTTCACGAGAATGGTTTTTGTGTTAAAGATGAGCTCCTAGAAAAATTAATTCTGGAATGAAACATTACATTTATTGGAATTACTGAAACCAAATGCATCACCAAAGACATAAGTCTTCCCGATTACATATGGCACGGGTCACAATCCCAAAACAAGCAGAGGAAGATGTACACAAGGAAGAGCCACCTTCTTTCATACAAAAGAACTGGCTGTTATAAGACGTCATTTACCGGAAAACATGAAGACACAACTAGCTATTGTCGTAAAAAGTAGGAAAACATAGGCAACCAATCTTCGTGGAAACCGTATATGTACCTTCCACTAGTGATCTACCAATATATCTCTGATTACATTTCTATACTTGGCCCAGAAATCATCACAGGAGAGCTTAATACCAGATCCACTGTTGCTGGCGAAGGAACCAACAACAAAAACTGCGATTTCCCCACTGCACCTCTAAACAACAGTGTAATCCACTTCGATAATAGTTCAACTGCTTTCGTCAATTACGCTGGAACCTCCATAGTAGATAACATTATTTGCCCAAGGCAAATGGCTAGTCACTGTAATGACGTTGAAATAGGTGATAGCATGACCAGATACCACCTCCTCATGATAAAAAAAAAAGACATCAATTATCCATGTCAAAAATGACAACCACAACTGGAAAACTTTCATCGACTCTAAAAACCTTAATACAGAAAACACTAGAACAAAATTTTTAAGCAAGAAATACAAGACGACAGCAATTAAACCCATGTCAGCTGTAACCAGCTTTTATTAATAAGGCAACAAAGAAAACCATCAAAGAACTTGAGGACAGGCTGAGGGGTGGTGGCACGCCACTCTCGCACTTTAACAACACTGTCAGTCAGATTGACGTTCATGTTTTAGGTCATGACCTCTGTGTTCCCCAGTACTACATTTGCTATGTGTGGTTTATGACTTTTTTTACTCGGGGATATTGTGGGCACAGTGTTCTTATCATTGCATGTGTAACCTGAAGAGAACTTGTACCCAAGCAGCCACAGTGGAGGTGACGGAGAACAGGGGAGAGGTGAATTTAGGACCAAAATGCTGAGTGCAGTGACCTGTCTTTGTGAGTGATTTTGGGAAGCAGCACCAGTGAGTCGTACTTGCAGAGAGATTTCTGACCGAAGCCCTCTCTTCCTCCTACTTAGGACCAGACTGAAGGGCGTCGGTTCATAAAACATTTGTCTTCGGCCAAGTGACGGCGACCAGCTAGCAGAAAGTGGGTGGAGGAAGCCATGTAAGAAAGACTGCTGTATACTGAGCTATTGTGTAAACAGTGTGAAGGTCATAAAGGTCTGTGCATTCTCATGTTAGATCCTGGGACGATACGGACAGAACAGCTGGTGTACCTGTCTACAGGAGGAAAGACTGTAGGTCCCCCTGACGCCAGGAGCTCGCCATGTTCATTTAGCCAGCGCCATAAACATATTTGATGGGCACGGCTATTTGGGAAGCATAACACCATTCTTTCAGAAATTGGAAAGGGTTAGCGTGGAAAGATTAGATCTCCCCGGAAATGAGGGATATGACCTCGTGTAGGCAGATGCTTTTTCGCCAAAACATGGCCATGCTTACCCTGATAACGACACCTCCCTAGTCTGAAATCATCTTCTTTCGGACAAGGGAAATTTGGAGTCGCTGATTGGCTCCCCTCGTCATGTGCCAAATGGAGGCTTGCTCAGCAAGCGCGGGAACACCCTAGCTATGTGTGGATTGGTTACCAGGCCAGTAGGAGAGTCAAGAGGGAAGATTCAATGAACAGTGGATAGTTCGCTTGGTTTCTGCAATGTGAGGCGGTTTGGTTTTTGCTGATTCGGCTCCCGTACCGGGGCTTCGCGGAAATTGATTGTGATTCTTTGCCTTCGTCGTCGTCCGATCTTTCCCTAGTGGAGAACTTAGGGCCTTTCCATAGTGGGTGAGACCTGTTGTCTGTATCTTGTGGTGGACTAAGAGTCAGTGTCAGTTTCCAGCTGTACTGACAGTGGAACTGCATATCACATTGCACATATCGTGCGTCATGAGGGTGAACGCATTCGTCCTGAGTCGGTCGTCTGACGTTTGATAATTCCAGTACACACCGTGGCGCCTGTGAGTCAAATTGATTTGGCCAGAACAGTGAACGGGTGCACCTCACACTGAAATCTGCCGGGGTTTCAGTGGTCTGAAAGGGAAGTTTCCCGCGTTCTGATAATCAGAACGCCAGACCGCTCACTTCACATATTTTCACGGACACGTCAGAACACTACAGCTGCCGAGCGAACCGCTCCTCGCCCACAGCGCGCCGTTTCCTGCTGCCGCCTGAATCAAAGTCAACGGGCGAAACACTGCTGCGCCGGTGGAATTTTGTTAAATGGTATTCACAGCTTCCCGTTATCAGGTGAACCACAGTTTGTGGTATACTTGGTCGCAGTTTATTCCATTTGAATAAAGTAGGGTTCAAAATGGCTCTGAGCACTATGGGACTTAACATCTATGGTCATCAGTCCCCTAGAACTTAGAACTACTTAAACCTAACGAACCTAAGGACATCACACAACACCCAGTCATCACGAGGCAGAGAAAATCGCTGACCCCGCCGGGAATCGAACCCGGGCGCGGGAAGCGAGAATGTTACCGCACGACCACGAGCTGCGGACCAATATAAAGTTGGGCCCCACAGTGCATTCATATCAAAGAAGTCATACTGCGTTGTAAAAGGATTGATTCAAGGGAGACTTTGTATAGCTTCCGTCCCAATGTATGCTTTGCCAAACAAACATTATTCCCTTTTCTGATCTGTGTTTGTCATTTTTGTTTAAGCTTCATCATATAGTTGTACTTACAAAAGGATTAATAAAATTTGTCATTATTTTGTAAACTTAAATATGCCACTGTTCTCATTCATACTTCCTCAACTCTTCACTGCTTTTAGTTTATTGTGCTGGTACATGGGTACACGCAATTGAAGGCTAAGTCTTCTTACATTAATTAATTTGATTATTAGTTTGCGTTGTGAACGTGTCCAGGAGTCTTAGGCATCAAAACTGCTATGAGTACATTCACTAATTTCATATACAAAATTATGGATGAGCTCACGATTTGGAGGTTATTGAGAAGATAAAACATTTCTTTGCGTGAAGATAATAAGATTTAGCAACACTCATGAGTATATTTATGATTAAAGCAAGCGACTACATGCACAGGCTTCCTACACGTATTCTTAACCTAATCAAAGAAAAAAGAAAATTATGTAGCCAAATTAAATTGCACCCTAATGAAATGGCTAAGCAGCAATCTAGTTAGATCAGAGATTTGTCGAATCGGGGCAAACAGATGGGAACATCAGTTGACCAACGTAACCCCACTCTGTTTTGGAATACATTCAAGAGAATCAAGGGCAAAACCGTCACCGAAGAACCGGATTTACAATTCGATGAGGACATCACGGTGGACGAAAGGGAGACGGGCGAAATATTCCTCTATTTACTCGAAAAAATACACGACCATCCACAGACCACCAAATTTGACGACAACCACGAGGAAATTATTAGTAGGGAACTTCATTCACTTCTATACAAAAATATCACACCAGCCGATCATCCACTACTGACCGAATTAACAGAATATACTAAGTGGCAAAAATACAGCCCCTGGAAGTGATGCGATTGGACGATTACACCTTAAACTACTTCTACCGCAGAGACTTGTTCAAGAACTAAAACTTATATTTAATTCAGCCTTAACTCAAAACAACTTTACCATTCCAGTGGAAACGTACACATATTATCATGATTCCGAAATGTGGACAACGCAAGAACAATCCTTACTCATAGATACTTACCACGTTACTTCCAATAATGTGCAAGACCTTGAAAGAAATAATTAATAAAGGACTACAGTTTGCAGAAGACAACAGCGTTATACCACAAGAACAAGCTGGTTTCAGAAAGAGTGACAGTACCGTTGATCGATTATTAAGACTATCAATATAGCAGAAACCAGCAATTTAACAAATGCAACTGATATCCTCTTTCTGGACACAGAACGTACCTTTGATAAGATATAAAATGCGCGTTTTCACAAAATGCTAAAGTGAAACTGGCCACCTGAATTGGTCCAATTTTTAGCTAACCTCATCACAAACAGAAGAATAGGAGTTGGTGTCAAAAATCGTCCTTCTCCACAGCCAAGGCGGGAGTCCCTCAGGGTGCCCTCATGTCCACTTTATGTACGATATATACAGCGGACATCCCAATAGCTAGGTGACAGAATAAAGACATGGTCCCGTACGCTGATGATACCATTTATTGGTGTCATGCATCCACCTGGGATGCAATTAATGAACGAGCCAACAGCTACATCAACAAACTTAAAACCTGGCTCAGTAAATGAAGAATCCGACCTAATCCAACCAAAAGTTAGCTTTTCGTATTAAGACATAGCAATATCATTAATCGCCAAAAACAGGATACTCACAAACTCCGTTTTGGACACTGGGGACAAGAAATTACTCCACAACTAAACGTCACATATCTTGGAATCTATCTAGATGACCTCAAATCAGCAGGGAAACACGACTAGAAATATGAAATAAGTTGAAAATCGACTTCATTTAGTGCGTTTCGTGAAATACCGAACACGTGGAGTGGGGCAACCAATTCCTTTCTTATATACAAAATATTTGTCCGACGCATTCTGTAATATGGATCGCAAGCATGGATTATGTAGTCTGTGGTATCGATAGCAACGATGTCACGGCATAGGTTCATAAGTTGGCACTACGAGTCACCGACGACAGCGCACTCTAGCCGCAGCGGGAGAGCTCTACGAACTCCGCTCCACTTTCAGCTCATTTGATCATGAGCAGACGGCCGGTCCACTTCGCTTCAGCTTCGCCCCTCAGGGCAAAGTTATGTGTTACTCTTGTTGCTAAAGTAAAGGTTATTTTAATCCACACTGCAGTACCGAGAGATTTTCACCATTTCCTGCTCCTACATACGCGCCGCCTTCCAGGCAGGATACAAAATTTGACGACGAGGTGTCCCCTTTTTTTCTCCTATCAATTCCTTTTTTGTTCGGTACTGCTTTCTTTTCGTGCTAGCCTCAGTATAAGACTTTAATTTGTGTAAACCATGGCTTCGCCACAGGAACGTTTTCAGGCACAGCAACTGACGCAGCTGCTTGCTGCCATAAATGGACTGGTCACGCTACAAACTGCAGCTACTTCGGCGCCTCCGACGCCACCGCCTGTACCGACGCAGTCGCCGACGGCGCCTCCATTTCGTGCCTTCAGTCCTGACGTTGAACGCTGGCCAGAATACGTCGCCCAGCTCGAGGCACACTTCGCAGCATACAACATACCGTCACAGTCTACTCATTGAGACGTCTACTTTTATGTTAACAGTTTAACCCAGTAAGACAAGTAATATAGTTAACAACCGCGGGTTTTTATTAAAGCACCTTGACTGACAGCACGTAAATACGCGTAATGTTTTTGATCTAGTATTTAAGAAAGAGAGCACTGAGCGACTTCCAACGAACCTTATTCGTGATTCCAAATAACATTAAACAAAAGCAAGGTTTCCTATAACTAATTCTCGGGGCCCTCAGTTACTCCCACATAATTTCTGTCTCACTGGCCTCTAACAGAATGATAACCGCAGAGCTCCCGATGATCACCTCCTATTTCTATACCATTATTGCTTCATCTTTCATCAGTTCCGTCTGAAATCTGCATAATAACCGACAATTGGATGAATGTTACGTTTTATTGACTTCAGCTGAGCGTACCCCTTCACACATTAAAAAAAAAAAGAAACCCTAAATGTAAGCATACATTGGAACAATCGGTTTAATGACCAACTTTCCTGATAATAATGTAACATGGAGCAGAATGAGGCAATAATGCACAGTTAGTAAACAATAATTTTTAATTATGAAAGAAATAAATCCAAACACGTTTCTCACGGGTCATGAGAAATGATAATCGAGTTGATGTGTCTCACCCATTTTCTTAAGTACATTTAATTTTGCTTGCCGTTCTTCACTGTTGAGTACACTACACTCGTCTTTGTGATGTGTATTGAAGTGTCTTTCAATTGAAAACCTACGCTGGTCGCCTAATATTCGGCGGCATAGCAAACACTGTGAGTTTTCACCAACGGGTACAAAAAAGAATTGCAGTTCCCAGTAATTTTTAAACGACTGAGAACATAGATCTCCCGTCCTTTGCTTTTCCACAGTACTTGCCTTTTCTCAGTACTTCTCTGTTAAGGTTAGGGTTACCAGGGGTAAACGAGACTGGGTATGTTGCGCTCTTGCTTGTACCACATAAACAGGGAATTGGAGCCGCCGCCGTTCATTTAGGACCATGTCTAATAACAGATGTCGCTGTCGCTCGCTGTCGCACACGTGCGCACATGTGCAGCACTTCCGCACGTCTGCACACTGTGCTGCGTTTGGCCGGCCCTGCCTTACTCAGTCGAATAAATCTTGGTTAGCGGACTTTCAGGGACTAACTTCTGATTGTGACTTTAATTGCTCGTGTGGACGCTCATATGCAGATATGATTAGAGACGCTGTTGCGCAGAACGTGGCGGATCACCGCATCCGCGAGCAAATCCTCAAATTTAAAAACCCGTCTTTGCAGAAAGTAGTGGACTTGCTAGACAGACAAGACACATTAGACATGGCTACTTCCGCGTTCGACTTGACACTGGGTGTGTGTACTGCTAGCGCGGCACAACACGTGCCCTCCAAGCCAGCCACGCCGCCCCGTTCGCGCGCATGTAAACATGGTTCAAACCAGGCACCCACTAAGAAAGTCAAATCATGTCCGAACTGCTTTCGTGCCCACACACGGGACAGTTGCCCATCCCGTCAAGCACAATGTTATTTTTGTAATAAGAAAGGACATGTGCAAGCTGTGTGTAGTAAGAGAAGCTCTAATTCCCAACTTGTCTCCCGTTCGCGTGAATCGCGTGGGCGTCACTGCAACGGCAACCGCCATGATTCACATCAGCCTACGGACGTTAATGCCATTTATTCAAAGCCTTTTACTTCATGTGCTTAGACAGCTTGTCATGTGAATCAAGTTTTGCCGGACACTTCGTCTTGCATTCACCGCGATGCAAGGGAACTTATTGTGACTTTGAACATTTGTGGACGTTCTGTTCGCCTGTAGCTGGACACTGGTGCATCAGTTTCTTTACTGAACAGATCGACGTATACTTGCTTGGTCGCCCCCACTTCGCCGTTCGCATTCCACGCTGACTGACAGAAAATCTGTGCTCATCGTGTGTAGTTTACAAGCCACAAACGGTGCAACGACCAGGACAGTGTCTTTCCATGTGCTCCGCTCTAGTGATGCTACGAAAAAGCTCAAATCTGCTTTCCACAAGCTCAAATCTGCTTTCCACAAGCTCAAATCTGCTTTCCACAAGCTCAAATCTGGTTTCCACAAGCTCAGATCTGCTTTCCACAAGCTCAAATCTGCTTTCCACAAGCTCAAATCTGCTTTCCATAAGCTCGAATCTGCTTTCCACAAGCTCGAATCTGCTTTCCACAAGCTCAAATCTACTTTCCACAAGCTCGAATCTGCTTTCCACAAGCTCTAATCTGCTTTCCACAAGCTAAAATCTACTTTGTTGAGTGATCGCTGTTTGATTCCTTTCGATCCCTCCAAACCAGTTGTTTTTGCTGTCTACGCATCTTCTCACGGCATCAGAGCGGTTCTCTAGCACCGCATTAATTCTGTCGATCGCCCGATCGCTTTTGCGTCTAAGTTGCTCAGTTCTACCCAGCAAAACTATTCTCAAATCGAAGAAGCTTGAGCAATTGTATATTGAGTGCCAAAGGTTTCATGATTTTTTTGTATGGTCGTAAGTTCTATTTGGTCACCGACCATAAGCCTTTGACATCGTTGTTCCACCCGTCAAAGTAAGTTTCGGCCCGTACGGCAGAAAAGTTGCAACGTTGGTCTTTTTTCTTGTCTAACTACAATTACGAAATTTTGTTTCGGCCTACGGCCCAGCATGGCAATGCTGATGCTTTGTCTCGTCTGCCTATCAGTGCTACAAAGTGTTTAATTCTTCTGAACTGTCCTGCATGTTTATTGACTAGCAAGATAAGGAATTAGCTGATTGTTTTCCAGTGGATTTTCGTCACGTTGCTTTCGTGACAGCTGCCGACGCTTCTTTGCAGATTCTTTTGCTGTATTTTCGTACTCAATGACCTCAATCCACAACACAGATCTGTGATCCACTTGTTCGACGTTACTTTGCGCAACATCACAACTTGTCTGTACACCACGGTGTTATCTTGTTACGAACTGACAATGATAAGTCTCGTGTGGTTGTACCTCGTTCGTTGCAGTTGGAAATCCTCAGATTGCTGCACGCTGGTCATTAGGGTGTCCTGCGGACGAAGCAAATAGCGCGTCGGAATTGATAAACACATTGAGAATTTGCTTGCTAATTGTCGCTCTTGTGTGGAGCATCAATCTGATTCCAGCCAGCGCTTCATTACGTGGCAGACTCCTACTGCGCCTTGGCAGCGCATTTATGTTAATTTTGCGGGTCCTTTCTGGGACACCCTCCGGTTGATAGTTATTGATGCGTACAGCAACTTCCCTTCTGTTGTACCTATGTCTTCTACTACATCTGTTCGCGTACTGTTCGCGCTTTGACGTCTATTTTTTTTAATTTAGGCCTTCCTGAAGTTATTGTCTCCGACAATAGTCCCCAGTTCGTGTCCTCAGAGTTTGAAGCGTTCTGTGCTGCTACTGGCATTCGCCATTTGATCTCAACCCCGTTTCCACCCACAGTCGAATAGCGAGGCTGAACGTTTTGTGCGTACATATGTCGCAGATGACCAATCTGGTACCGCGCGCTGCGCAATCTGAATCCGCGCCAGAAGTCATGGACTTCGAAGACGCGTAGAGGTCTCTGCGCCATCGCACCGTAAGCTGTGGCGGCACGTGCCTCCTCACCCGCTTTTAGTGTGGGGGCGCCACAGTAGAACACGTGGTCCCAGCGGCCAATAGCGGCGCCCCCGATAGCATACTTAAGCGCCTGCCTCGCACTCAGCCAGCCCTCCCACCGCCCCTCCTATGTTACCATCCATATTGCCAATTCCCACACCTTCTACCCCTCTGCAGGTGTGCCCCAGGGCTCTGTCCTCTCCCCTCTCCTCTACCTCCTGAACACGGCAGATATGCCCCAACCCCCCCCCCTCCAGTACACCTCTTGCAATATGCTGCAATATGCTTCCTCGCCCTCGCTCCTACCCTCCAATGGTCCCAACGCCTTCTCCAGAATCACCTTGACCCTCTTGCTGCATGGTGTAACCAGTGGCTCCTGAAACTCAACCCTTCCAAGACCCAGGCAATCATCGTAGGTCGTACCACTCGCTCCTTCCGGCTCCTGGATTTCTCCCTTACTGTCTGTGCTCGTCCTGTCCGCCTCACCCCCACCCTCACCTACCTTGGCCTCACCATTGACCGTCACCTCACCTGGATCCATCATCTCCGTTCCATCCAATCCAAAGCCCACAACCGCCTCCGACTCCTCAAACTCCTCTCCGGCCGGACATGGGGGTTGCACCCCTCTACCATCCTCCACACCTACAAATCCTTAATCCGTCCCATCCTCTGTTATGCCAGTCCTGCCTGGATATCTGCCCCCCCCCCAAATTCTATAAGTCCCTCCAGAACCTTGAGCGTCATGCACTCCGCCCCGCCTTCCGTATACGCCTCCCGTCCCCCACGCGGATCCTCTATGATCACATTCCTTTCCCCCATATGTTCCTATTCCTCGAAATATATCCACATCCTCTACACCTCCCGCCGTCTTGAACCCCCTCACCCCCTGGTTGCTCCTCTCCTCTCCAATCCCCGCCCCCTGCCACATCTTCACCGTTGTGTCCCCCCTACCCTCCATCCCAACACCCTACATCTCCTTTCCCAAGGTGGCTTCCATCAACTCCCAGATGATGCCCTCTCTCCCTCCATTTATCCCTCCTATCAACTCTGATCCTCACTCCCCCTCCTTTCCTCTGTCCTTTTCCCAGGCTCCCTCTCCCCCCCTTCCATCCTCTTTCTTCCACACCTCCCCTCTCTTTGCCCCCTTCTCTCCCCCAAGTCCTTTTACATTTCCTTCCTCTTCCCCCTCTCATTCCCTCTCGCGTCTGCCCTTCTCCCCCTTTTATTAGTCCTCTCCCTCCTTGGTCCCCCCCCCCATTTTCGTTTTTTCCTCTCCTCCCTCCATGTTTTTCCCCCTACTCCAGGTCCCCCCCCCTTCTGCCTGCCTTGGATCGGGAGTGCCATCTTTGTGCCGCCATTTTCGTGCAGTGTTTTACAGTGTGGTTTTCCAGTGAGTTCTCCGTGTTGTGTCTTTTGGGAAGTGTAGCGAACAGCCATCATACTGTCGCTGAGTGTGCTCTTTTTATCTCTTGCGAACAGAAACCAGACTGTCGCCATGTTTTTTAATTGTGTGTCTACTATGTTACTTGTCTGATTCCTGTGTATTTTAACAACATTGCCAACCCCATTTGCTTTCTGTTTTAACTTTCCGTATTTTTACGCCATTTTACACTTTAAGTCACCATTTTATCGCCTGTTTTTTCTTGTTTCCTTCTTCTTCCTTTTTTTTTAAAAAAAAGTCTGTGGGCTGTAGAGCAGCGTAGTAAGCTGCTGCCAGCCCGCCCCCTTTGGGGGGAATTGAAAATCAATAAAGAAAAAAAAAAAAAAAAAAACTCAGCCAGCCAGTCTAATCTCGCGTACGTCGGCTTACACCTCGCTTCGCGCTAGACAGCTTACTTCCTCGTTCTGTGTAAGAGTGGACGTGTTTGTATCCTTGTGACTGTGTTGTTCGATCTTGTTGCAGTCGTTCTGTGCTTCGTTGGTCGTGTCCGTACTCTCCCACTGCGTTGTTCGCGGGCCTCTCCGCGGGTCCCGCCGTGTTTTCCATTACATCAACCAAGTTGCTCGCCACGCACTCTCGCGAGCGCGCGCACTGCACTTTCCTTGCTTCATATCGCTCCCAGCCGCGCGGCACCCGTTCTCCAGCGGAACTGCAACATGGCCGCGCCCATCGGTCACTCCTGCAGCTATTGCACCCGCCGCCGCGGGCTCCCGCTGCTTCGCCTCGTTCTGGCTTTGCACTGCACGATTTGGTGTTCTATCGCGTTTTCTCTGGCAGGCAGCGCCGGGAGCAGGGGCGCATTCTTCGCCAGCTTGGCCGCGCCTTATTTTTCTGGTCCCTCCGGCAATTTCAAGCAACACCAGATCCAGTCGTGCCGTCCTCGGTTTTCTGCCGCTGGTTGTTTGGCGGCGGAATTGTAGGCCACTGCCGGTCTGGTCCCTGCACCGGACGGACGCCTCTCACTGCGGCCACAGCCCCAACTCCGGCCATCGTCGCCACCGACCAGGAATCGTTAGCGCCAGGATTTCACCCGGAACTAGTCCCACCCACTCACCCCCGGTTTTCCCGGTCTTTGTTCCGCGCCTCGGCATCATTTCAGTTGACCCACGTGGTTTACCGCGTTCGGCTGCACTCGGAGTGAATGTTAAATTAATATCTTGCTAGGTCTTAAATTTTACCAGATAATTAAAAGACACGTTACAAAAAACGTGCAGTTGGCCTCAGCTGTGCCAGGTACGGTACTTCCACAGCAAACGTAAGAGAAAACAATCAAGCACTGAATTCTTTAAATACGAGAACTCAGTATTCAGATGAATAGCCTGTGAAGAAACATACTTCTGTGTGAGAAAAAGCACCCGAAGCTAAAACAGGCATAACCTACCCTCAAAGAATAATTTGCTCGGAGAAAGAGGAACTGACAGTATATGCGAAACAAGCACCAGTGTTCATTATAATTCCAGAGGGCATCAAAATTACTCTGTTCTTGCTAGATCGATCCAGGCTGTTTTTGCGTGTTATTCATTGAATAGTTTTGCTGTAAAGTTTTAGGGGTGGAAGAAGAGCTAGCACAACATGAAGGACGTTTTAAAGCCATGAAACACTGCAGCATTTATTTCCTCCATAACTGCTCTGTGACAAACATGCACATCATTACCATTTTTTAAAATGGTTTGATTGACATTTATGACATTATTAAATCTTTTTGTTAAAAATAGACAGGACAAATAATAACAGATTATTTTCCCGCAACGTTTGCAACAGCATATAGGACATTAATCACACAGAAACAGCCACAAATCTTTATAACCTCGTTTGTAATGCACAGGTATAGTATTGGAAGAATTTACAAGTTAAAATTCACTGAATGCAAATACTAACGAAATATGTCATATAAGACAATACCTTACTGCTTTCATTAGGAATTTCTACTTTATGGCATTCTTATATTCTTTTATTTTCGTGAGTTACTATGATGACCTACGTAAACAAAACGACTTTCACTTATTTTTATATAACGTTGATTTCAGACAAGAGTTAGTCGACTGCATCCGTGGCTTTACTACCAACATGACAGTTGAAGACCATTGTTTTAGCATTGTATGTTTGCTCTGTTTCCCTCAAATAAACGTATTGTAATAAGTGAATTTGTCCTTATTGCCCTTAAATAACATAACGTTATTTTTTTGTTTTCTATTGCTGGTGATGGTTTCAATTCTCTATAAATATTTTTATTTCTTTAATAATGCGAATTCATGTTATATTACTACCCAGAAAAACTTAAATTTCTTATCATTACTGAATTTCATCACAGTGTAACATGTGTTGGACTGTGATGATAACAACTTTGATGTAGCTTCCAGTTTGCGGAACTGGCGACTGTTCTGGAGAGGGCCTTACACTATGGATAGGCGTGGAGGCGGGTGAATGGGTGGGACTTCTTCCGGGTGAAATCCTAGCGCAAAGGGCACGTCCACAGCGCCGCCGCCGCTGTGTTCCTCTGCAGTGGCAGAACCGATGGGCTGACGTCACGCCTCCGTCGTCACCTTCGCCCATGGAGGTAGTTGCTCTGTCTCCTCATCTGAGCATACCCAGTGCCGGTGCGCGGCCTGGGCAGGTTCTCCACGAGTCGTTTCCCTCGCCCCCTCGCGAGCAATTCGGGGTCGCGGGTGGACAGCGCGCCCCGGCATTTCCACTGTCCGGCCCCTCAGCTGCGCCGCCGGCCACCCGCCGTCGGAAGCCGTGCTCAACGACGGTGCGACGTGTCAGGTTATGTGGTATAAATAGCAACAATGCCACGGCATAGGTTCGTAAGTTGGCGCTACGAGTCACCGACGACAGCGCACTCTGGCCGGAGCGGGAGTGCTCTAGGAGCTCTGCTCCAGTTTCAGCCCATTTGATCAAGAGCAGACGGCTGGGACACTTCGCTTCAGCTTCGCACCTCAGGGCAAAGTTATGTATTACTCTTGTTACTAAAGTAAAGGTGATTTTAATTCACACTGCAGTACTGAGGGATTTTCAGCTTTTCCTGCTCCTACCCATGCACTGATTTACTAAAAATTTGAAACCAAGGTAATACTAACGGAATAAAAGAACAAATCACCAGATTCAGGTTTAACATCACTACATAACAACAAACTTACAGAAACACTCTTCCAGTACGATCCTACAACGTTTAATTTTCCGAAACTGAAGTATGCTTTTCCTCCCTACATTATTCTCGAAGCAGTATCGAATGCACCCCAACATAGTCCTTTGGAAAACGAAGAAATCAGTGAAATTGTCCACAAATGAAGAACGTGTACAAGGATTTGGAATGATGTAGCAACCTGATATAGAAAGAATAAACTACTCAGTAAAGTTACTTCGATGAAAACCCACAGAAAGAGAATAGTCTCTTCATCGACTAGATTTTAAAGTTTCTCATCTTCTACAGAATTACACATTAATTTTCTGCATCAACAATTCCAAGATCACGCTATGTTATCAAGACCACTGAGATAATATGAAGATACCTGACGAACAGGCAACTAATCCTTACTGCTATTTCATCGACCCAGACCTTTTTCGTTCAGCCATAAGGAAAATGCTGGGATTCGGTATGAAGGAAACTTAATGAACATCATCTTCCTCTCAGCCATCCATCTACATGCAGTTAAAAGTCCTGCAAAATTAAATAAGCAACCAGTCTCCTAACTAGTCACAGGAGCACAAACAACTATTGGCTGGGAAGGTCTATGCTTCCCTCCTGCCACCGTCTCCTTCAGGTGGAATGAAAGATAAAAGAATAAATAAATAAGTTCGTCAGAGCACCTGACGATGGGACATGTCTGGAAACTGTTGTCTTGTGCCCATTGGACATTACGCACCGGCAGTACACCCATGGATTGTTTGATCAACTAATACGCCTGGAGAAATTAAGGAATCACAAAATTAGCTTTGTTTTCTAAACGCACTATTTGTGTGACGCTGACATACATTTAAAATGTGTATTTGCAGACAGGAATGTGTGTATGTGGTTTTCCCCCCCTACTCTGATTGTATGAAGTACTGGTACGTGGATTGGTGTTGGAAATACATAACGCACTGATTATTTTTTCTCATATAATGAAAAATTGCAGCATGACAATCAGTATTTTTATTTTAAATCACTGATGATTGGTTTGTGTGGCGCTCAACTGCGCGTTCTTCAGCGTCCGTGCAAAGTCCCAATTTTTACACAGTCCATTTTCGTTTCACACTCCAATTTAGTCTCTCTCACAAATCATAATGATGAAATGATGACGACAAAAACACCCAGTCACCGGGCAAAGAAAACTCCTAACCCGGCTGGGAATCGAACCCAGGCCCCCATGATTCACACGCAGCAACGCTACTCCTTTTTACTACACTCCTGGAAATGGAAAAAAGAACACATTGACACCGGTGTGTCAGACCCACCATACTTGCTCCGGACACTGCGAGAGGGCTGTACAAGCAATGATCACACGCACGGCACAGCGGACACACCAGGAACCGCGGTGTTGGCCGTCGAATGGCGCTAGCTGTGCAGCATTTGTGCACCGCCGCCGTCAGTGTCAGCCAGTTTGCCGTGGCATACGGAGCTCCATCGCAGTCTTTAACACTGGTAGCATGCCGCGACAGCGTGGACGTGAACCGTATGTGCAGTTGACGGACTTTGAGCGAGGCCGTATAGTGGGCATGCGGGAGGCCGGGTGGACGTACCGCCGAATTGCTCAACATGTGGGGCGTGAGGTCTCCACAGTACATCGATGTTGTCGCCAGTGGTCGGCAGAAGGTGCACGTGCCCGTCGACCTGGGACCGGACCGCAGCGACGCACAGATGCACGCCAAGACCGTAGGATCCTACGCAGTGCCGTAGGGGACCGCACCGCCACTTCTCAGCAAATTAGGGACACTGTTGCTCCTGGGGTATCGGCGAGGACCATTCGCAACCGTCTCCATGAAGCTGGGCTACGGTCCCGCACACCGTTAGGCCGTCTTCCGCTCACGCCCCAACATCGTGCAGCCCGCCTCCAGTGGTGTTGCGACAGGCGTGAATGGAGGGACGAATGGAGACATGTCGTCTTCAGCGATGAGAGTCGCTTCTGCCTTGGTGCCAATGATGGTCGTATGCGTGTTTGGCGCCGTGCAGGTGAGCGCCACAATCAGGACTGCATACGACCGAGGCACACAGGGCCAACACCCGGCATCATGGTGTGGGGAGCGATCTCCTACACTGGCCGTACACCACTGGTGATCGTCGAAGGGACACTGAATAGTGCACGGTACATCCAAACCGTCATCGAACCCATCGTTCTACCATTCCTAGACCGGCAAGGGAACTTGCTGTTCCAACAGGACAATGCACGTCCGCATGTATCCCGTGCCACCCAACGTGCTCTAGAAGGTGTAAGTCAACTACCCTGGCCAGCAAGATCTCCGGATCTGTCCCCCATTGAGCATGTTTGGGACTGGATGAAGCGTCGTCTCACGCGGTCTGCACGTCCAGCACGAACGCTGGTCCAACTGAGGCGCCAGGTGGAAATGGCATGGCAAGCCGTTCCACAGGACTACATCCAGCATCTCTACGATCGTCTCCATGGGAGAATAGCAGCCTGCATTGCTGCGAAAGGTGGATATACACTGTACTAGTGCCGACATTGAGCATGCTCTGTTGCCTGTGTCTATGTGCCTGTGGTTCTGTCAGTGTGATCATGTGATGTATCTGACCCCAGGAATGTGTCAATAAAGTTTCCCCTTCCTGGGAAAATGAATTCACGGTGTTCTTATTTCAATTTCCAGGAGTGTATATTTTTTCACGCGACCACAACTCCTTGATCTACATCCGTAAAAATCAGACTCCTTTTAGTGTTAGGTTTATTACCATTTTTCTAAATGTTTTTCTTCCAGGTAAGTAACACTTTTTGTGATAAAACAACACAAACAAATGAAGCTAGTAAAAGGAGGTTCTAACTGTTGTGTAGGAGTACTGCGGACATAAATAGAGAAATCAAGCTCTTGAGTGAGAATTTCCAAATTATGCATCAGGAGAAATAGCAGTTTTATCAAGGAAGATTTCGAATGAAAACAGATTACAGTACTATGATAACCTTTTTACTTCTATTGTAACACATGAAATACTTAAAGTGTACGAAAATTGGGGAAGATTGTTGCACAATAAGGATCCACAGAAAATAGTTCTCATCATGCTTGTGTTGACTAAGGAAATGAAAATGGATGACTTTGATTATAGGCTGGCATCCACTAAAGCAGTGGTATTTTTGTGAAAATACAAAATATTGGTTCCAATTACCACGAAACATAAATAGCTTGTTTGTCCAGAAAGCAGAAGAATGGTACCAAGTTCAACTCTGTATCCATCTGTGGGAAACGATTATAGCTGTACTAATTTAGTGTAGAGCTAGCATATTTGACTTCCGGCATAAGAAGTGTACAGTGGGGGCCGTTGCTGAATGGGTTTACTAGTATAAAAATTTGATTTTTACTTTTCACTTTCTGTTTGTCAGTGCCTTACGCCTGGCAGTAAGTTGCAGTGTCACAGTCACGTTGCCCAAAACGGGATAGAACCACTCTAATACTCAAGTGTCAAACCATCAGCAGCTAACGCTACCGAACTGCGCGTCTTACGAACTGACCCACCAGTAGGGAGGCTTTGAGGTGGTCAAGTTGGGGTGGAACCGCGGCCTGCTGCCGGGAGAGGAGGCGCCGTCCGCTCTCACCTGCTGCCAGCTTCCAAACCGACCAGACGCCCTCCTCTCCTCCCCTCCTCTCTGCCCATTCAGTCCCGGCTGCTTCTCTAGGCCTGCCTGTTTACGGCATTAAACATTCGTGGATTTAAAAATGTTTTCTTCACGAGTGCAGCTCTCCCCTCCTTGCTAATCCCGACGCATTAACAGAGGTCACCCTTATTCTGCAAACAGCCTTGTCAAAGAGGGAGGAGAAGCGGGCAGAGGTTCAGAACAATCTCTTGCCTTTGGGGTGGGAAACTGCACTTAAAGACGGGAGAATCAGTAATGATCAACGGTATGAGGATGCAAAAGGCAATGGAAACCACTGCATGAAAGACACATAACGTGTGTCAACGGGGCATGTGGCATGTAAGTGAAAGAGAGTAATTATGAGCGCTCTACTGGCAAAAGATTCCGGAATAGTCTTACATTCGGATCTCCGGGAGGGGACTGCCAAGGGGAAGATGACCATGAGAAAAAGATCGAATAACCAACGAAAGGATAATATTCTACGAGTCGGGTCGTGGAATGTCAGGAGCTTGAATGTGGTAGGGAAGATAGAAAAACTGGAAATCGAAATTCAAAGGCTCAATCTAGATGTAGTGTGGGCCACTGAAGTGAAATGGAAATAAGACAGCGATTTATGGTCAGATGAGTGTAGGGTTATATCAACAGAAGCAGAAAATGGTTAAACGGCAGTAGGATTAGCTATGAATAGAAAAGTAGGACAGAGAGTGTGTTAATGTGAACAGTTCAGTGATTGCGTTGTTCTTATCAGAATCGACAGCACACCAACACCAACAACGATAGTTCAGGTGTACATGCCATCACAAATGGCTCTGACCACTATGTGACTTAACTTTTGAGGTCATCAGTCGCCTAGAACCTAGAACTAATTAAACCTAACTAACCTAAGGACATCACACACATCCATGCCCGAGGCAGGATTCGAACCTGCGAACGTAGCGGTCACACGGCTCCAGACTGTAGCGCCTAGAACTGTACGGCCACTCCGGCCGGCCCGACATCACAAGCTGAAGATGAAAATATAGAGAAACTATATGAGGATATTGAAAGGGTAATACAGTAGGTAAAGGGAGATGAAAATCTAATAGTGGTGGGGGATTGGAACACAGTTGTAGGGAAAGGAGAAGAAGAAAATGTTGCGGGAGAGTATGGGAGACGAGAAAGACTAATTGAGGTCGGTAATATGAGAGAGGAGAAAGAACATTTTGGTTCCGTAATATATTTCAGCTATTTATTATCAATACTCTGTTCAAGAACCGCAAGAAGAGGAGGAAACTTGGGAAAGGTCGGGTGTTAAGGGATGATTTCAGTTAGATTACTTCATGGTCACAGTGATTCCGAAATCAGATTTTGGATTGTAAGGCGTACCCAGGAGCAGGTGTAGACTCAGATCACAATGCAGTAGTGATGAAGAGCAGGCAGAAACTTAAGAGATTAGTCAGGAAGGATCAATATGCAAAGAAGTGGGATGCATAAATATTAAGGAATGATGAGATATGCTTGAAATTCTCTAAGGCTATAAATACAGCAGTAAGGAATAGCTCAGTAAGCAGTAGAGTTGGAAAAGCCTTACGTGTCTAAACAGGGAAATTACAGAAGTTGTAAAAGAAACCATAGGTACAAAGAAGGTAGATGCGAAGAAACAATGGGCAACAGAAGAAATACTTCAGGTGATTGATGAAAGAAGTAAGCATACACATGTTCAAGGAAATTCAGGAATGCAGAAATACAAGAAACTTAGAAATGAAATAAACAGGAAGTGCAGCGAAACTAAGACGAAATGGCTGCATGAAGAATGTGAAGAAATCGGAAAAGGAATGATTGTCGGAAGGACTGGCTCAGCATATAGGAAAGTCAAAACAACATTCGGCGAAAATAAAAGCAAGGTTGATAACTTTAAGAGTGCAACGGCAATTGCAGTGTTAAATGCTGAGGAGAGAGCGGATAGGTGGAAAGAGTACAGTGGAGGCCTCCGTGAGGGGGAAGATTTGTCTCACGTGATAGAAGAAGAAACAGGAGTCGATTTAGAAGAGATGGGGGATCCAGTACAAGAATCGAAATTTAAAAGAGCTTTGGAGGACTTAATATCAAATAAGGCGGAAGGGATGGATAAAATTCATCAGAATTTTTAAAATCATTGGGGAACAGTTCACGTTGGTTTGTAGAATCTATGAATCTGGCCACATACCACCTGACTTTCGGAAAAAATCATCCACACAATTCCGAAGACGGCAAGCTGACAAGTGCGAGAATTATCACACAGTCAGCTTCATAGCTCATGCATGAAATTGCTGACGAAAATGATATGCAGAAGAATGGAAAAGAAAATTGAGGTATGTTAGATGACGATCAGTTGGGCTTTACCAAATGTAAAGGCGCCGGAGAGACAATTCTGACGTTGCGGTTGATAAGGATAGCAAAACTAAAGGATAATGAAGACACATTCATAGGATTTGTCCACCAGGAGAAAGCGTTAGACAGCGTAAAATGGGCCAAGATGTTCGAAATTCTGATAAAAATAAAGGTAAACTGCAGGGAGAGAAGGGTAGTAAACAACATGTACAAGAGCCAAGAGGGAATAGAGTGGACGACCAAGAACGAAGTGCTCGGGTTAAAGAGGGTGTAAGACAGGTGTGTCGTCTTTCACCCCTGCTGTTCAATCTGTACATCGACAAAGTAATGACGGAAATAAAAGAAACGCACAGGAGTGGGATTGAAATTCGAGGTGATATATCAATGATACGATTCGCTGACAACATTGCTATCCTCAGTAAAAGTGAAGAAGTATGACAGTAAAATGAGTACGGAGTATGGACTGAGAGTAAATCATAAAAAGGTGAAAGTAATGGGAAGTAGCAGAAATGAGAACAGAGAGAAAACATCAGGACTGATGGTCACAAAGTAGATGAAGTTAACGAATACTGCTACCTAGGTAGCAAAGTAACCGATGACGGGCGAAGCAAGGAGGACAGCAAAAGCAGACTAGAACTGGCAAAAGGGGAATTCCTGACAAAGAGAAGTCTGCTAGTTTCAAACATAGGTCTTAATGTGAGCAAGAAATTTCTCAGAATTATTGACTTCCTTTTAACTGTACGGTATATGTTATATTGCATTTAGGAACTTTCGGGTAATTGAACATGTATCAATAATTACGGATTTCTGTAGTTGTATATCTAAGTTTGGATGTAGCTGTATTGCATTGATGTACTGGTGGATATTGTGTGGTATGACTCCTGTAGTTGATAGTATAATTGGTATAATGTCAACTTCATCCTGATGCCGCATATCCTTGACTTCCTCAGCCAGTTGGATGTATTTTTCAATTTTCTCTCCTTTTTTCTTTTGTATATTTGTTGTATGGGGTATGGATATTTCGATTAGTTGTGTTAATTTCTACTTTTTATTGGTGAGTATGATGTTAGGTTTGTTATGTGGTGTTGTTTTATCTGTTATAATGGTTCTGTTCCAGTATAATTTGTATTCATCATTCTCCAGTACATTTTGTGGTGCATACTTGTATGTGGGAACGTGTTGTTTTATAAGTTTATGTTGTAAGGCAAGCTGTTGATGTATTATTTTTGCTACATTGTCATGTCTTCTGGGGTATTCTGTATTTGCTAGTATTGTACATCTGCTTGTGATGTGATCTACTGTTTCTATTTGTTGTTTGCATTTATCTGTTGTGGTATTGGGATCTTTAATAATATGCTTGCTGTAATATCTGGTGTTTATTGTTTGATCCTGTATTGCAATCACGAATCCTTCTGTCTCACTGTATATATTGCCGTTTCTTAGCCATGTGCTGGATGCGTCTTGATCGATGTGTGGCTGTGTTAGATGATACGAGTGCTTACCATGTAGTGTTTTCTTTTTCCAATTTACTTTCTTCGTGTCTGTTGATGTTATGTGATCTAAAGGGTTGTAGAGGTGGTTATGAAATTGTAGTGGTGTAGCCGATGTATTTATATGAGTGATTGCTTTGTGTATTTTGCTAATTTCTGCTCATTCTATAAAGAATTTTCTTAAATTGTCTACCTGTCCATAATGTAGGTTTTCTATGTCGATAAATCCCCTTCCTCCTTCCTTTCTGCTTAATGTGAATCTTTCAGTTGCTGGATGTATGTGATGTATTCTATATTTGTGGCATTGTGATCGTGTAAGTGTACTGAGTGCTTCTAGGTCTGTGTTACTCCATTTCACTACTCCAAATGAGTAGGTCAATTTTGGTATAGGATAAGTATTTATAGCTTTTGTCTTGTTTCTTGCTGTCAATTCTGTTTTCAGTATTTTTGATAGTCTTTGTCTATATTTTTCTTTTAGTTCTTCTTTAATATTTGTATTATCTATTCCTGTTTTTTGTCTGTATCCTAGATATTTATAGGCATCTGTTTTTTCCATAGCTTCTATGCAGTCGCTGTGGTTATCCAATATGTAATCTTCTTGTTTAGTGTGCTTTTCCCTTGACTATGCTATTTTTCTTACATTTGTCTGTTCTAAAAGCCATATTTAAATCATTGCTGAATACTTGTGTTATCTTTAGTAATTGGTTGAGTTGTTGATTTGTTGCTGCCAGTAGTTTTAGATCATCCATGTATAGCAAATGTGTGATTTTGTGTGGGTATGTTCCAGTAATATTGTATCCATAATTTGTATTATTTAGCATGTTGGATAGAGGGTTCAGAGCAAGGCAGAACCAGAAAGGACTTAATGAGTCTCCTTGGTATATTCCACGCTTAATCTGTATTGGCTGTGATGTGATATCTGAATTTGTTTGGATATTAAGTGTGGTTTTCCAATTTTTCATTACTATGTTTAGGAACTGTATCAATTTAGGATCTACTTTGTATATTTCCAATAATTGTAATAACCATGAGTGGGGTACACTATCAAAAGCTTTCTGGTAATCAATGTATGCGTAGTGCGGCGACCTTTCTTTAGTTTTTCCTCGATATGTCACCTCTGCATCTATTATCAGTTGCTCTTTACATCCTCTTGCTCCTTTGCAACAGTTTTTTTGTTCTTCATTTATAATTTTGTTCTGTGTTGTATGTGTCATGAATTTCTGTGTAATGACTGAAGTTAATATTTTGTATATTGTTGGTAGGCATGTTATGGGGCGATATTTAGCTGGGTTTGCTGTGTCTGCTTGATCTTTAGGTTTCATATAAGTTATTCTTTGTGTAAGTGTATCAGGGAATGTGTATGTGTCTGCAATGTAACTGTTAAATAGTTTAGTTAGATGTGAATGTGTTGAGGTGAACTTCTTTAGCCAGAAATTTGCTATTTTATCTTTTCCAGGGGCTTTCCAACTGTGAGTAGAATTAATTGCTTGGGTGACTTCATGTTGCAAAATTATCACTTCAGGCATTTGTGGTATCATCTTGTATGTGTCTGTTTCTGCTTGTATCCACCGTGCATGTCTGTTATGTTGTACTGGGTTTGACCATGTGTTGCTCCAGAAGTGTTCCATGTCTGTTATGTTTGGTGGATTGACTATTTTAATGTGTGTCTTATCTATTGTCTGGTAAAATTTCTTTTGGTTTGTGTTGAATGTTTGGTTTTGTTTCCTTCTATTTTCACTTTTTTTGTGTCTTCTAAGTCGTTTGGCCAATGTTTGTAATTTCTGCTTCTTTCATCTAATTGCTCTATCGCTTCTTGTTGTGAGATTTTACCTAACCTATTTCGCTTTTTTCTGACATTTCATTTTTTATAAATTGTGTTAGCTGTCCAATGTCTTTTGTCAGTTTTCTATACTGATCTGTAGCCTGTGTTTCCATGCTGGTTTTGTGAGTTTCTTCTGTGTGTTGGTTGGTTCTGATCTCTGCCTAGTGTGTATATTTAGTGTAGTGAGTGCTCCTATATAAACCAGTAGTTGTAACTCTTTCATAGTTGTGTTTTCATTTATTTTGTTGTGTATGATTGTGTTGATAGTTTTTACTGTTGTTCGACTTGTGGGTTATTTGGCGGTCTATGCAAGAATGGTCTAATGTCTTTATTTGTGTCTTTGTATTCTCTATATGCGTCAGCTGAAATTTTTCTTCTATATCTAACATGTGTGTCACTTCGTGTTCTATGTGCTTGTTCTGGTGGCTTTCTTAAGATTTCGTTTTCCTCTGATTGTTTAATTGATGCGTGTTGTTCTTTGTCTGTTTGCTCTGGGACGTTTGAGTCCATTACTGTATTTTCTTTCTCTTCTGATTGCACATTATTTTGTTCCAGTATTTGTTTTACTTGTTGTTTGATGTTTTCTAATTCTAACTGGGGTATCCTGTTATTTTTTATTATTACACGGATCTGATCAGCTAGTCGTTGTTCTGTTAAAAATTTTAATTCTGGGTATCTGGTAATAAATGTTGTGTATACTTGTGATCTGTATCCAGTTGTGTTGGTTCCTAGGTTTGTTGCTTGGTTAACAGAACATGAAGTGTCGAGTAACTTCACCTGACCATCTCATCCTCTGTCTTTGTTTTCCTTCTAGGGTGGTTGCAGGAAGCATATCCTGCAAAACACCTCTATTTGGATTTAAATCAATTTCCAGTTGGCTAGCAGTGTGGTTACCATTGTGGGCGGGCATAGGGTTCAAGAGTCGTCCCCGACCATGACGGCGCTTGTACGAGGCTTCTTTAGTTTTGTCCTGAACCAACTAATCACACTAAAAGGGGGGTTAGCCCTATTAGTGGTTTGTTCTTTTCGACGCCTTTTACGACTGGCAGAACATACCGGAGGCCTATTCTTTTCCTGGGCCTCCACGGGGTTTATTATTATTATTATTATTATTATGACCTTGTAGACAAATTTCTTATATTTGCTGTTTTCGGTGAAGTTGCGTATTGAAATCTTGTTTAAACGGTTTCCAGGTAAGTTTCAATTTTAATATCATTTTAACTGTTTTTAGATATTACAGTTAATACAGTAGTTTACATTATTTTATTGATTTCTGAACCGTCAGCTAGATTATTTGGCAGTTGTTACTGGTGTTTATAATAGCCTATGATTATGCTAATATGAATAATTCAGAAAGCCTAATAGAAATCACGAAAAAAGGGAGAGAAATATCGGGTTCTGCTTAAGAACATCATCCATCCGAAAGTGAGTCAGTGAAGAAGATGAACAGCAGTTGGTGTAAAAAACGATAGAGAGAAGATAGAACAGAGGAGATGAAACTGAAAATGACTCAAGCTGAAGCATACTTCACTAGAAAACATGTGATAAATGTCATTTGCAGATATCAGTTCCTGAAGATGAAAACAAATACAAGTTGACGTGGAACATGAATTATATTTAAGCAGAGCTGAATGTAAACGAAATTCGATGAAAGTCTATAAAGAATTATCAAAGTGTAGATGTTTATGCTATTACAGTTGATTTGTAAATGGCCCTGGCAGTTCCAAAGTTAACGTGTTTAGTACTATATTACAAATGTAGTTTTTATTGTTATAGTTTTGGCTGTCACGAACTTAGGACTAATTTTACTTTCATGTTTGTATGGGACGAAACTATAGCATCGAGAGGAAGGCAGAAAATTTCATAATGTGTACTGAAACACGTAAAAGAAATGGTTAGTACAAGAAAACACAATGATGTACAGTTATGCCAGAATTGGTCAAAACAGAAATTTTAAAATTACACTTTCCTGTTTGAAACTTTTGACAGATCAACTACTTCAAATGGACAGTCTTGGTCCTATTTTTAATACAAGGGGTACTCTTATCTGGCAATCGATGTTGATTTTGGCTCTGTGGAACTCCCAGAAAAACGAAAAACTATCTACACACCGTCAGACTGGTACAAAATAATTGCTCAAACGCGAAGAAAGAAGCCATTTAAAGTAGTACAGATGAAGCTACAAGAATCTGTATCAGCGGTGGGTTTCGAGAAGGCAGTAGTTAACCGCCAAAGTAATAAACTAATATTGTCCAGTATCTTGGCTACAGCTGCAGTGCGTGCAGTAGAGAAGATCTGAATTTACAAAGATGCGCTACAAGGCAACTTTTCAGTCCTGATATGGAGTTTTTCACATTGGACATACAAAAAGAAAAGAAGGAACGTCTAGTCCAGCTCAACAGCATAGAACAGTAACGACTGTAAGATAAAATACAGTTTGTCAGTAATTTGAAGAAAAAGGATATTTCAGAATTTTGAGCATGTATCCTCCTGTTCACCACACCTGTTTCATTCTCTTTTGAAAACGAAGATGACTACGTATTTTTGTGTTAATTCACAATGAAAGTTATTCAATTTATACACAATTACGATAATTTTATTAATTTTACTACTCATATTTCCTAAAGTATTGTTAATGAAAACAGAAACTGTTAATTCAAAGTGAAATTCATGGAACTAATAGTTATGGTCATCATATTCGTATTAATGCACTGAATGTGTGTTTCCGTGTTAATACTGCCCATTATTAGACACAGTATACCCATACATTCTTCTATTAGACTTCCCTGTATTTTGTACAAAGTTTCACAAAACGATCAATAGCTTATAATGAATAAATCTGACTTACATCGTCATGCCATAAACCGATTCATACACGAGTCATGTAATGTGATCTACATGCAATGAAGATAGGGAGCCTTCAACGTTATGTTGAACCTAAATTCAAATTTATGATTATTACATCCACTCTACATTCTCGCTATTTTAAGAAAAAAGCAATAATTTTGTAAATTTTTCCTAATTCTTGATTCCCAGAAGTGCTATTATTCTTTATTTACTTGTAACTGAAGATGCAACACTAACGAAAGGACTATGAAATGACCAAACATCAGTTTGTGGCTTATTTTTCAAGACATCGTTAAATAACAGTCTTAAGGAGAAGAGACAGCGCTTGATTTCAGCTTCTGAGCACAGTTCTCAGCAGCCACTTGCAGTGCAGTAAAAGACAATTGAAAAAAGCGCCAAAAAAAGGTCAAGTGAATGCAGATAGCTTGGTGAGGAATTATTTACACCCTAGTCCTTGCGTCCCCACACATAGCAGGCCCTCACCATGGCCACAATTGCCACAGTAATAGTACAGCATAGCCCAAACAATCATAGTACAAGAACATAAAGAAATTAAGCCCACTGTCTGAAAGCACTTACAATAAACCATGACACACTTCGTTAATGACAACCTGACGCTCAACATACATTACATGTGGTGTAAGTAGGCTGTTTATGTTTTCTCTATGTAAGTAGGCTGTTTATGTTTTCTCTATGTAAGTAGGCTGTTTAGGTTTTTTTATTGGTAACGCCACCTCTGTATGAAAATCACTGGCTGTGCTGTGTGCAGTCTGTGGCTGCTTTGCGTTGTTGTAATACTCGCCATTGTAGTGTTAGGCAGCTGGCTGTGAACAGCGCGTAGCGTTGCGCAGTTGGAGGTGAGCCGCCAGCAGTGGTGGATGTGGGGAGAGAGATGGCGGAGTTTTGAAATTTGTCATGAACTGCTATATTTATATATGATGATATCAAGGTAAATACATTGTTTGTTCTCTATTAATATCTTTCATTTGATAACTATCCCTATCAGCAGTTAGTGCCTTCAGTAGTTTGAATCTTTTATTTAGCTGGCAGTAGTGGCGCTCGCTGTATTGCAGTAGCTTGAGCAGCGAAGATTTTTGTGAGGTAAGTGATTTGTGAAACGTATAGGTTAATGTTAGTCAGGGCCATTCTTTCGTAGGGATTTTTTTGAAAGTCAGATTGCGTTGCGCTAAAAAATATTGTGTGTCAGGTAAAGGACAGTCGTTTATTATTGTTCAAAGGGGACGTTTCATATGCCGACCCTTAGCCTAGGATACCTCACTGGAATCTTCTGATTTTTCTTGTAGTTTGTGTAATTAGTGTAGATTTTGTTTATTGCTAGCGCGTAACTGTAGAGAGAATCTCCTTTGTAGTTGCAGTCTTTCATTGTTGTACAGTAAAACAGTTGTGGCATGCATGTAGATTTGCACCAAGTATTTCGCAGCTGCTATTAACTAGATATTATTTTCAGTGTTATGTTAATGTGTTCTCTTATTTTTGCTCTTCAAATTGTGCTTTTCTGTGTTGTCGTGTGAAATACTGTGACAATAATGGCGTGTGAAAAACGTAATACTAGGCTCCAAAGTAAACTGAGAAATGACAGTGAAAATGAAAGCAGTGTGTTAGCGCCACCGAGTAATGAATTAACTGATGTTCAAAGTAGTAATTTGGTAATTGTGCATAGAGAAATGGAGCGGGCGGCAAACAATGGCGTAGGCAGTGAAACAATTAGTGAAGAGGGAAGCATTATCGATCGATCGGTCGGCAACAGCTCGCCTCAGGAATCCGAAATGACAGGACACAATTTTGCAAATACTGTAGATTCAGGTTTTGCGTCCTCACCGTTTTCCCAAATGAGTCAAGACACGTTTTCCGCTTGTCAAAATGTGAATGTTGCCGGTGCAAATTCACTGCCGAAAAGCACTGAGGAACATGTTTCAGACACCAGTGCATTGTTATTACAGTTAATGCAACAAATGGGACAAAAGCTACAAAAGTTAGACACAACACTTGAACAAAATCAGAAACAAATGGGACAAAAGCTTCAAAAGTTAGACACAATGGAACAAAATCTTCAAAAGTTAGACACCACACTTGAACAAACACGTGAAGATTTAACTACTGAGTTACATAAAATCGAATCGAAATGTCAAAAAGTCTGTAACGACGTAAAAACACAAATTTGTGAGCATTTTCAACCTACTTTTTCGCGGCATGAAAATGCATTACAGAATCACGAAGCAGCCATAAAAGAACTGCAAATTATTGTTCATGAAAATCATGAGACCTTGCAAGCTAAAATTGACTCAGTTGCATCTACCGATTCGGTTACGCAACTTACAAGAACTCAGGAAAACTTAAAGGACACAGTAGAAAGACACATGGAGGAAATTAGTTCATTATCAGAGAAAGTAGTTGAACTTTCGGATCAGCTAAATAATTTATCTACGAAGGTAGATGATAATCTGAATGACACAAAACCGGTAGTCTTTAATAACACAGAAGAGAGCGAACAAATTAGGAAACTGAAACAAAATCTGAATCAAATTGATACGCAACACCAAAGAGAAATCCGGGAAGTACAAGATCAGCTAACACAGGTAATACAAGAATTACGTATTTCAGAGGACACTCGCGCCCCAATAAGGGAAGAGGGCCATAGAAATACGGAACAGCCACAAAATAATAACATAGGGCATTTCGGAAGTTATGAAAGAAATTGGCAATGTGCACCGAATTTTGAGTTGGAACCGCCGAAGCGACGTAACAATGACCGACATGCGACTCGCCGACATGATGATTTTGACTATAAGCTGTTCATTACTACACGTAAATTCCAAACGTTTAAGAATTCTGCCAACGACATTCATCCACAAGCGTGGCTCCATCAATTCTCTCATTTTTTTCCTCCCAACTGGGCATTGGAGCACCGGTTAGAATTTATGTGTGGCTACTTGGAGAATGAACCAGCTGTAAGAATGCGATCGGTCATTCACGATTGCCACAGTGAAGGAGAGTTTTACCATGCCTTCCTCTCAGCATATTGGTCTCAACCCACACAAGACCGAGTAAAACATAGCATCATAATGATGAGACATTTCGAACAATCAGAATTCTCCAGTCTTGTGAAATATTTTGAAGACATGTTGCACAAGAATCAGTACCTGTCAAACCCATACAGCCCCTCAGAACTTATCCGCATTTGCTTAATCAAATTGCCTGAACATTTACGACATATTATTTTGGCAGGACGTTGCAAAGACGACATTGAAGCATTTCAGGGACTCTTACAAGAATTATAAATTGACACAGACAGTCGCCGGATGCGAAAACAGGAAAACAATCACTACAGGTCACATACATCACAATTTCGTGATGACAGAATCAATAAGTGGACACGACAAGGCTATTCTTACAACGCAAATCGTGACCAAAACAGACACCACCCATATGACAACCACTGGCAGAGTAATAATAGTCACAGAGAAAGATCGCATTTCCATAGTAATGAATACGACAGAGACAATCATAGAAACAGACAATATGGGAACCAAAACAATTATTATCAAGGGAGACAGAATAACTTCAGACGCAACAGTTCAGCGTGCAGTTACGATTCAGGAAGAAATTCTCCACCACATGACCGACAAGAAAGGAATTATGAAATCGACCGACATGACGACAGACGAGATAATCATAACGACAGACCTGAATTCCATCAGAACTGGCAAGCTTCAAACAGGGCAAGGCCTTCTCGTCAAGGTGAATTTGTAGAAGTTCGGTCTCCTAATCCCAATAATGGCGCGCGCCAACAAAGAAACAGACAATGACTCGCACCGCAGGCAGCCACCTGCGCCGGCTGGCTCAGGCAAAAATAGCATACAGGCTAATCTTGAGAAAATTTTAGCACTCCTCACCGACATATACCGCATGATAATTCCGTTCAAGTTGAAACCCTGCGTACTAGGAAGAGTAAAGGTTTACACCACATTTCACATGTAAAACCGTTTATTGAAAGATAATCTGCTTTTTAACTTTGTCTTTGTCATATAACTTTTCACTTTACATTACTAGTATGCTGTGTCAGACTTAAGAAACTGTTAACATACAACTATGTTTGAAGTTAAATATCCAGTCTAGAACCTAGGGAACATTTTTAAACAGAAATTACGAATGCATTGTTGTAGTGAACAGACAACACAGTGTTGTATTTGTACATTCTTGCTTGTTAGTTGCACGATTACGTAACGACTATAAGGCTCACATACTTAGAACATTTACTAGTACTGCTAATGAGATTTTAATGCAACATTTTGGTTTACTTGAAAATACGTTCTGGGTTTAAAGTACTTTCTGTGGGATACCAGACGACACAGTGGTTAGTTTATGTGACAACTACACGGTTTTATCACGACGCTACTAATGAGTGAAAATTTACAATGTTGCTTTTGCAGTGTTTCTGTTTTATATCTGCACAGTTTTCTGTATTATTCTGGAAAGTAAAACAGGTTTTAGTAGTAACTTTTGTAGTATAGCTACAATGAGACTGCCTTTTCCGTAGCACAACAATACGTTACTGTACAGTACTTTCTTCATCACGGCAATAAGCGTAATAACTAAGACATTTATACGCAAAGCATTTCACTTTTGTGTATTATGAGGTAAGTACATTGACTTCTGCAGAACTTAGCTTTCGGAGGACGATAACTACGACACTTCCACAGAGATTATGTTGCAACAAGACGCACATTTAGCGCTACAGTACACGTATTTGAGTGATTAATTTTGTACTTAAAACATTTATTTTTAAAGATTTTTTGAATTACAAAGAAAGTTTTCCGTGATACATTTCATTCCATTGCTGTAATCTGTAACACCTGAGGGTATAATTACATTAATCCTCAGGGGGGTACACGCTTACTTTGTGTACCATGTGTGTGGCAACCACAAGGAACCCTAGCTAATATGGTATTTGCTTATACAACTTTACACATCGGTACCATATTTCTCTAACACATAAATTACACAGCTATCTGATCATTTAACTGAGAGATAAACATTTTTTTTACTACATCAGTGACACATGTTTACGCAATACACAGTTGGGTAACTTCACACTTATGAAACTGTATTTTGTCTGTACTTTGTAAACTGTTCATATTTTTTCGGAATCATTGTGATACTATGAGAGCTTTGAATGATGTATTTGGTAAGGGAGCATGATTTTAAAGTACGTTTGAGGTAGATGACACTATTGAAATGAGCGGAGAATTTTTTTTAGGTTTTGAAATTATTGGAGGAAGCTACGACGATTTTGAGATTTGACTGAGGTGTTATGATGTTATTATTACGACGACGATGTGTACTATGCTGTTGAGATATGTTTATGATCAATAAGATGTTGCTACCGTATATGAGGAATAAGAAGTATGTTGGAAACCAAGAATCGTACTTTAAGAGTTATGAAATGTGCGTAAATGCGTGACTGTATCACAATGCTGACGAATATTTTATTTGGACACTTATATTTATAGGATTTTCTTTCTACAGATTTGCAACGCTAATTCTTGACCTGTGAAATATTTTTATGTGAGACTGTCACTGTAGCGGAAACTGCTGTCGTAAATATTTCCGTAAGAAAGTTAAGTGACCACCTGCACGTAATGCGTCGTGGGCACCCAGCTGTGTCGCACGCCTGGAGAGAGGGCCATTGGCGCGTGCCTTTCAGAGCACAGGAAGAAAAAAAAAAGGGAGGCCATTATCCTGGCCATTGTCATTCCTTTAGAGAAAGCATCGCAAATCCGACACGCTAATTACTTGGAAACATATCGTACTTTCTGATATTTACTGAAATGCCTAATGAAATGACAAGAAATAGTTTGTCTACACACCTGACTATGACTACTGTCTTTCTAGATGAGAGATTTTTTTACTACTTATGAAATGCCACATGACTATTGAACGATGTTCTTACGCTTTGCTTTGTACATAGTTGCTTATTTCATTTGATATCTAGTTTCTATCTGCACTGCAGCATTGGTTAAAATAAAATTTTATAGATGCACTAATATAAATATTTTCTGTCTACAGATCGAGTATATAATATTTTTTTTCAAAAAAATGAGGGAGCACAAAGCGACATTTACCTTCACAGGAACTGCATTCATAATTTTCTTTTCAAGTACTTGGTAATTTCTTTTGTAGAATAAATTGTGATGCATCACTCTAGTGTTAAGATGTGACATAGGTATTAGACATGGCCATCTTTAGTGTAATATTTTTTTCTGCTTGAGCTATGTCATGTTTTGATATAAGTTATTACATTTGCTGCTGCTAGCTTTGCCAATCTGTATTTTTTGTCATTGCTGCTTGTGTTAATTGTTTTGTGCTGCTGCATTGCCTCGTCCCTTAGTTTAGCATCTGAGCTCAGTAGATTTAAGTTAGCTTAAGATGGGGTAGGCTATATGAGAGAACGAGATGTGATGAATTGGAAGAAATGCATTGAGAAGCTATAAGAAAATGGTTTGGCCAAAAAAAAGTATTTTGAAAGAGGATATGAGCAAAAAAGTAGGGTCTAGGGACAATAGGTTTACGTAGGATTTTCTTGGAAATAAATAATGAGGTAAGAAATATGTGAACATATAAATACAGAAAGCATGCTTTGATAGGATTTTTTTGGTGGAAACAAATTTTGAAATAAGACGAAAGATCTATGGAATGAAGTTTTAGGTTGGACTGCAGTACCAAATGTTACACTGAAAACAAACCCTGCCCTTTCCCTTTTGTGTTATCCCACAATATGTTTGTGTACCCTTGGGTATTTGTTTTCTTCCTGTCTCTGTGTACTGTTTCATAGAACTTTTTTCTCTTCTAATACTAAGTTACATTCACTATGATGAGGAATACTGTTATCCTCAAATACAATTGGCATTAATAATGTGTTATTTACTTTGTAAAGATGTTTAGACATTATTTATTCTGTTTTGTGCTAATGCTCATGTGTGAAGTTGATGTTTCGAAAGTTATTCGATCTTTTATGTATGTACTCATGTCATAATTCCTGTAACACTAATGTATATGTCTATTTCTATTCTTTTGTAAAGCCTGTACTACAAATGTTATCTGTATTATTATGTTCTTTAATGATGTATTTTGTACCTTTGTAATTGTATTTTCATGTTGTAAATTTATAAAATTGTAATTGACACCAGTTCATCTTATTATTAACTTGTAAGTTACATTTCACTGCACACGTTTCTGTTGGTCATAGTATATGGACAATATGTGAGAAGTAGGGACTGTTAGTGTTTGCACGTGTGTTAATAATTCAGCAAGGGACTGGATAACAGCATTGCTGGTTCTAAGGACAATTCCAAAAACTTTGTGAGTGCACAAGTGGTGGTTTATGGACTTGCTATATTCTCCGCAAGAGTCTTCGATGGTGAATGTGCACCTGCACAATCGCAACAGATGGCTGCTGGCCATCTCTACAAGGACTACAGTGGGTCTGCACCTCTGGTGGCCCACCAATACCATTATCTCTACAAGGACTACAGTGGGTCTGCACCTCTGGTGGCCCACCAATACCATTATCTCTACAAGGACTACAGTGGGTCTGCACCTCTGGTGGCCCACCAATATCGTAATCTCTACCAGGACTTCGGTGGGTCTGCTCTGTGATGACCTACCTACCAATATTCATCAAAACTTCGACTGACTCTGCAGTGGGTTTGCTCTGTTGTGACCCAATACTTGTCTGCATGTCGAGAGTCAGCACTGTCTTTCTGTTGGAAGGACAACACTACTTCTTCAAGACTGCATGGAAATCCACTACTTCCGTGTGCATTTTCTTCTACTGCTCAGACTTTGAGAAAAACACTATATTTTACCGTAATGAATGATCAGGACTGTCTTTATGGACTGTGACAAAATTTTAGCTTTTGACCAACGTTGTATCAATAAGTGTGTGCATTTGATATCTTTCTTATTGTAATGATGAAAAATTTTTTTAAATCTGTATTGGGCACTGCCCAAACCAATTTGTAAAATTTTTTGTGGGGAGCATGGGGGCTATGTAAGTAGGCTGTTTATGTTTTCTCTATGTAAGTAGGCTGTTTATGTTTTCTCTATGTAAGTAGGCTGTTTATGTTTTCTCTATGTAAGTAGGCTGTTTAGGTTTTTTTATTGGTAACGCCACCTCTGTATGAAAATCACTGGCTGTGCTGTGTGCAGTCTGTGGCTGCTTTGCATTGTTGTAATACTCGCCATTGTAGTGTTAGGCAGCTGGCTGTGAACAGCGCGTAGCGTTGCGCAGTTGGAGGTGAGCCGCCAGCAGTGGTGGATGTGGGGAGAGAGATGGCAGAGTTTTGAAATTTGTCATGAACTGCTATATTTATATATGATGATATCAAGGTAAATACATTGTTTGTACTCTATTAATATCTTTCATTTGCTAAATATCCCTATCAGTAGTTAGTGCCTTCAGTAGTTTGAATCTTTTATTTAGCTGGCAGTAGTGGCGCTCGCTGTATTGCAGTAGCTTGAGCAGCGAAGATTTTTGTGAGGTAAGTGATTTGTGAAACGTATAGGTTAATGTTAGTCAGGGCCATTCTTTCGTAGGGATTTTTTTGAAAGTCAGATTGCGTTGCGCTAAAAAATATTGTGTGTCAGGTAAAGGACAGTCGTGTATTATTGTTCAAAGGGGACATTTCAGTGGTGGATCCACATCGATTAGAATACATAGATCTAACAAGGCCAGTCAAGGTATAATGAATAGAAGTAAGTTTCACCAACAATCTCACATACACTGTATCCACTGCATGTCCACTTTCACACCTCAGCTGGGCAGTGCCGTAGGTTTAAATCATTGCCGTCGGAACATCCATTGACCGGTATACCATCCGTCAGCCATCTCCTTAAGCTCATCTCATATGGAGTAAGCTTCACTGTAAGTTTGTTGGATAACATGCTGAACATCAAAGTATTTGATTCAGCATGGAATCTAGCTGGCTGACTTGACTCTGTGAACGGCAAGGCCCACAAGCTGATTCATCTGGAATCACTCAAACGATTCTAAAGAATCTATTCTGCAAAACACAAAAAAAAGTTTCACACACATCTGACAACTTCATTCACTAACTTCATCATGAACTGCAAATCATTTTGTTAATGGCCATAGTTGTGACATTTCAGGATTAAGTAAACTAATGCAAGAATTTAAGAAAGTTTGTATATAATACTATAAGTCACTATGAATTTGCGTTCGGTGTACATTAGTCCATATGTTTCTATGTGTGAAATGCAACTAACATATTGTATTACTCTTCAAACTTGGGGGAATGTCGCTGTTTATCACCAACATCAAGAAAATAGATTATACGTAGAGCGGTTCGTCCCAAATGCATGTGGCCAGGGAAACAGCTAGAATGAAATATTAACAAAATTTCTCTAGCTCAAGCTTTCAAAAAACCGAAACAAGATTTGGCAAATGCTAATCTGCAAAGAGTAGAGTATTTTGCTGTATGATTAGTACCTGAAACTTCCTTATCTAGTGTGGTATTCAAGCGACTACAGACCTATTCAGTGTTATAATGTAATAATTTAAACGCCATTGATAGCTGGAGAAACAAAAATTGCTGTGTGTGTGGACGAATATATGGGAGGAAATTATAGTCTCTTTTTATAACGATAATAAGCATTTTCATAAACCATTAAGCTGTCTTTCCATTATTTGCTATTTAATAATTCTGTCACAATTTCAGACGATCTTAGTGAGATGAATATTTGTAAACTCTGCTGTGTTTCGGCAAAGGAAGCAGATTTCAACCTGGTAATAGAGGAACTTACGATCACTCATAACTCGTCACTGACAACTTTTCTCTGAATCCTGCACCCCAGTGTGTTTTTAATAATGAATTATGTTGAATGAAACAATTCCAATATTTTTATTTCTGTATCTCAATGATCTGATACATTTGAAACCATTTAAATTTGCAGAATAGCACGAGAAGTAATACATACAAGTGCCAGATGTCTGTGATGTACCGCTGTGCCACAAAAATTATCTCGAACACAACCAAACCTGATTTAGAGTCATATCTATACCATGGTACCAGGACAAATACAACTGTGCCTCTCCAACACATTGCAAGAATGGTACTATCACCAGGTTGTTGCCATAGACTCCGGCGGTGGTAATTCATGGCAGTGCAGAGCTGCAGTTCATCGCTGGACACAATTCGACGCCATTCATGCTTCCTGGTCACAGCACCTCTCCTAATGCAGCCGTCTCTTTCGTGGTGTTAAAAGTAGCCTGCACGTGGTACTGTAGTTTCCGAGTTCTGCTGCTCTAATCTCTGACCAACGATGAGAGATAAAAAATGGAAAAACAAATCAGAGTAGAATCTCGAACAGCAATCATCCAATTCTGAAATTATGCACATATTACTAGTTTTGCCAAGAATATGGATTTACAGCAATTAATAGCAGTTTCGCCAAGAAAATGATTATTGGATTAGAAATGACTAAGTACCACATATGACGTTCCCTGAATTTAAAAACAAATTCTTACAGTCAATTTTGATCTAAACACATACATGACCATATGTGACTTGAGTTTGTAGTCGCACAAATGTCAAATCTTCACAGAAAAAATGCTTTGAAATAGTAGTGCATGAACTGTGTTGTAAATTAGTACTTAAAAAAAAGGAAGTCATAACCTGAACCTCTATAGAAATACATAAAGTAGCAAGACATTTCTAAAAGATTTGTTGGGAAGCACACACAAAACATCCGAGGCATCCAGATAAATTTCAGGATTAGGATAGTAGGACAGAACCACATGATCATAGATTCTTTCGAAATGTTGATGTACTGAAATAAATGAGGGAAACAGAAATCACATAAAAGTTGTGAGACGACATGGTAGAGGTAATTATTCAGATCAGGAGTGCTGTAATTACACAGGCCAACGAAATTCTTTTTTTGAAAAACTTTTTTACTTTGATAGCTGATGTTTATAGATTTTTGTGAGCTGAATCCAAATCAAGCCTTAGTTTTTTGTATCACCCATAGTTTTCGAGCAAAATGCTTTTTAGTATATAGTATAAAAATCCTGTGCTATACAGTAAATGGGGTAATCAATGAAATGCCTTGTTACAACATAAACATCACTTGTATTTACATTAAGCTAATTAAAACAATGACATATGTTAATAAAGGTCAGCTGGAATTGGTTTGTATTGTCTTTCTCTTTTTTTCTTTGAATCTTTTTCAACGATGAGTCACTTGCTCGAGTTGTCGGTGAAGTCACCAACGGTAGTTCCCCATCATGTTGATGTTCCAGCGGCCTTGGTATCATTTTCCCAACACTTTAATGTCCTGGTAAAACGCTCTCCTTCATCCTCACTGACATCTCCCATACTGTATGGGAAGTAATGAATCAAACATCCTGAAGTTTTAAACTTCTTTAACATTGTAGCTGTAATAGAAACACATCTGGGTCTTTTTCATATGCTAAGAACATTTTAACAACTTGCTTGAATGACACCCATGCTTCTTTCTCTTTAAGGTCATTGTGGATTCAAAGTTAACATTAAACATCAATTTTCTAATGTCAGGTCTGATAAAGACGCCTTTTTTTAGTTTAGCTTCTGAAAGGTGTGGAAACTTTTGGCAGAGATACTTAAAACATGGCCCATTACCAGATTTTACAAACTGTTTCATCAGGCCTGAAGTTATATGTAGAGGTGGTAGGAGTAGGTTTTTTGATCTACAATGTTTTTGAGTGGAATATTCTTCTCACCATGTTTTAAAAATTCCCTCACAGGCTAGTATTTCAGTACCCTTGTTGATCCCTAACCCTATTGTCCCATTCACACAAGAAATATGGAAATCTGGTAAAACCACCTTGACCAAGGAACATGCATGTTACTATTAGATGGCCACATATCATTCAACCATGAGCAGAATAGCCTATTTTATTTAGCACTGTTTCTAGGTTTTCATAGCTTTCTTTCATATGTACAGAATGTCCAACAGGTATAGATGCAAACATGTTATGGTTGTGTAATAAAACGGCCTTTAAATTAGTTTTGGATGAATCAATAAACAGCCTCCAGTCTTCGTTTCTGTGTTCAATACCAAACTCATTCATTAAAGTGGGAATGTCTGAGCAGTACACGAAATCATCTTCTTTGTGGAAAAACTTGAAAAAATTGCTGCTCTCTCTATACATGTATATGCTGGTTCCAACTGTCAATAAATTCTTTTCTTTTAATCTAGAGCCAAGAAATTCAGCTTTTCCTTTCGTTAAGCCCAGATGTCTAACCAAATCGCAAAGCTTGGTATGAGTAAATGCCTATTCTGTATTACAATGGAATTCATCATCATGTGGTTCATCTAAATCACATTGTACATCAGAAGATAATTCTCTTGGAATAGAATTTAAATGATCTGGTGGTTCAGTAATGGGCAAATCTACACCATGCCCTACTGGTTGGATGGCGGATAGAAGGTTAGAGTAGCTTATTACCTAATTGTTTTTCAAATTATGACCAGTAATGTCAACAATGCAAAAGTAGCAACCATCGGAACGATTTCTTGGCTCCCTCCATATCATAGGAACAGCAAATCTAATGGCTTTTTTCTCCTTTTTCGACCATTTTCTCAGATCTTCAACACACACATAACATGTCTTATATGGCGCCCAAGATTTATCTTGATCACCAGGTCTAGATCCAAAGTATGATAGATAAAACGTTTTCACTTTTTTTTTGAACATCCCGCCATGACATCCATCTTGGATTCGGTACCTTGAATAAATCTGCCAACAAAGCAGAGTGGGCTGACGCTCTCTCTGCCCTACTACTCACCACTGTATGTCAATACCACAATAAGAAACTCTTTGTAAGCCACCAGCAGCAAGAAGGGCCTCTATCCCCACCTAAGATGAGGAGAGAGAGAGACGGAGGTAAGACTGCCTCGTGGTTGATTTGTTTATGAGCACCCATCAAGGAGAACATACATTCAACTACTGCCCCCTTTGCAGCTTTATGGGGCGACGGTTTTCCCCAGTACATGCGTTGCATTATCACCCATTCATTACGAGTGCAGGTTTTCTCACGACAATATCGAAGTGTAATTGGAACAGTGATGCATTTTTTCCATCATTGTGGTAGTGTGTGTTGACTTGGATTAGCTAGGCTGCAGGGTGATTGTCGAGCATACTTCTGTAGTGAAATCTGACGTCAAAGAACAATAGATACTGTCCTGAGCTGTATGCTTACAGGTAATACAGTTATTAAACTCCTCTCTGTCAAACACTAGCATCTCGTAAGTTGCATACATTTCCCCCCAAAAAGAGTACAGTATCTTACTCATCTGTCTTTTTCCCGTCAGTTTGTAGGTGAAGGGTAGAGTTAGAGTGTGTCTGTCGCTAGCTTGGAGTGGTATTGTGAAATTTTTCCCATACTGGTTGTAAGGTATCTCCATTTTCTTAACTGTATTGCGATTTTAGGCAGTCCTTGTGTAACAGTAACCATATAGTAATGTAAATAGGCCCATTCTTTATGGTTACGTAATTAGGACTGATTTTTATTTCATTTTCTCAACCAAAATAAATAACTTAAACTAATCTAACCTGCCTCTCCTGGGTCTGGACAGTTTCCATGTGTTGGAGGGAGCACTTGAGCTTACCATCCACAGGGCGCTAAGAGGTCACCACCATTTTTAATTTCCCGCCAATTTCACGACCCTCTGATGGTTCAAAATGGTTCAAATGGCTCTGAGCACTATGGGACTTAACATCTGTGGTCATAAGTCCCCTAGAACTTAGAACTACTTAAACCTAACTAACCTAAGGACATCACACACATAAATGCCCGAGGCAGGATTCGAACCTGCGACCGCAGCAGTCGCGCGGTTCCGGACTGAGCGCCTAGAACCGCGAGACCACCGCGGCCGGCCTCTGATGGTAGAATTGTGTTAGAGGGTGCGCTTGGGCTTTCCATCAACAGGGACAAGCGTTGGATTCTGGGAAGGGGTAGCCAGTTCCCGGATGGGGGTGGTGTGGGCGTCCTCACAGCCCTGGGACAAAGAAATTTTCCGCCAAAATTCGAAACAGTCGCCATAATGCGACATTCCCGCCAATATGGTAGGCGTGGAGCGGAGGGGGCGGGGGCCCCACATAGAGGCTGACGAAAACACAGGGCGTCGTCTGGGAATGGTGTTGGCCGTGGTCCGCGGTGTAAATAATTGATGAACTAATTTGAACATCAATTTGCTATCAAAATTGTAGTGCTGCCTGCTACTGCTGTCGTTGGGTCAACAAGTCGGTACGTAGGGGTGTTCTGTTTTGGAGCTTCATGTTCCCCAATGTAAGATGATCGCTGTGCTCCGAGACAATTGCACATGCATCAGCATTGTTCTCTTTTGGCAGAGATCCAACGGATCACCATCTATCATACTTTACAGGGTAGACAAGCCTCCGAACCCCACGTTCTGTGAAGAGTCGTGGAGAACGAACTAACTAGCACCTGGTGTTGGTTTCACTATCTTTCTACCTCTTTCCGGGAATGCTCACGACAGTAACAATTGAACATTCGACTAATTTCGCCGTTTTCGAGATACTCGTCCACAGGTTCTGCATATTAATATACTGCCCTTTGTCAAAGTGGTTTATCTCAATGGATTTCCCATTAGGTAGCCCATTCTTGGCTAGCGAGTTGCTCCGTCCATGTCTGCTCCCCACACATACATTTGTTCGCGCGCCACATGCACGCCACGCAGCATCCACCGTCGCGTTGGGCACTGGACATAATGTTTCGTTTTATCAGTGTAAACAGGTAGATGATTTAAAGTGGCTGCCAAAAGTCACTACAGATCTCCTATCAAAATACTTATAATTAAATAATTTTGTTTATATTGTAGACAATTGTTGACGTCTAGAGAAACAAATATGGTAGACACAAATAAAACATTTAGTTGCAAAAGACAGAGTTTATTTATGAATATTATGAAGCATAACTGTAGTAGCAATGCTAACGGTATACTGGAAGAAATACCAAACTAAAAATACTGAAAACGCTGATTCTTCCTATGTACCTGAAATCAATTATAACTACTTAGATAACTGTGTTTGGTCATTTTTCAGATGACGGCAACAAATGGGCACGAGTTTCAAGCGCCGCAGCTCACTAAGAACTTACTTCTGGTGTGCAAACCATTCCACTTCACATGCAAGCTTTTTGGGCTCACGCCGTTAACTATAGATGTGATGACCACGCCACTCAAGCAGTCCAGATTTTGTCATCCTAATACTTGCAAGTACCCCCCAGCTGATATCTGGTTTCATATTTTTAAACTCTTTTTGTCGTTTTATAAACATATTATCTCCAGTAAATTCTGTTGTAGTTATCGATGCTTTACAATATCCTATCTTAACTTCTACTGCAATAGTTACAGATATTTCGCGCAATACACACAAATATGTGAAAATATTGCAGTTAATAACGTTGTTTGACAGAATTTTGATGGATTTTTGGACAATATGGTTGTGGAGAGAAGCAGCGATTAGTATAATAAATCAATAATTCAAGAACAGTCTTAATCGCATTTATTATTGTTATAATACCGCCAACCGGTTTCAACCCGACGTAGGGGTCATCTTCTGGGCGTTTACACCATTGGTCGACTGCTGGTGGTGTCACTCCTGTCTGCATAACGGCACGACGTAATCTAATCGTATCGTTCTGCCCTGTCATCGGTTCATCGGTGTCTTTCGATAGTATGTCAGTAAAACACAGCTTTCGATATGTCATGGTGGCATATTTGTCATATAAAGTTATCAAAACCTTGAGGATGAGCATTAGTACATAATATAAAGCGGTTCTGCTCAGACAATGCTACACACTAGATTTATTTTGGTGTAGCACAGCACAAATCTCTGTTATACAGAATTTAGTGTCTTCAGGAGATATGTGTGTTTGCTTCTAGAGGTAAAGGATGCGCAGCCCCTTACTCAGACATAGTCATACTTCGCTCATACAAGTCGAGGTCACAGCACCCAGAGAGTGATATTGTTGTCAGAATCAGTTGAAGAGTAGATCGGTTACTGCAAAGGCGTAGCACGATCAGGCATATCGTATTGCTGAGTATCGCGAGCGAGTGTGCGCCTCTGCTAACTCTCTCTCTCTCTCTCTCTCTCTCTCTCTCTACCATCACCACCGCCTCAGTAAAACCTAAGAACTGCACCGACTAATGATAAAGTTCAAATTATTACGAGAGAGAAAGTGATTATAAAGATGGATTGCTGATATTATGCATTGCGATCCATCACATCGCCCACTAGACTGCATCATCTTTGCAGATTATTGTAACAGCGTTTGTCAGTATTTCGATGTATTTGTTATACTGAGATTAGACATGAACAGATATGTATGATAAAGATACTGACTATCTCGTATTGTGTTTGATGATAAAATGTTACCTTACTTACTGCAAACTTACATGAACTTGGTTATGGCAAACCTGCATTCCTTGAATACAATATTACTGGCCAGCCTAAATCCGACTGAAACAGCTCCCATAGCAGTTGAAACTGATCAACTCTTATCCATTAGGTAACAGTCATTAAAATAAAAGGTTAGGCCCCTACATTATTCAATCTCTAACAATAAAAATTTTAATCAAGGGTGTTTCAAAAACTCTCGTTTTAAATTTCTTCGCACATAAAAATACAGAGCTATTGATCTGGTGAAACTGCTGGTCATTTTGTGTTTCTCTAATGACTGATCGAACGATCTCCAAACGTTTTGCTAAGAATGTCTGTCATTATCTGCGCTGAATGATCAGAACATCAGTCGTGTTGATACCATGTAGGCTGAATTATGTCCAGCAGAATGCCTTCCAATAATTACAGCAGCAGATCTCTTTGTATCTGTATATAGTAGTGAATATTTAGAGTTCCATCCTTAAAACAGGAATCACTGATGAGGTTCTTGGAAAGCCCGTCCTGCACATAGACAATTAAGATTGTTTTCTATCCACTTCTCTATGCCAGCAAGGATTTGTAAGTTGCCAGTAGTGCACAGCCGCGAAAATTGATGTGCATGGTTTGTAAAAGATGCTTCAACTCTAAACAAAATCTAGCGCGCAAATATCCACTCACCTCCAGTCTCTGCAGACATAGACTGTAACCGATTCTGAAAGTCTTCTCCAGGAATCTATAAATGAAGCAAAATATGGAAAGAACGAAATGCATTGGAAAGAACGAAATGCATTGAATTATGATGTTTGCAGGACACCCCAGTGACTTACCCCTCTCACACATTCACGTAGCTTCGAAACGAGCTGTAGATGTTGTGATACCTCCACTAAACATTTAGTTGCATTTCTTTCATCAGCTGATGTTTCTTTTCGTGGGAGTATTTTATTTTCCACACACTCATTTTCTTTAATTTTTTGATAGAGTTTGCAAAGCCAGGTTGTGAGGGCCTGGCACGAGCGGGCCATATTCTCGATTACAGCTGCACAGCTCCTCTGAACGTTTGGCGACACTCACTGTAAACAAAAACCATACCCACTTTTTCAACTGTTGGACGCATTGTAAAAGTCTGAGTACCTTCAAGATCGGATCACAGACTGGTGAGTTTCGGTGGACAGGCAAATACACGAAGTGATCCTGAGTTAAATAGTTGGTTACAATTTGATACAATAGGGTGATGTCCAAGGGACCTCTATTCCTGAAGGCGGATGGTTTGCGGTGCTGCTGTCTTCTTACTGTTTCATCAAGTTTCGTACATGTTATGTCGCTAAAGTCCTCTTCGTAGTCCCTTGCTAATGCTACAGGAGAAAGGTATATAACTTCCTTTAAAAGAAGTCAGTGTAATAATTCGACGACTCTAAACGTTAAAAAATGTTAAAAAGTTGTCTACATTCTCCGCCGTAGTTAAGCAAAAACAGCAGGTCTACAAAGCACTCATACCAGATATGTTTTGAGTGACTTGACTCCAGTGGCCCACACATTGCACTGTTTGACTAAAGGTCACTGATCCTAGATTTCTGGGGTGAAATTACGGTAGTGCCTATGAAAATGGAACCGATACAGGAGCATAATGAAGAGTAAATCTACATGTTTCAAGGCATGGTATTTGGGAATACACGTGATGAGCAGTGGCACAAGCTTCTTTATGCTCTCCTCGGAGAACCCGCCCGCCATCTCCTTCCTCCACTTCAGAACTTTCATGTGCACCTGCTCATCGGTTTGGAATTTAATTCCACTGATATGTGCTCAAAACATTTCTACCAACTGGGTTCAGTAGCGCCATAGTGGCTGAAGCAGTGTTAGATCGGGCGTTGTCATGTAGCAAGTACACTCTTTTCGCCAGCATTCACTTCCTTTTGTTTTAAATGCTCCTTCTGTTTTCTTTAAGGTCCCACAATATCATTGTGGCATTCAAGTGGCTGAAGAAAATCTCTGATACTACCGACCCCCTTTTGCTTGTACTACTCTGTCAGTTCTTTTCGGACACACCTTGTGCACCATTTCTGGTATCCCGAGGTATCTATGAATATCTCACACAAGAGAATTCTGGAGAGTTATGGAAACATCGCAGAAATGTCATCCATTGCCAACTGGCGGTCTTCACGAACAGATTCCTCGATTTGTTGCACCAACTCATCAGTCAAAATGGAAGGTCTTCCACTCCCCTATTTGTCATGAAAATTTGTTCTGCGTCCACTAATCTCCCTTCACCAAATAAAATCACTTCTTCTGTTCATAAAATTATTTACGGAAAGTAAATAATTTTCATTCGTGAAGAAATGTCGATAAGTGTTATTCTTTTCGATGTTAGGAAGCGAATCACAGCACATGGCTCGCAATTCGTGGTGTGATTTCTTAAAATATTTCACGCAACACGACACTACAACGTTGGTTTACTTACTACCGTGCTTCTGTGATGCTGGCACTGGTCAGGGAACCTCCCTTTAGCACACAATGTTGCCAGCCCTCAAGAAACAAGAACCCACATCACGATATGGTACCAGTAACTTTCTTTCTGAATATGTATCTACAGTTCTGGTTATATATCGCACAATTGTCAGCTGTGTTCGATGGAGTGGTTCATTCGGTTTATACGTATCGAGGATGAAGCTGTAGTCCGCTCTTACAGCCTGTAAGAGAGGCCACACTTTACAGTGGAAATCTCAATGAGGAATGAATGAAAGGCTCTCTGGTGTACTACGAGATGCTTGTGGTAAACATGCGTCATAGTTTGACCACGGAGCTGACGTCATGAGATGCGGTGACTGTTTCCTGGAGACACGAAGGCAATCTGGATGCTGTGTTTAAAAGATTGAATACCTTATAGGCCTTCCGCCTTGCCTACATTAAAATTGAAAAATATAAATAATACTGGCTTCACGACTGTCTTCGCTCTCTTGCTTTGGCTATTTTTTACTTTTAGACAACCTTGATTATTGTAATTTTAAATAATTTCAAACACTTTAAGTTTTATTTGTGTTTGGTCACATAATGTTTTTCTCATTTTCTCCTCTTTTCCTGCTAAGCTTAAATGAATTAATGTGTTGTTCTCCTGCGTCCAACTTTCATGTCAGGTGCGCACATCGTCAGGCCATTCTGGTTGAGGCTAGTCTGCGAAAGCTTTCCTACAGGAATAGTTCAGATCGCGTAAAACAGTCGCTCAAAAGTTCCCTAGCAATCCCAGGTCCCGCTTCAGACTGCAGTTTTTGACGTGAAAGAGTCTCTGATAGTGGCTAGAGGTGGCATTACCTCATACCACTGCCACCCACTGCAGTGTTGGACACTGCAGTTCGTGGACGACGGGTTCAGGAGGGGACACGTATCCCTGACCATCTTGTGGCCTTCGGCTTCAGCTGGTCATACGTGTCTGTGTCGGATGCCAGGTCAACCTCACTCTCAGATATAACGGCAATTTCGTCCGGCAAACAGGAGTCATTCGTTGGATATCGGCTGGTAGCAGTCGCCTACACACGGTAATCACCTGTATATTGTTGCACTGAATAAAAGGTGCCCTATTTGTCGTCTAAAAATTCGGAGTTTCACACTCCGCCTGGAGGCAGCGGTACAGGTGATGGGCGAGTAAAGCATCTCACCGTCAATGCAGGATTAGAGGTGCACTTGCTCTACCAATGGAAAGTGTAAAATTTATGTAGCTGCGGCTCCAGTAAGTTGTCCTCTGAAATTATAGCTAGAACTGAATACGCTGTAGACAAGCCACCCTAACGTCAAAATGACGCAGCTCTTCAACAGCATAGTGCACAAGACCTTGAGGAGCATAGCAGCATAGTAGCAAAATATGCGGCAGTACGGTAACGCGGATCCACGTCACCCACATCAGGAGCCAGCATAACGAAAAAAAAAAAGAAAAAAAAAGAGATGACACACTTCTCTCGCTCCCGCAAGGGATTTTCCCATGGCCGAACTCCATCTAATCTCATGAGATAAAATTCTTAAAGAAAGGCCAAATTTCCCATTAAAAGGCTACATGATTTACAATCAGATGTAGACACAGGCTAGGTAACAGTATACATAGAAATATAGCCACTACACTGTTCTTAAAGTCGTTATGATTGTATGTGTTTTTGCATGTTCAGAGCCATGAGAAACTGATAACGACAATACCTGGATGCAGTAAAAAATGTTAGGACTCTGCGACGGTTTTGGAAAACAGTCAAAATAGTCAAGAGAGAGGTAAAAAACACTTCGAGGAGTGTTATACGTGTTTTAAAAAGACAAAAACTAATAGGACAGACTTGTATGTGCCAAAACAGTGACCATAATGGCACTACCTACCTGAGTAACACATCTTCGTGCAATGAGCATCGGACCAACGTATGATATGCTCTGAAAAATTTTGGTCAGTTCTCTATCCCAGAGTCGACCTCATTCGTGCCTCACATTTGTTCCACAATTTGATGTATTAATGTTTAAAATTTTCAGTGGCTCAAATAAATAAAGTTCTTTGGAGCAGGTGATAAGTTGTAAATTACGTTCACTAACAAAAGCATCGTCGCATTTGTGGGATACACACTTCTCCCACAAAACAGTAATTGTCAAGTTCTTCAAAACACTCCATAGACAGGGCGATGACTTCCTCATTTGAGCGGAATTCGTTATCTGAAACCATTTCATTTTGGGAACAAGAAGGCATCTTAGGGAGTTATATTTGGTGAACAAAGCGGTATGTAGCAGCCTACAATTCATTTCATGCAGTTTTGCGGTGATAGTTCGATATGAATATGTTGGTGCAGTGCAGTGCCTTCGTCAAAAGCGCCACGTTTCGTTTTGATTCATGCGGGAGCTGAGAAATATCTAACTGTAGTAGTTTACAGCGATTGTTTTTCCTTTTGTAAGAAGTCTGACACACTTCGCATCACAAAAAATCGTTCCCACAAATTTCTGGCACTTATCTTTGGTGGAGATTCAGTGGAGACAATCGATTACTTTTATTACGGTCTGATTTCCTTGGCTTTTATTATGATCTCATCGATGGTGACAACTCGACACAGAAAGTTCTTCTGATCTCGTTTCATTGCTCCCAATTACTTTTAAGTCGAAAATCACACCCAGTTCTTGTCAGAAACCACGGCAGCCATAGACCTGCCAACAGTTTTATCATAAAGTTGTCATGTGAAATATTATTTGTCGTTTCCATCAACATAGTTAACAGACTCCTATCTCTCAAACGTTCGTTCTACGACAGAGAAAATCCTATCAACTTTTCAGTTACTTCTTTGGTAACAACATTTGCGAACAAATGGAGTAATCGTCATGGAAGACAGATTTTCGATCACTTTCATCCAATATATAACTGTAACGCCCCGTGAACCATGGACCTTGCCGTTGGTGGGGAGGCTTGCGTGCCTCAACGATACAGATAGCCGTACCGTACGTGCAACCACAATGGAGGGGTATCTGTTGAGAGGCCAGACAAACGTGTGGTTCCTGAAGAGGGGCAGCAGCCTTTTCAGTAGTTGCAGGGGCAACAGTCTGGATGATTGACTGACCTGGCCTTGTAACACTAACCAAAACGGCCTTGCTGTGCTGGTACTGCGATCGGCTGAAAGGAAGGGGAAACTACAGCCGTAATTTTTCCCGAGGGCATGAAGCTTTACTGTATGATGACGGGGTCCTCTTGGGTAAAATACAGAAGAATGCTGAAGATTAGATGGGTAGATCACATAATGAGCAGGTATTCAATAGACGGGGAGGAGTTTGTGGTACAACTTGACCAGAAGAAGGGATCGGTTGGTAGGACATGTTCTGAGGCGTCAAGGTATCACCAATTTAGTACTGGAGGGCAGCGTGGAGGGTAAAAATCGTAGAGGGAGACCACGAGATGAATAAACTAAGCAGATTAAGAAGGATGTAGGCTGCAGTAGGTACTGGGAGATGAAGAAGCTTGAACAGTATAGAGTTGCATGGAGAGCTGCATCAAACCAGTCTCATGACCACAACACCAACAACAATAACTGTCACCATTGATTACGTAAAATGTACCCAAATTTTCTTTTTTTCTTTGACAATTGTACTTTAAACAAACTTCAAAAAGCGAATTACTGAATGCTAATGCATTTTCTTCCATCTCAGTGAAAACCACGTAGCACAAATTACCGAAATTACTGGCAAGTGCAAACTAAGCAATGGATCGGAGTCATTTCAGTTTTAGCGTCGTCTAACAGTTGACGGCTATGATGGTAACGCCAAGCTGCGTTTTTAGTGCCATCTGTCTTCAAACGAGGATACTAGTCGAACCTCCCTCTGAGGATAAATTTGTATTTCCAAGTTTTCAAAGTGGTATCTTGCAGCAGGTAATGGTACAGCATCAATTAGCCCTCTCCTAGATTTCCCTCTGTTATTTTGTTCCATTTGAATCAACTTCTCGTAATCATACCTCTTACATGGGAAACCTTTCGTCTTCATAATCGGCCAACATGCGACAGCGTACGCTAGTCAGTATGTTCCAAAACACCGCGTATGAAAACAGGCTTTTTCCGTGTCTCATATCTCGGGTTCTGTTAGCGGTAGAAATATTGGGTCAAGTGTTTTGGACAGCTCATGGGCTATGGGCCATTTGAATATCCAGCAGAAGTATCGTCTCACTATAGCTTAATCAGATGGAGCAAATCGTTTGGGTCTTCTTGCGTTAGATGTGCTCTACGGTGCATCTCGTGGGGCGGTTCATACGAAAACTCAGGAAACATGGTTTTCGGGTACCAAAAGCGAGCCGCGGATTTCAAGACGGCTATATACAGCAAATGGCTATAGTTTTTATGATGTATTCCTAAAGTCCCAACCTCGAATAACCTTGAAAATTTTCATGATATCTATATCTTTTCCCGAAAAACGGAGGTTCAAAATTACCCTAGTTTTACATATAAAATATGCGCGTAAGGTGAGAACATAATTTTCAAAGTGACGTAGCACAGAGAAATGTGCTGCAATGTGTCTCACTTACCATGAAAATGGTTCTGGGAACCCCACGTTGTTGTAGTACTGAAGCAAATGCACAATTTTTGTTCACACCAAATCCGACCTGAGGTGTAAAATTAAACAGCTTTTCTTTTCTTTAATTTCACATAAGTAAACTATCAATTTTACTGATTCGTGATTGTTTAAAATGACTGAGAAACCTTGACGTAGCAGGGAAAAGAAGGGAACCAGCGGAAAAACGTTCCTATCGGACCACGAAAGAGGCGAACACACTGCTGTCCTTTAAAAGTCTCAGAAAAATGGAGTTCCAGCTGCCTGATTGTACCGTCCTCAGCATATATACAAAATTTCGCTAAAATTTTGACTTGTGAACATATTCGTGATTTTTCATGCCGAGAGCAAGGAAGCCAGTGGTAGAAGGAAAGAGACCGAAAAGTAGCGATTTCCAAAAGATGATAGACATTGGTTATAGTATAGGAAGAGCGAAGGAGACAATGGCAGTGTTGGAGAAAGGTAGGGACACAGTGGCAGTTGAACAAAGCTGACAGTGACAGAGCAGTAATAGGAAAACAGTGAAGGTGACAGTGGCAATGGGAGACGAATAAAGAGAAGGAGAAAGTGGATGTGGCTGAGAACCATTGATAATGAGAGACATAGTCTATGACAATGACAATTAGGAGGAGAAAGATAGTGACAGAGGAGGCAGCAGCAGTGGAAAGGAACGAATGAGATAGATGAAGTAAGAGTAAAGGGGAGACAATGAGAGTGAGAGGAGACAGTATAAGTGGGAAAGAACGAAGGAAACAGTGGCTGTGAGATATGAGGCAGTGCCAGAGAGACACAAGGACATAATGGCAAAGAGTAGGGCTGAATGAGTGAGTGTGGCTGGGCGTGAGAGATTTACAATGGATGTGATCCAGTTACGGAGCTTGTCGGAGTCTGAGATGAGTTGCACGTTAAAAAGAGCATGCACATATTCAGATGCCAAAACTTTAGGAAAAATTTTGGAAGGTGCTGAGCAAGGGCAAGGTAGAGTGAGGCAGCTGGTTCCCTACTTTTAAGACATTGCCTTTTCATCAAGAGGAGCATATTCGTCGTTTCGCGCTTCGTCATGAGCATTTTTTCGCTGCTGATATTATACAGCCCAGAAATAACGACAATGCGTAAACTGACTTCTGTTATGCATCTTCCATGTGAAGTTTCATATTCATTAACATTCAGTATAACTTGCTGTCCTATTATGATTTTAATATTGGCTTATAGCAGAAAATGCTAGTCTTATCTGCATCTCTTCATTGTAGTCTTCCACATCCAAAACACCCATCACTGTAAAATGCCTACACTTCAGATAAAAGTTCCCAGTCCAAGGATTCACTGAGTATACTATTTCCTCAGGCACAGTTATTATTTTTCTGGTATCTTTACTCTCAAAACAGAATTTGATACATTCAATTTCACAATCAAATGTCACAAGGATAATTTCACCAGAAACCACATAACATTTTATAATAAACCTCTCGAAACCGATTATGTGAATTAACGAACACATAAATCGTAACAATGGTTGTAAAAGGATTTATTCAACTATTTCAGCTGTGGAACCTGAAATACCACGTCAAGGCAAACAAAACCTTGCAACTGTTATCTCTGTGAGTGAGTGTAAATTGGTAAGTATCCAGAGAACCACGAAGAAAAATATAATACATATATAAGAAAAACAAACATATTCTTTTGTTCCTTGTCCAATTCGTGACTCAAATGGCTGCCAAGGATGAGAAGTGAGTCAACATGTCAGATGTGTTTTCGTTTAAAAGTTATTGCCAAATTTGTCACGAACATGTAAATTTACATGCTCTGAAGTGCATAAGATAATGCTGATTTCTCCGTAACGATCGTATGGACATGAGTGTACGTGACGTGACAGATACAATTTTCTGACGTAATCTGATATTACACTCACGTAGCTTCTGTGTTCTCAACGGTATTTCAGTGTACCCCTGTTGCTCCCTTCCGCTGTCTACGTCTCCCGCTCCCCTTCACCATTCCCCATTCTGAATCCCCTCACCTCTGAATACCATTCTTAACAGTTCTTCAGGGTCAGATCAGCAGTAGGTGTTCGTGGTGGAAAAATGTGCCATCGATATTTCACACCTGTTGTTTCCTTCAGATAATTAAGATGAATATCAGTGCTGTTCTTTAAAAAAGACAGTACTGGCCTAGTCGTCGATATGTTATTAAACCCCAATTTTTGTTATTCCTTCTGCTGAGAGTACGTAGTGCCTTCCAAAAGTACACAGTGCAATAGTGAGCTTCTTGCCCTTGCTCTTCATTGCTGATTAAATCTGTGTACCGGATTGAAGCACCTACCCAGAACCGTACCTCTGATGACAGGTGGTGATTCCTGCTTGGACAAGGAAGGATTAAGCTTGATTTCACTAAAAGTACATGTATGTTAAGAATATGAATACTTTCTGGTGACTACAACGCAGTAAATCATTTAGACAATTCCTTGCGTTATTTGTTGATTAATTTTAATATTAATTTTTTATTCAGTATGCTCTAAGAGCAGATCACATCTTGCGAAATATCAGCAAGTAAGTAAATAGGATACACCACACCAGGCACAACCAAACAGCGAAAAAACATGCAGCTGACACATACAGACGTATCCTCAGTGCGCATTAACCCTCATTTGTGTCTCAAAACCCATAAACTGTTTTGGCAAAGAACACACGTCGTCTTTGAAGTAGCTGGTGTGAAGAGATTTATTTATCATAATGTTCTGTAACACAGGTTGGCTAAACCGAAATGTTCCATTTTTGAGGCAGTGCATAAGCAATGACCACCTCAAATACTACCACCTTCACGTTGGTGGGGAGGATTGCGTGTCTGACTGATCCACTAAGCTATGCTGGCGGGAGCTATGATCCTGGTAGGATCACCCATGCCAGACACGTCAGTTGGTGAGATTCCAGACAAAGAGTAGTCCCCCACGGAGGTTCCAACCTTAGGGGTTTGTGAGTGGCAACCCCATGGGTCCTTAGCTAAGTCTGACATTATTTCCACTTACTTGTGTCAGGCTTCTTCTGTTTTCTTTCCTATCGGCCTCCCTTGACCAACTCTTACTTTTTCGACCCCAGCGGTATTAGCTTTCGGGGCTCGAGGATGTCTTTCATATTTCTTTTCTATCTCCAACGAAGAAGGCAGGGAAGGATCTAGAGGCGGAGTGAAGCCAGCTCTCCTAAGGGAGTAAACCCTGAAAAGAAATCCTGCCAGCTCAGGGCAGTACAGTGGCAGCCCCACTACTCAGCTAACCCTGCACATCGCCCGTAACGCAGCCAGGGGACATTTTATCACCACAAAAAGCTCACAAATGTGCTTTGGAATAAGATGGAACACCATAAGTCGAAAATGGGTAGGTACACTCGTTTACGAGCTGGTAAGTGGATTATTTAAAGTTTGTTTAGATTAAGAGCTGTTAACTATAAGAGTATAAAATGGACGTTACTGCATTGCAAGAAACAAGATGGCTTCGGGAAGGGATATTAGGTTAGAATAAATAAGGATTATTTTATGGTGGTCGTGAAGAAAATGGAAACCATGAACATGGAATGGGATTTGTGGTGAGTTAGCTGAGGATACGTTTACTGAGTCACTTCAATGCAGTCAGCAGTAGGATGTCATGTCCAACTAATATTCATAGGTGTGGCGATCTCACCCTTGTAATTCCATATGCATCAACAAACGTAAATGACGAAGAGGAGAAGAGTGAATTATGTGAAGAATTGGAAAGAACAGTGGAGAGCAATAGCAACATAAATCTTAAGATTCTTCTGGAAGACATTAATGCCAAAGTGGGACAAGAAGAAATGTATAGACCAACAACTGGAAAAGAGAGTTTACTTGCAAAAGCAAATGAAAATGGCCTGTTGTTAACCGGTTTTGCGTTAAGTCAGAATCTTGTGGTGAGCTCAACATCTTTCCCCCACAAACAGATCCACAAAGCCACCTGGATTTCCCGAGATGGCAGCACCGTCAATCAGATAGATCACCTGCTAGTAGATGAGAGGCACGAGAAGTATCATATCCTAATTACTGGTACAGCTGTGCTACAAAACGAAAAAGGTAACAACTAAGAATAAATTGTTCAATGAGACTTGTGAACAAGCTGTGGAGGCCAGAAAGAGAGCGAGGGAGGTGCCCATGCTGGACAGTCAATGTGCGGAATAACAGGAAGCACTCAGCACCGTAAGAAGATGAACAAATAGAATTCTGAGAATAGAAAAAGAAAGTTCATGAACAATGTGATTGATGAAATCGAAAAGGCAAATAAAATATCAGACAGCAGGAAAATGTTTCAGATTTTGGAACATATGAGGAACGGTCACAGAAACGAAGCTTTAATTATTAATGATAAGAATGGAAATGTGTTAACAGACAAGGAAAGAAAATTTGAAGAGTTATTAAATGCTGAAGATCCAGAGAGTGTCTTTCCGCACTAGAATAATACAGAGAGTGAAGGAGAAATCGCAGTCATTCAAGTGACTCAACAAGATGTAGAAAGAGCAATGAGGAAACAAAAGAATAATAACGCACCAGGAGAATACAGGATAACGGCAGATATGTTAAAGGCAGGAGGAGAAACACTTCAAAAAGAGCTATACAATCTAAAAAAAAGCATGGGAACAAGAGGAAATCCCAGAAGAATGAAAACCAGGCGTAACTATCCCACAGCATAAAAAGAACAGTAATAGAAATAACAGAGGCGTTTCTCTCGTAAGTGTACCTTATAAAGTGCTATCTTTAATAATACTTGAAAAACTGAAGCCATTTGCAAACGATATTGTGGGAGAGTACCAGGCAGGTGTCGATAAAGGACGATCGACCATCGATCAAATTTTCACCATGAGGCAAATCTGGTCAAAGCTCTGGGAATTCAACCATCAGTTTCCGGTGACGTTCGAGGATTTCTCAAAGGCTTATGACAGTATCCACAGATTAAGTATATACAACATCCTGAGAGAGCTTGATATACGAATGAAGTTAATAAATATGGTCAAGGTATGCACAGCGGAGACAAAAGTCAAACACCTAAGGGCGCGCGGGATTAGCCGAGCGGTCTGGGGTGCTGCAGTCATGGACTGTGCGGATGCTCCCGGTGGAGGTTCGAGTCCTCCCTCGGGCATGGATGTGTGTGTTCATCCTTAGGATAATTTAGGTTAAGTAGTATGTAAGCTCAGGGGCTGATGACCTTAGCAGTTAAGTCCCATAAGATTTCACACACATTTGAACATTTGAACAAACACCAAGGGGAGCTGTCCAAGGAATTCCGCATCTGAACGGGTGTGAGACAAGGTGATGTTATTTCACCACTGTTATTTAATCTGGTCCTAGAGAAAGTAATCCAAGAAATGAAAAGGGAAAACAAATGGGTGATGCCGAATGGTAGGACAGATTTTTTTGGGTAATACAGACGACATCGCACTTCTAGCAGAATCAGGGGAAGAAATGGCAGAAACTGTAGAGGACCTAGCGTAAAATGCAAGTAAGATCGGGTTATGGATTAATGTAGAAAGGACTGAGGTAATGGAGGTATCAAGAGAAACCCCTAATGACATCCTATTACAGGTGGCAATATGGAAATTTGCTAAAAGTGGAAAATTTTAAATACCTTGGTACGTGGTTCGAGAGGCAAAATAACTTAAAACAGGAAATAAACCAACATACTGTGAATGGGTCTAAAACTTATTTCAGTCTAAAGCAGATAATGTCATCCAAGAATCCGTCAATTAAGACCAAACTTAAAGCATACAATGCCATGATAGTGCCAGTATTGTTCTATGGGACAGAAACACAAAGCATAACAAAGAAGATTGAAGGAATCTGGGTGGTCTTTGAAAGAAAAATTATGAGAAGTAACTTTGGGCCTGTCCAGGATGAGAGCTCGTGGAGACATAGAAAAAAACCAAGAATTGTATTAGCTGATGAGGCAACCGAACATCGCTGAAAAACTGAAAGCGTGGAGAATAATCTTGGCAGGCCACATTCCTAGGAGATCAGACACCTAATGGGCAAAAGCAGTACTTATTGGAAGACTTGATGGTATCCGTGCAACCGGAAGACCCAGAAAGCGATGGGAGTATCAACTACAGAAAGACCTTTACCAGCTAGGGGTTCTGACAACTGGATCCAAAGTGCACAAGACCGCCATCTGTAGAGGAGCATTGTGAGGTCAGCGCAATATCTACAAGCTCCTCGATAGCCGATTCATTGTTGATATAAATAATGTATCTTTCTTTGATTCACGTCTATTATTTGTGTGCATAATGACATTAGGTTTCTGCCTGATTTTTTCAGCGTTGGGAGCTTTGTCATTCTTTCGTCATTGTTCGTGGAAGTGAAAACGGTGTCATTTGAGGAGAAGGGACATATCGTGCTTCGGTACGTGGAGTTTAATCTATTGTTATGGTGAAAAGGCCGATTCATTCTGTTTCCAAGAATGTGGGACCAGACACCAAGAGGATTAAAGAATGGCTAAGGTAGCTTCCGGAAATTGGCAGCATTCTGAAGTGCCATGCAATGGGTCGTTGTGTCTCTTAAAAGCAAGTTGACTATGTCCCCCACAAACAAGCCCATGCAGATCATGTAGTCAAGTTTCGCAGGAACTTCACATATCACTAGAGGATCCATCCCGACACCACACCGAGCGAGTAACGTGCCTACGATCAACATATGGAACACATCCTGGGAGTCATACAGCTTTGTTCCAATGCACCAATGACAGGTTACTGTAACCCGCGCGACTCTCTTGTTGACCATTAAACACAGAAATGGCGTCGCTATTCAATACTAGAGGATCCATGCCGACATCTGCCTGAGGGAGTAGCGTGAATATGGTCAACGTATGGAACGCCTCCTGGTAGTCATGTAGCTTTTTCCGATGCACCACTGCCAGTTTACTGTAACCCTACCACCCTCAGATGGACGATTTAACACAGAAATTGCGTTGCTATTCGATACTCATGCATCCATGCCGACCTCTCACCTAGCGAGTAACGCTCCTACGGTCAAAATGTGGAACACCTCCTGGGAGTCATGTAGCTTTTTCCGATGCAACACTGCCTGTTTACTGTAACCCCCACACAGTCACATTGACGATTTAAGACACAAATTGCGTCACTATTCAACACTAAATGATCCATGCCGACTTATCCCCGAGCGAGTAACGCGCCCACGGTCAACGTGTGGAACATCTCCTGAGAGTCATGTAGTTTTATTCCGATGAACAATTGCCAAAAAAAATGGCTCTGAGCACTATGGGACTCAACTGCTGAGGTTATTAGTCCCCTAGAACTTAGAACTAGTTAAACCTAACTAACCTAAGGACATCACGAACATCCATGCCCGAGGCAGGATTCGAACCTGCGACCGTAGCGGTCTTGCGGTTCCAGACTGCAGCGCCTTTAACCGCACGGCCACTTCGGCCGGCAACAATTGCCAGTTTCAGGAAGTAGGAAGTAGAGGGGAGGCAGGAAGACATGTAGAGTGAGGGGGGACAAGATGAGAAGGGGGATACAAGGTCAGGTAGGGGGAAGGAGGAGGGGATGGACAATGAGAGGGGACAGAGGAGATGAACAGTGACAGGAGGAAAGAAGATTAGGGGGCGTGTCCACTTCCATTGCACGATCACATTGACGATTTAACACAGAAATAGCGTCGCAATTCAATACTAAAGAATCCATCCCGACTTCTCCGCAAGCGAGCAAAGTGACTGCCATCAACGTATGGAACTTCTCTTGAGGGTCATGTAGATTTTTCCGATCCCACACTGCCAGTTTATTGTAACCCTCGCACCCTCAATTTGACGATTTTACACAGAAATTCCGTCGCTTTTCAATACTAAAGGATCCATCCTGACTTCTCCCCGAGTGAGTAACACGCCTACGGTCAAGGTATGGAAGTTGTCCTGAGAGACATGTAGCTTTTCTCCGATGCACCACTGCCAGTTTATTGTAACCCTCGGACGCCATATTGACGATTTAAGACAGAAGTTGCGTTGCTTTTCAGTATTGATAGATCCATGCCGACTTCTCACGGAGCGAGTAATGCGGCTACTGTCAACGTATGGAAACTTCCTGGGAGTCATGAAGCTTTTTTCCGATGCAGCACTACCATTTTACTGTAACCCTTGCACCCTCACACTGACTATTTAACACTGCAATTGCCTAGCAAATTAGTACTGAATGTTCCATGCGACTTCTTCCCGAGCGAATAACGCGCCTAAGGTAACTGTATGGAACTTCCCTGGGAATCCTGTAGCTTCGTTCCGATGAGCCGCGGACAGGTTACTGTAACCCTCGCGCCCGCACAGTGACGATTAACACAGAAGTTGCGTAGCTATTCAATACTAAATGTTCCATGCGACTTCTGCCGGAGCGAGTAATGCGCCAACTGTCAACTTACATACTACCTCCTGGGAGTCATGTAGATATTTTCGGATGCATCAGTGCCAGTTTACTGTAGCAGTATTACCCTCACATTCACGATAGGACGCAGAAATTTCGTCACAATTCAAAACTGAAGGGTCGATGCTGACTTCATTCCGAGCGAGTAACGCGCTTACTTTCAAGTTTTGAAACACATACTGGGAGTCATTTAGCTTTCTATTCGTTGCACCACTTCCAGTTTACTGTATCACAGCCACCCTCACATTGGCTATTTAACACATAAATTGCGTCGCTCTTCAATACTAAAGGATACATAACGACTTCTCCCCGAGCGAATAGCGCGCCTAAGGTCAACGTATGGAACTCCTCCTGGGAGGCATATAGCTTTTTTTTTATGATGCTCTACTGTCAGGTACCTGCAACCCTCGCACCCCTACATTAACGATTTTACACTGAAATAGCGTTGCTATTCAATACTAAGGGATCCATGCCGAATTATCGCCGAGAGAGGATTTCGCCTACGTCCAATGTATGGAATTTCTCCTGGGAGTCATGTATGTTTTTTCCGGTGCACCAATGTCACATTCCTGCAACTCTCGCACCCTCACACTGATGATTTGAAACATAAATTGCGTCGCTATTCAGTGTTAAAGGATCCATGCCGACTTCTAGCCAAGCGAGTAACGCGAATGCGCTCAACGTATGAAACTTCTAATGGGAGTCATGTAGCTGTATTGCGATGCACCACATCCAGTTTACTGTATCTCTGTCACCCTCATATTGGCGATTTAACATTGCAATTGGATCGCTATTCAATAGTTAAGAATCCATGTCTGCTTCGCAAGGAGTGAGTAATACGTCTGAGGTAAACGTTTGGAACTCTCCTCGGAGTCATTTAGCTTTTTTCCGATGCATCACTGCCAGTTTACTGAATCCCTCACACCCTGAAATAGACAACTTAACGCAGAAATTGAGTCGCTATTCAATATTTAAAGATCCAAGTCGACCTGTCCCGGAGTGAGTAACGCGCCTATGGTCAACGTATGGAACTTATCCTAGGAGTCAAGTAGCTCTTTTCCTATACACCACTACCAGTTTACTGTAACCTTTGGACCATCACAATGACGATTTTAACACAGAAATTGATTCGGTATTCAATACTTAACTATCCATGCCTACTTCTCCCCGAGCGACTAACGTGTTTACAGTCAACGTATGAAACCTCTCCTGGAAGATATGTAGCTTATTTCCGAAGCATCATCGCCAGTTCACTGTAACCCTCGCACCACCACATTGCCGACTTGACGGTGAGACAATTTAACACAGAAATTGCGTCGCTATTGAATACAAAAACATCGATGCCTACTTCCCTCAGAGCGAGTAACGAGAATACGGCCAACGTATGGAACTTTTCCTGGGATTCATGTAGCTTTTTTTTCCGATGCACCACTGCCAGTTTACTGTACTTAATACGCAACTGCGTCGCTTTTCAATACTAAAGCATCGATGCTGACTACTCCCCGAGCGAGTAACGTGACCACAGACAACGTATGGAACGTCTTCTGACAGTCATGTAGCTTATTTCCGATTAACCACTTCCAATTTTCTGTAACCCTCGCACCTTCAAATTGACGATGTCAGACAGAAATGTTGTCGCCATTCAATAACAAAAACATCGATGCCTACTTCCCTCAGAGCGAGTATCGTGCCTGTGGTAAACGTATGGAACTTTTCCTGGGGTCATGTAGGATCATTCCGATGCAAACTGCCAGATTTCTGTAACCCTCGTACCCTCAAATTGACGATTTAACGCAGAAACTGTGTCGCTATTCAATACAAAATCATTGCTACCGAGTACATCACGAGCGAGTAACTAGCCTATGGCCAACGTATGGAACTTCTCCTGGGAGTCATGTAGCTTAATTCCGATACAAACTGCCAGTTTATTGTAACCCTCAGATTGGCGATTAAAGACAGAATCGTTGTCGCTATTCAATAACAAAAACATCGATGCCGACTTCTCTCCAAGCGAGTACCGCGCCTACGGTTAACTCCTTTAATTTATCCTGGGACTCATGTGGCTTCAATCTGATGCAAACAGCCAGTTTACTTTAAACCTCACACCCTCTCATTAACGATTTAACACAAACATTGCTCCGATATTCGATGCGAAAGCATTGCTGCCGACTTCTCTACGAGGGTGGAATGATCCTACGGCCAACGCATGGAACGTCTCCTGGAATTCATGTGGATTTTTTCTGGCGCACCACTTCCAGTTTGGGTAGCACTCACACCTTCGAATTGACGACTTAACACAAAAAATGGGTCAATATTCAAGACAAAAGCATCCCTGCCGACTACTCCACGAGCGAATTACGTGCCTACGGCCAGTGTATAGAATTTCTCCTGGTAGTCATGTAACTATTCTCCGATGGACCACTGCCCGTTTGCTGTAACCCTCGCACCCTGAAAATGGTGATTTAACAGAGAAACTGCGTCGTTGCATCGCTGCCAACTTCTCCACGAGCGAGTAACGACCCTACGGCCAACGTATGGAACTCTTCCTGGAATTCATGCACTTTCTTGCGATGCACCACTGTTAGTTTGCTGTAACCCTCTCACCCTCAAATTGCGTCGTTATTTGATACAAAATCATCACTGCCGACTTCCCAACTAGCTAGTAACAAGTCTACGACCAACGTGTGGAACTTCTCCTGAGAGTCATTTAGCTTCTTTCCGATGAAAACTGCCAGTTTATGGCAACCCTCACATTGACGGATTAACACAGAAAATGCTTCGTTATTCAACACTAAAGCATCCCAACCTACTTTTCCATGAGCGAGTAACGAGCCTACGCTCAACGTATGGAACTTCTTCTGGGATTCATGTAACTTATCTCCCATGCACCACTGCCAGTTTGGTGTATCCGTTGCACCCTCAAAATGACGATTTATCACAGAAACTGCGTCGCTATGTGATACAAAAGCATCGCTGCCGACTTCTCCACGAGCGAGTAAAAAGCTTATGGCTAACGTATGGAACTTCTCCTGGAATTCATGTAACTTTTTACCCATGCACCACTGTTAGTTTGCTGTAACCCTCGCACCATCCAACTGTAGATTTAACACAGGAATTGTGTCGCTATTTAATACAAAAGCATCACTACCGACTTCCCAACTAGCGAGTAACGAGATTACGGTCAACGCATGGAACATCTCCTGAGAGTCATGTAGACTCTTTCCGATTAACCACTTACAATTTACTGTAACCATCGCACCCTCTAATTGACGACTTAAGACAGACATGGCGTCGCTATTAAATACGGAATACATCGATGGTGACTTATCTCCGAGCGAGTAATGCGCCTCCGGTCAACGTATGGAATTTCTCCTGGGATTCATGTAGCTTCATCCGATGCAAACTGCCAGATTACTGTAATCCTGGAACTGTGAATTTGACGATTTAACAGAGAAACTACTTTGCTATTCAGTACAAAAGCATCGCTGCCGACTTCTCCACGAGCGAGTAACTAGCCTACAGCCAATGTATGGAACTTCTTCGGGCTGTCATTTATCTTCATTCCGATGCAAAATGCCAGTTTGCTGTAACCCTCTCACCCTCAAATTGACGATTTAACACAGAAAAGTCGTCGCTATTCAATAAAAATGCGACCATGCCGACTACTCCATGAGCGAGTAACGAGCCTATGGCCAATGTATAGAACTTCTCCTGGGAGTCATGTAGCTTCATTCCGATGCAAACTGCCAGTTTACGGCAACTTTCACACCATCACATTGACGGATTAACACAGAAATTGCGTCGTTATTTCATACAAATGTATCGCTTCAGACTTCTCCATGAGCGAGTAACGAGCCTACGGCCAAGGTATGTTACTTCTGCTGGGAGTCATGTAGCTCCGATCAGATGCAAAATGCCAGATTACTGTAGCCCTCGCACACTAAAATGGACGATTCAACACAGAAACTGCATCGCTATTCACTACAAAAGCATCCCAGCCTACTTCTCCCTGAGCGAGTAATGGGGCAACGGTCAACTTACGGAACTTATCCAGGGATTCATGTAACTTTTTTCCGATTCACCACTGCCAATTTGATGTATCCCTTGCACTCTCAAATTGACGATTTAACACTGAAACTGCGTCGCTATTCGATACAAAAGCTTTGCTGCTGACTTTTCCTCGAGCGAGTAACAAGACTACGGCCAACGTATGGAACTTCTCCTGAGAGTCATCTAGCTTTTTTCCGATGCACCACTGCCAGTTAACTGTACGCCTCGCTCCGTCACATTTATACCTTAACACAAAAAAAGCTTCTCAATACTAAAGCATCAATGCTGACTACTCCACGAGCGAATAGCTCGGCTACGGACTACGTATGGAACATCTCCGGAGAGTCATGTTGCTTCTTTATGATTAACCACTACCAATTTACTATGAACCTCGCACCCTCAAATTGACGAATCAAGAAAGAAATGGCGTCGCTATTAAATAACAAAAACATGGATGCCGACTTCTCTCCAAACGAGTAACGCGCCTATGGTCAATGTATGGAATTTCTCCTGGGATTCATGTACCTTCATTCTGATGCATAGTGCCAGATTACTGTAATCCTCGCACTCTCAAATTGTCGACGTTAGACAGAAACTGCGTCGCAGTTCAGTACAAAAACATCGCTACCGGCTTCTCCACGAGTTAGTAACTAGCCTAAGGCAAATGTATGGAACTTCTCCTGGGCGTCATGTATCTTCATTCCGATGCAAACTGCCAGTTTCCTGTAACCCTCTCACCCGCAAATTGACGATTTAACACAGAAAAGTTGTCGCTATTCAATACAAATGCAACCCTGCCGACTACTCCATGAGCGAGTAACAAGCCTATGGCCAATGTATAGAAATCCTCCTGGGAGTCATGAAACGTTTTACCGATGCACCACTTCCAGTTAGTTGAACCCTCAAAGCCTCAAATTGATTGTTTAACACAAGGAGAGGTTCATGCAACTAACTGGACTCCCAATAATGGTTACAAGCACAGGCCGTTTGTAGCGTTAGTCCCTAGGACATACGTCGGCATGGAGCCTGTTGTAATCAACTCCGATGCAAATTCGGTGTTTCATCGTCAATGTGAAGCTGGAGGGGTTACAGAAATCCTGCATTGGTGCATCGGAAACAGTTACTGGACTCCCATAAAGGGTCCCAAACACAGACCCTTTGAAGCGTTACTCGACTAGACAGAAGTCGGCATGATGCCTGTTGTACTCAATCCCGATGCAATTTCTGACTTTCATCGTCAAAGTGAAGGTTCAAGGGTAACAGTAATCCTGCAGTGGTGCATCGGAAACTACTACTGACCTCCCAACAATGGTTCCAAGCACGGACCATTTGAAGCGTTACTCCCCTGGACAGAAGTCCCCATGGTCCGTGTTGTATTGAATCCCGATGCTATTTCTGTGATCTCATCGTCAATGTGTTGGTCAAATTGTTACAGTAATATTGCAGTGATGTATTAGAAACTCCTGTTTAACTCCTAGGAATGATTTCAAGCACAGACCGTTAGAAGCGTTTCTCAGATGGACAGAAGTCTGCATAGTGCCTGTTGTATTCGGTTCAGATGCACATTCTGTGTTCCGTCCAAGGATTACAGTAAACCTGCATTAGTGCTTCGGAAAGTACTACAGAACTCCCGGGAAGGGGTCCAAACACAGACCGATGTAGCGTTACTCTCCTGGACAGAAGCCGGCATGGTGCCTGTTGTATTCAAATCCGATGCAATATCTGTGTTCCATCGTCAATGTGAAGGTCAAAGGTTTACAGTAGACCTGCAAGGGTGCATCGGAAACCACTACTGTACTCCTAGAAGAAGCTCCAAGCCACTACTTTCGAAGCGTTACTCACGTGGACCGAAATCGGCAGGGTGCCTGTTGTATTAAATCCCCTTGCTATTTCTGTGTTTCATCGTCAATGTTAAGGTCCAAGAGTTACAGTAATCCTGCATTAATGAATAGGAAATTACTACTGAATTCCCAGGGAAGGTTCCAAAGTCAGACCTTTTGAAACGTGACTCACCTGGACAGTAGTGGGCATAATACCTGTTGTATTCAATTCCGATGCAATTTCTGTCTTTCACCGTCTATGTGAAGGTCCATGGGTTACAGTAGACCTGCACGGGTGCATCGGAAACTTCTACTTAACTCCTAGGAGAGGCTCCAAGCATAGTCCTTTCGTAGCATTAATCACTCGGACCGATGTCGGCATGGTGTCTGTTGCATTGAATCACGTTGCTATTTCTGCCTTTCATCGTCAATATGAAGGTCCAAGGATTACAGTTAACCTGTATTAGTGAATCGGAAACTACTACTGATCTCCCAGGAAAGATTCCTAACGCAGACCGTTTGAAGAGTTACTCACCTGGACAGAAGTCGCCATGGGGCCTGTTGTATTCAATCCCGATGCAATTTCCTTGTTTCATCGTCAATGTGAAGGTCAAAGGATTACAGTAAACCTACAGTGGTGCATCGAAAACTACTACTGAACTCCCAGGAAAGTTTCAAACACATACCGTTTGACGCGTTACTCACCTGGACAGATGTCGGCATGGTGCCTGTAGTGTTCATTCCCTATGCAATTTCTATATTTCATCGTCAATGTGAAGGTCCAAGGTATACAGTAGACATGCAAGGGTGCATCGGAAACTACTACTGAACCCCCTGGACATGTTCCACACACAGACCGTTTGAGGCATTTCTTACCTGGACAGAAGCCGGCATGATACCTGTTGTATTCAATTTCGATACAATCTCTATGCTTCATCCACAATGTAAAGGTCCAAGGTATACAGTAGACATGCAAGGGTGCATCGGAAACTACTATTGAACTCCTAGGATAGGTTCCAATCCCAGTCCTTTCGAAGCGTTACACACTCGGACCGAATTTGGTACGGTAACTGTTGTATTCAAACCCGTTGCTATTTCTGTGTTTAATCGTCAATGTGAAGGCCCCAGAGTTACAGTAAACCTGCATTAGTGAATCGAAATTTTCCAGGAAAGTTTGAAAAAACAGACCGTTTGAAGTGTTTCTCACCTGGACATAAGTCGCCATGGTGATTGTTGTATTCAATCCCGATGCAATTTCTGTGTTTCATAATCAATGTGAACGTCCAAGGGTTACAGTAAAAGTGCAGTGGTGCATGGAAAACTACTACTAAACTCCCAGGACAGGCTCCAAACACAGACCGTTTGACGCGTTACTCACCTGGACAGAAGTCGGCATGGTGCCTGTTGTATTCAATCCCGACGCAATTTCTGTGTTTCATCGTCAACGTAAAGCTCCACTTGTTACAGTAAACCTGCACTGGTGCATTGAAAACTAGTACTGAACTCCCAGACAAGAATCCAAACACAAACCGGTTGAAGCGTTTCTTGCCTGGCTATAATTCGGCTGGTGGCTGTTGTATTCAACTCCGTTGCTATTTCTGTGTTTCAATGTCAATGTGAAGATACAATGATTACAGTAATGCTGTATTCGTGAATCGGAATCTACTAATGGACTTCCAGGAAAGGTTCCAAACACAGACGGTTTGAAGCGTTACTCACCTGGACAGAACTCGGCATGGTGCCTGTTGTATTCAATCCCGATGCAATTTCTGCCTTTAATCGTTAATGTGAAACTCCAAGGTTTACAGTAAACCTGCAGTGGTGCATCCAAAATTACTACAGAACTCCCAGGAAATGTTCCACACACAGACCGTTTGAAGCGTTACTCACCTGGACAGAAGACGGCATGGTTCCTCTATTACCGATGCAATTTCTGTGTTTCATCGTCAAAGTGAAGGTCCAAGGGCTACAGAAAAACTGCAGTAGTGCATCGGAAAGTACTACTGAACTCCCAGGAAAGATTCAAAACACTGATCTTTAGACGATTTACACTCCTGGAAATGGAAAAAAGAACACATTGACACCGGTGTGTCAGACCCACCATACTTGCTCCGGACACTGCGAGAGGGCTGTACAAGCAATGATCACACGCACGGCACAGCGGACACACCAGGAACCGCGGTGTTGGCCGTCGAATGGCGCTAGCTGCGCAGCATTTGTGCACCGCCGCCGTCAGTGTCAGCCACTTTGCCGTGGCATACGGAGCTCCATCGCAGTCTTTAACACTGGTAGCATGCCGCGACAGCGTGGACGTGAACCGTATGTGCAGTTGACGGACTTTGAGCGAGGGCGTATAGTGGGTATGCGGGAGGCCGGGTGGACGTACCGCCGAATTGCTCAACACGTGGGGCGTGAGGTCTCCACAGTACATCGATGTTGTCGCCAGTGGTCGGCGGAAGGTGCACGTGCCCGTCGACCTGGGACCGGACCGCAGCGACGCACGGATGCACGCCAAGACCGTAGGATCCTACGCAGTGCCATAGGGGACCGCACCGCCACTTCCCAGCAAATTAGGGACACTGTTGCTCCTGGGGTATCGGCGAGGACCATTCGCAACCGTCTCCATGAAGCTGGGCTACGGTCCCGCACACCGTTAGGCCGTCTTCCGCTCACGCCCCAACATCGTGCAGCCCGCCTCCAGTGGTGTCGCGACAGGCGTGAATGGAGGGACGAATGGAGACGTGTCGTCTTCAGCGATGAGAGTCGCTTCTGCCTTGGTGCCAATGATGGTCGTATGCGTGTTTGGCTCCGTGCAGGTGAGCGCCACAATCAGGACTGCATACGACCGAGGCACACAGGGCCAACACCCGGCATCATGGTGTGGGGAGCGATCTCCTACACTGGCCGTACACCACTGGTGATCGTCGAGGGGACACTGAATAGTGCACGGTACATCCAAACCGTCATCGAACACATCGTTCTACCATTCCTAGACCGGCAAGGGAACTTGCTGTTCCAACAGGACAATGCACGTCCGCATGTATCCCGTGCCACCCAACGTGCTCTAGAAGGTGTAAGTCAACTACCCTGGCCAGCAAGATCTCCGGATCTGTCCCCCATTGAGCATGTTTGGGACTGGATGAAGCGTCGTCTCACGCGGTCTGCACGTCCAGCGCGAACGCTAGTCCAACTGAGGCGCCAGGTGGAAATGGCATGGCAAGCCGTTCCACAGGACTACATCCAGCATCTCTACGATCGTCTCCATGGGAGAATAGCAGCCTGCATTGCTGCGAAAGGTGGATATACACTGTACTAGTGCCGACATTGTGCATGCTCTGTTGCCTGTGTCTATGTGCCTGTGGTTCTGTCAGTGTGATCATGTGATGTAATCTGACCCCAGGAATGTGTCAATAAAGTTTCCCCTTCCTGGGACAATGAATTCACGGTGTTCTTATTTCAATTTCCAGGAGTGTATTCACCTGGACAGAAGTTGACATGGTATATGTTGTATTCAATTCAGATGCAAATTCTGTGTTTCATCGTGAATGTGAAAGACCAGGGGTTATAGTATATCTACATTAGTGCATCGAAAACTACTACTGAACTCCCAGGAAAGTTTTCAAGCACCGACCCTTTGAAGCGTTACTCCTCTAGACAGAAGTCGGCATGGTGCCTATTGCACTCAATCCAGTTCCAATTCCTGTGTTTCATCGTCGATGTGAAGGTCCAAGGATTACAGTAAACCTGCATTAGTGAATCGGAAACTACTACTGACCTCCCAGTAAAGATTCCATGACCAGACCGTTTGAAGCGTTACTCCGCTGGACAGAAGTCGGCATGGTACATGTTGTATTCAATTCCGCTGCAATGTCTGTGTTCCATCTTCAATGCGAAGATCCAATGTTTACAGTAGACCTGCAACGATACATCGCAATCTACTACTGAACTCCTACGAGAGGATCCAGACCAGTCCTTTCGAAGCGTTACTGCCTCGGGCCGTAGTCAGCATGGTGTCTGTTGTATTCAATCCCATTGCTATATCTGTGTTTAATCGTAAATGCGAAGGTACAAGAATTACAGTAAAAATACATACGTGAATTTGAAACTACTACTGAACACACAGAAGAGGATCCAAACACAGACCGAATGAAGCGATAGTCACATGGACAGAAGTCAGCAACGGTCCTGTACTATTCAATCCCGATGCAATTTCTGAGTTTCTTTGTCAATGTGAAGGTTGAAGGGTTACAGAAAACCTGCAGTGGTGTATCGAAAGCTACTACTGAACACCCATTAAAGTGTCCAAACTCAGACCGTTTAAAGCGTTACTCACCTGGACAGAAGTTGGCGTGGTGAATGTTGCATTCATTCCCGAGGCAATTTATGTGTTTCATCGTCATCGTAGATTTACAAGGATTACAGTAAACCTGCATTAGTGCATCGGAAACTACTACTGAACTCCCAGGAAAGGTTCCACACACAGACCGTTTGAAGCGTTACTCACCTGGACAGAAGTCGGCACGGTGCATGTTGTATTCAATCCCGATGCAATTTCTAAGTTTCAGTGCCAATGTGAGGGCCAAGGGTTACAGTAAACCTGCAGTGATGCATCGAAAACTACTACTGAAATCCCAGGAGAGTTTCCAGTTACAGACCGTTTGAAGCATTACTACCCCGGACAGAAGTCGGCATGGTGCCTGTTGTATTCAATACCTATGAAATTTCTGTGTTTAGAGTCAATGTGAAGGTCCACAGTTTACAGTAGATCTGCGAGGGTGCATCAGAAACTAATACTCAACTCCTAGGAACGGGTCCAAGCCCAGTCGTTTCGAAGCGTTACTCAAACGGGCCGAAGTCGGCATGATGCCTGTTGTATTCAATTCTGTTGCTATTTGTGTGTTTCATCGTCAATGTGAAGGTCAAAGAATTGCAGTAAACCAGCATTTGTGCAACGAAAACAACTACTGAACTCCCAGGAAAGGTTCCAAACACAGACCGTTTGAAACGTTACTCACCTGGAAAAATGTAGGCATGGAGCCTGTTGTATTCAATCCCGATGCAATTTCTGTGATTCAGAGTCAATGTGAACGTCCAAGGGTTACAGGAAAACTGCAGTGGTGCATCGAAACCTACTACTGAACTCTCAGGTGAGGCTCCAAACACAGACCGTTTGAGTCGTTACTCACTGGACAGAAGTCGGCATGGTGCCTGTTGTGTTATTGAGTGGTACTTAAGATAGGTGAATAAATTAGTAAAATCAATGTGAAGTGAAGTAGAAATTAGCCAATAAATGAAAAACTTACTTTAGTTTAGAAGAATTACACACTGTCAAACAGCGGGCAGACCAGCAGTGACAGAAGAGCTAATGACCGTGAAGTCAGCACGTTCAAGAGAAGCCGCCCTCCCCACATAAGTTGACGCTGTCGATTCAGCCGTCAGGGTATCGCCCGACCGGCTCACGTGTTTCTCAGTTGTCACATGTCATCAAAGGCCCTCGCCTACATTCCAAGAGCCAATGACCGACGTTAAGAAGATTCTTTGAGAAGCTTTTCAATGTGACAGAAGAGGCAATGACTGTGAAGTCGTTCACCTCCAGTGAACTGAAGTGAATAAATACGCGTGACGCAGTGGGCCCAAGACGAGTAGTAGTTTTCAGTTCAGTTTTGGAGCTGAAGACCGTCATGCAGCAAGAGACTACATCGTACACTGAAGCACCAAGTCCGCCGCTGTGATGGAATAGCAAGCCGCAGTCTCGCCTCCAGAAAACAGAAGTTAAAAGGTATTGATTTTTACGTACCCGGGTGACTCGTGAGGACGGGAAGGAGACGGCCTCACATCAGCAGTCACCTGTGAGCTGTTGATGAAGGTCTGACAGCCGAAGACTGTCAAGCTGGAGTCCGTTGTTCGAGTCCGGGACACTTTCCTTCCCCCGCCGCGCCTCTCCGCTGGCCGACGTACAACACAGACACACGCGGCCGCATAGAGAAGGGAAACACTGGGACGCTACATCCAAGGTATCACCATCCGATTCACGACTTCGTTCTCAATAATTAAACGGGCCACCGCACGAGGCGCGTCTCCAGTCAACTGGGCGAAGCAGCGATGCGAGATACACACCGCCAGGCGTAATCAGAAGCCGCCGCTCACGCAGCAAGGCTACGCAAACGACACAGCTGCCGCTCTCCCAGCTAGATCATCCAGTAACGAAACAGTTGTACAAAACTTTCAATAAAAGTTATCTCATGTAATAATGGTGTTTGATTCTACCTCATACCCGAGCCAAGGAAGAACCCACCCTGCCCACATGTTGTTAAGAGAGAAAAAGTAATTATTTAGTGTGTTTAAACCTGACATGATGCTTTAGAATCAAATGCCTATTGCAGTAATGCTCATCCGGACAATTGACTAGCATCAAAAGAGAAAACCCAGTTACAATTAGTGTCAGAAGAGCTACATTTTGTGTCAGAGAAAAAACCCTTGGCTCAATATGAGGTGTGAATGACAGTCACTAAAGGTCCACAGTTAGTATTGTTTAATGTGTGAAAAGATAGAGGTTTGCATAGCAGTCGTAATATTTTCTTTATTTAGAAGTGTATTTTCTCTCATAATTGTTAGAGTTCGTCGAAAATATTTAAACATCTTTTCATTCAGTGTAGTAGGATTGTGTAGCTAATAGTTTGCAAAATGATGACACGAAATCGTACAAAGTCAGAGTCAGCACCACAAGCGGTTTCTACTCAGGAAGCTATTCAGAGCTTAATTAGTCAACTAGCACAGCTTAAAAATGATAATAATTTATTATTTAAACAGTTGTGTGAGGTTAGGCAAACCGGTTCAATCCCTCCCACCCTAGATTGCTCAGCAGCATCCTTGGTAACTCCATTTTCAGGTAAAGCTGGCGAGGACATAACAGCCATTCTTGATGATTTAGTAGCAGCTGCAAAGTTAGAATCATGGTCAGATGAACAGCTCTTACAAATGACAAAGTTAAGATTGATAGGAGAGGCTAAAGCACACGTATTGTACCATGAAGAATTACGGAATGCTCCAACATTTGAGGAATTGTAGAAAGGATTACTTAAACGTTTTCAAAAACAGAACAGCTGTAGATTTTATAGGGAAAAATTAAACACTCTCACTCAGAGGCAAAACGAGTCGTCAGAAAGCTTTGTAGATAGGATCAGAAAAGTTATTGTTAACACCTATCAGTTGACAACTAGCGATGAAGCAAATAAAGTTATTTTACAAGAGGCAGAAGATAGAGTTCTGCATACATTTTTACGTGGTTTACCTCCTGAAACGTCCCGTCGTGTCAGGGCAGAGTTTCCTAAAAATTTAGTGGAAGCTGTATCTGTGGCGACGGCTTTCGAAGAAATAGACATTTCCACCAGATACAAGGAGAAGCGAAATGTATTTTCAGCAGGAGTACGATGTTTTAGGTGCGATCGACACGGACATATAGCAAAAAACTGCAGACAACCTCAATGCGCTAATTGTCAAAGAATAGGTCACACATTCTAGGAATGCAGGTCTAAGAAAGTTTTTGGAAGTAGAAATCAGTTAAACTCAAACGGGAATGTCGGAGCCGCCGCCAAATGTTCCCAATAAAATTTCATGCCATTAAGGCGAATGTGAAGGCGGGATGCTGGTTATCTGCGACCATACAGGATAAAGAGGCAAGAATACTGGTGGATACTGGCCCAAGCGTATCGATAGTGAGTAATGAATGCATTGGAGGAAAGAAATATTATCCTCCAAGGTTTAGATTGAGTGGGGTAGGAGGAGGCACAGTGAAGTCATGAGGATGTACATCATTGATTTTCTATATTCACGGTGTACAATTACAAGAAGGTGTAGAAGACAATAATGAACATGCTGTGCGTATGTGTAACGTTTTTCAAAGATCTTAGAAAAGCTAATTAACATTAAATTTGGAAACATACAGATTTACATTGACAGAGGTTACATACCTAGGGCATGTCATTAGTGAAAAAGGAATTAAAGCAGATCCTCGATTAATTTCGGCAGTTAAGGACTTCCCAACGCCACAATGCATTAAGGAAGTACGAAGTTTCATTGGTCTCGCATCGTATTACCGAAAATATGTTCAAAATTTTGCTGAAATTGCCTGAACCTTAACCCAATTATTGAAAAAGGGAGCAAAATTTCATTGGTCTGAAGATTGTGAATCGGCATTTCAAACCGTTAAAGATAAGTTAACACACAGTCCAGTATTAGCCTACCCAGATTATAATTTAGAATTTATTTTATCCTGTGACGCAAGTGATCATTCAGTAGGAGTTGTTTTGAGTCAGAATAATACTTTAGAATCAAATGTCCTTCGTAGAAATGCTCATCCTGACAGTTGACTAGCATCAAAAGAGGTTACCCAGTTACAACTGTAAGACATGACGCCATGATGGATGACATGATGGCATGCGTCATGTTATACGATACAACATCATTCATCATGTTACTTTACGTGACACAATGCATTATATTACATGACATGGATATTAACATTAGCAAATAAAAAAGTGAGAATATGTCTAGATATTTTGATTTAAATGTCATTAAAGTTGCCATATAACTCGAAAAAGTAGATCCCTTCTTTAGCATCCCTAACTCTGCCCAGGACACGTCCGTCCTTTTTGTGCTGTGATAGGAGCCTTTTTCAATATGGTGCACAATATATAGGTGAGAGAAAGAGCTCTATTGACAAAAATTGTAGGTGTCCTGATCGACAGGTTGTCAGAGGCCACATTCAGTTCAAAAGCTCTGTTAGTGAGCAATTATTACAGTCAGTAACACTGTCATTCGTCTGTTCCTAATATGCATCGTCTTATGGTAAACTTTGAAACTTGTGAGGATATAAAATCTATTAAATCCGGGTACAGGAGGGGAATAAATCAATTAAAAAATGAGACCTTTAGGAGACTACTCAAAGCCTAGAACTGGATACATATTGACAACTATTTTCTCAAATGAAAATTGTTTTCCCCTAAAGGTAACTCAAATTAAACAGAAGTCTAAAAATAAGCCACGGATTACGCAAGGAATAAAAGTATCAAGCGTGACAAAAAGAAAACCGTGTCAACTATGTAGGAACAGTTCTGATGCTAACAATGCAATACATTACAACGACTACTGCAAAATATTGAAGAAAGTAATCCAGAAGTCTAAGCAGCTTTATTATGAGAAAAAGAAAGTTACGTCAGGTAACAAAATAAAAACTGTGTGGGATACAGCGAAGACTGCGGCAGGTGAGACCAGAAAGAAATAGGAACAGATAGCTATAAAATTGAATGAGACATTGGCAACAAGTGCACGTTGGTTTGCAAACCTCTAAAACTAGTATTTTGTTTCTGTGACTGACAGCTTGGGTTTATCAGAATCAGAATACAGTGCAATGGTAATATCTAAGAACAGTCTCCACAAATAACTTCAGTAAAATGTAAATGACACTCACTTCTCCCAAAGAAGTAGCAACTATCACAAAATCCCTAAAATCAAATTATTCTAGTGGTTATGATGACATGTCAACAAAATCAATCACAGCATTTATGTGAATTGAGTCCTATCTTAAGTTACCTGTGTAATCAATCTCTTGATATGTGGAACATTTCCAGACGCTAAAATAGGCTGAAGTTAAGCCTCTTGAAAAGGTTGTGTTGTTGTGTTCAAGCGTCTTGTTAAGCATCTGACTGCAAATAATATATTATCCAAGTCACAGTTTGGGTTCCTTAAGGGTTCCATATACAAAAGCCTATTTGCGCGTACAGTGAGAACATACTGAATCCATTAGATAGGAAATTAGAGGCTACTGGCATTCTCTGTGATCTGTCAAATGTCTTTGACTGTGTGATGACAGACTCCTCTTAAGTAAATTAGAATATTATAGTGTCACTGCCAGTGCTACAAAACTGTTGGAGTCTTACCTGACTAACAGGAAACAGAGAGCACCGTTGCAAAATACCTGTGAAGTAAGCAGTCAGTCTTCATGTGATTGGGAATTAATTAATGTGGAGTTCAAGTTTCCATCTTGGGTCCGTTGCTTTTTCTCGTGTATATTTGTGACCTCTCGTGTGTTATTTTGTCAGATGCTAAGTTTGTTTTGTTTGCAGATACCTAGAAACGACACTTGTAAGTTGTGTGATTGTTTCCAATACCAATTTATACTTCAAGTTACAGTGAGTCCGGAAGCTAAGAGAAATCTGAAATTGCAGCTGCGCAAAAGTGAATGATCAGGAAAAGTGATGAGAGAGAATATAGCTGAATCCCAAAAGCTGCGTAGTTATATATTCTGTATCTCTATTGTAGTAAAAAAGAATTTAGTGCATGACATCATAACATGAAAATTACCAATGAGATCGCCCCACACTGGGAGCCATACCAAAATAAATACCATAACTGGGCACCAGCTACATCACAACCTTTTTCGGCCTTTATGTGATTTTGGGTCCTTTCAGATAGACGAACATGCAGGTAGGCAGCGGGAGGGCTTGAGTGCATCGTATTTTGAGGACCAGGTTCTACATGATATTGAGACGAACCCTAGTACAAGCTCCAGGCAAGTGGCCCATCAACATGGTGTAGTCAAAGTACGATTGTTGTTGTCTTGCATGACAACTGCTGCTGCTGCTATCCCTATAACCTGCAACGAGGGCTAGGATTATCTACAGCGGATTTTCCTCTATGGGAAGGATTTTGTCGATGCTTCTTACATCAGAACATTACAATTATGGAACTTCTCTCATCAGTCCACTATAATGACTAAGCAAACTTTACTAGAACTCGCATCCTCAAACTACATAATCGTCATCTGTGGGCTACAGATAATCCTTGAGGAGTTGTTGAGGCGTCTCATCAGCGTCGGTTCAGCATCAGTGTGTGGGCAGGGCTCTTGACGATCACACAATTGCGCAGACTAGTACTCCGCGACGCCTCGACGGAGCAACGTACCTGCACCTCCTTCGGAATACTCTGCCTGGGATGCTTGGAAATGTGCCTTTGGCAATACGACAAGTTATTTGATTTCAGCATGTCAGAGCACCACCCTACTTCCGATTTACATTTCACCAACACCTCATCTTCTCCGGACATTGGCTAGGAGACGGAGGCCCTGTAGCATGGCCGGCTAGAGCACCGGAATTAAATCCCCTGGATTTTTACCTCTCAGGGCATCTGAAAAGCGTTGTGTATGCTGAACCAGTTCCTGATGTGCAGACCTTTCAACAGTGTGTTCACAATGCCTGTGACGCTAGTTGGAGAGAAGCCAGAATGTGTGAAAAAATGCGGCAATCCGTGATGCGACCTGTGAATGCGTGCACTGCATCCCATGGAGTCCACTTTGAACATCTGTTGTGACGTCTTTGCGATGCAGATCTGTAACTTGTTCCGGGACGATTTTTTGTCCTTGCACGCACACTATCTGTTTCTAGACACACGTCCGTAGGACATTTTTTCTTCCATTTCCAGTCAACAAACCGTCCCTGCAGTTTGCCAGTTTTATTAACGTTCACCCTGTATAGAGAGTCACCTACATACGACATGCATACAATGACTAAACAGCTCTATCTTTAAATTTTATGATTAAAATTTTAAGAGTGTCAGGAATAAAATAAAATGAAAAGAAACTTAGTACAGGCGGGAATCGAACCCAATTTCCAGGTTCTGCCTTCCTTTCCTTTTTAAATTTGAAGGACCTGTTAAGATTTGAACTCATAACCTTCTACACATCAACATTGTATGATAACCACTATGTTAAAACATGATTATGCCTTGTACCTCTCGTCCTTGGTGTAGACATGGGAATGGGGCTTTAAAAATCCATCATACTCTACGCTTGCACAATACACTACACGCATTTCATGGAAAGTGCATGTCTGAAAATTGGAGGGGAGAGGCTCCTACACCGGCGCTTCTGACAGAGCATCGCTGAAAGCTAATTCGTGTGGCGCTAGCAAGTCCAAAAACCATAGGTGAAGGGGCTTGGTCTGTGTGGCTATTTGAGACGCATGAACCGCTTACTGCAAAGAGTCAGCTAGTCCATAATTTATACGTTTTCTTTTCTTGACAGTTTTGGTACTGTGTGGATCTATGTATTGTTCACAGCAAAAAGCAAACCTGTTAGCACGATAACTCGGGTCTCGCAATTTTACTCCACACAGGGACTAGTCTGGTACATGTTGGTGGACTGAGGAAAGTTACTATACAGTGTATGACGTTGTTGAACAAATAAAACATTCCATTGGTCGAGTGGATGTTGATTCTTTCATCAACTGCAGTTCCTGGTGGCCTACATACTATAAAAGAACATATCTGAGCGATGGTTCTTAATGTTAAGTCTTTCCTAGCACCTGAAAAGGTTTCTCACTTTCCAATATTACTTGAGATGACCGTAAGTTTAGTGTCATGAACAGAATTATTGTGCTAGGTACTTTTATCGTTTATTTACAGCATGAATTCAATATTATGTGACAGAAGCAAAATAACATCATCATAGACACATAAGATTAGAATTTCAATCTGAGCTGCTGAAGGACTTGAACATAAAGCTCTTTTGGATCAGGAAGATGACGGTCCCAAGAAAAATGAATCCACGTTTTCTATCGTTCCAAGTGAAGACAGACTACAGAAATGCTGGTTTATTTATTGGTCCTGATGGAACTCAGTGGAGTAAAACACTGCCATCATGCAGCAGAATTCGAGTATACAGTACCACGAAAATTCCACCTGAACCAATAACATGTAGTTCAACTGCCACTCAAAGAATGTATGGAACAATTTCATCTCACAAAGAACTTTAGAGGATGTTGTATATTGTACTAATATAGAAGGAAGGTGCATTGCTAGTAACAAGAACAAACTGGTGGAGTATCGTGTCGGAGGAAACAAATCAATTTTTGGGAGCCTGATCAGACAAAACAAACCAGTGACAAACGAGCGACACTGAGAGGAAACACAACAATATTGGAATACACAATATTTCATAAATGTTCGTTTGCTTGAAGAATTATTGCAGGAAAAAGTTACAGCAAAAGGGAACTCTCAGACAAAATGAGGAAATTCCACCAGAAATGGTGGCTTCCACATCCAGAGAAGCTTTGTCATGGTCATACGGTTTTTGAGACAATTTTTTAACCGTAGTTACGTACCAAAAAAGATCTAATGTGCCAAACTGGTTAGTTCTCTGGACCACAGTGTCTTTGGCGCCCTCGACCCATCGGAGGGGGAAGACGATCTGGACGCCACACGGTACGTCTCCAAAACAGCCGCCATTACTATTCGAACGCAGACTGCCGCTTCCGAAATACGAAAAGCATGAAGAGACCAAATGGTTTCCTATAATCTTATACACTATTAGGCTAACTTGTTCGAGGTATGTATAAACATCCGACCATAGCACGTCAGGTATAAACGACTGAGGTAGTGAGAGACACCGGCGTCAGATTGGGAAGGATGGATTCCGTTGATTTCACTTCAGGCAAAAGCAGGTCTTATTGCTTAAACAGGTTTACCGCTGACCACCTGTTATGTCCTTATTTAACACATTTTATACATTCCAAACCCAAAAAAAGCAGTAAAATAAAATAAAAGAGAAAGAAAGAAAGAAAACCGACGCATCACGGAAGTAATTATCTGAATAGGACGGAAATCGGAAGAAGTAATGTACATGTACAGAGAAACTAATAATTATAGTTCCAGAAAAATTGAGGGATTTATTCAACAGATAGACATTCACAAATGGAGAAGTCTATAACGTTTTCATCCACCTCTGGCCATTACGCAAGCAACTTGGCATTGATGACAGAGTTGTAGGATGTCCTTCTGAGGAGTAAGTTTCCTAATTCTGAGCAACTGGAGAGTTATTTCGTCAGAATCCCGGACTGGCTTAGACCACTGTCCATAGTTATCCAAACGTTCTCAGTTCTGGGGAGATCCACATTGGTGGCCCGGCAGGGGTTTGGGAAGCACTACGACTAGTAGCAGAAAGTCTCGCAGTAATAGGATGGACGTTATTTTGCTGAAATGTGAGTCTGGATGCTTCCCAATGACGAGCAACAACTTGGGGCTCGAATATCGACAACGTACCGCTGTGCTGCCGCGCATGACTACAGGGATCCTGCTGTGAAATGAAATGGCGTCCCAGAGCAGCACTCCGGGTTGTCGGGCCGTATGGCGGGGGACTGTCAGCCTGATGAGATTCCAGGCCGAACATCCCAGACATCACTGCATACGAATATGTTGGTGTACAGAGAACAATGGCAGTCGGCGCTAGAGGCACCGTAAGCTCAGATCTGTTTATATCAGCACTCTAGCAACTCTTGCTTGATAGGTATGGTCCTTTTACATCCCAAGGTCCCGTTACATTAAATGAAACAGTTTCAACCTTGAAAAAGGATTCTCGTCCTCCAGGTATGTATTATTATTTTTATTATAAATGACCAAACTACTCAAGATTGTTCTGCGGGGTGTACAATAATAATTTTGATTTCTTTAATTGAGGTCTGGAAACACCCCAAGTATAGAAAATGTGATTTTCAATGTTATGTTTCAACTTTACAAGATAGCTAAAAATCTGGGATCAACGCTTTCTCAACCGAATTTTATGTGTCCATTGTTGTAACCAGTCCACAGGAAAAAAAAGACGTGCATTCCTGCAATAAATGCACAAACAGAATTTGTGTTTTGTTGAAGTAGGCGGTGATATATTTTACTCATATTGGATGATGACTGAAAAGGGCTAAGACCTCAACGACTCTTTAGCAGGTACATATAAGAGTACCAGTGATGATGAATCAATTTTGGGAAATGTGGATTAGAGTGATGGTCATGAAGATATGACAGAGAAAGACATACAGCTGGAAGTCTAGGTGTATGTGAATTAATATGGAGAAGATGATAATAGTATAATATCCAGGTAACTATTGCGCCTACAATTGCATGTAGAAGTGGACAGGTAATATTTTACAGTACCACCTGATATGCCTAAACAGGCTGCCAGGAATATAATATCTGAAAAATCATATATCCCATGTCACCTCACACCACAATTCAGAGAAGTGAAAATCGTCGCAGACCGTTTATTACCAATCACATGCAGAGTGTAATAGTAATACACACCAATAATAATGCAGAAGACAGAGAAATTCGACAGCCATATCCTGAGGGGGGCGTTGAACTTGACTTTACATATCAACAGCAGTCCTTTGATCTACTAATAACAGCTAGTTTACACAAGGCACGTGGAGAACCTTCGAGTGACTTTGGTGAGATTATTGTGGCTTGCATATTTTTCGAGCCACAATGAGCTTCATAAGATGTGATCTCGGAGTCTTTCCATGTAGCATGCTTCTACAAAATCTACTCGGTTTACAAGCCGCGTCATTTCGAATAAGACACTCGATTTTCCTGGGACATCGTCATCAGGAGTTGAAATCTATGACTGCCTGTGTAGGATCGCTATTCTACTTATATTGATGTTACGGCAGCGTGTGGAGCCTTCCAGAGAGGACTGGAGTGGTGCATATGCAGGAGGCAAGCTGGACAGCAACTAGGGGTTACGGAACCGAGTGATGTCACATGGAGCGAGCGGCCGGCGCTACGTTTGAAACTGCCGCCCCCTGTCGACACACCCGTCGATCCTACGTCTTTCCTACTATCACCCTCTCATGTCCATTCCATTTTATATCGCTCTGAAATGTTAGGCCTTGATATTCAGTCGACGTTACTGTGCCAAGTAGTACACTAGCATCACTGTATTCGAATAATATGGATTTGTTTTTCCAACTCATATGTATTAACTGACATTTTTCTTTATTGACACCTACTAACCATTCACCATAACAACTAGAAATTTTATCTAACTTATACTGTATACACGCACAGTCACCAAACGATGCCACCTATCTTTACATCACAGCATCTTCAGCAACCAGTCGCAGACTGTGCTTACTCTCTCCACCAGATCACTTAAGTATATCGAAAACAACAGCTGTGCTATCACACTTCCAGGGGACATCTGACGGAGCCCTTCACTCTGATGAATGCTCCCCGTCGAAGACAACGTACTGGGCTCTGATACTTTAGGTAACGTAATCTGTATGCTTGTACCGCCCTTAAGAATCTGCCGTGGGGCATTGTGTCAGATGCTTTTCAGATAACTAGGAATATGGAATGTGCGTGTTGCTCGTCATGCATGGTTCGAGGGGTGTCATATGAGAAAAGGGCAAGCTGAGTCTCGCACGAGAGATGATTTCCAAAACAATATGATTCGTGGACAGAAGACTTTCGTTCTCAACGGAATTTACTGTATTAGAATTGAGAATAAGGCCAAGAACTCTGCAAAAAACCGATATTAAGGCAATTGGTCTGTAATTTTGCTGGTCGGTTCTTTTGCCGTTCTGCAACGATTTTTTCCGTTCCTTGACCCGGTACTGGGTAGAGATTCGCTATAAATACAAGCTAACTGAGGGCAATACCAAAGACTACTGTTCGTAATATATAATCGGTATTCCGTCTGGACATGGCAAACTAATTATTTTCTGTTTTGTCCTGCTTGTCTACGAAAGGGATGCATATTACTATGTCCTCCATACGTGAGTCTGTGCAGTGGTCGAACTACGGGATGTTTGCACGATTCTCGCGCGTGAATGGTTTCTTAAACGCGAAATATAAGATTTGGCTACGCTTCTGCTATCTTTTGCAGTCGCACTAGACTGGTGAACGAGAGACTGGATAGAAGTATAAGACACACATAGCGATTTTGGGTTTGTCCGTATTTTTCTCGGGTAATTGTCAAGATCTTTCGCTAAGGTGTGGTGATGATAGTTGTATGCTTCGGTACGGACATTTTTAAGCCACTCGAACTTCTATTAACTTTCGCCTCTCTGTTCTGTACGAGAGTAAATTTATATATTTCCAGTAGCACGTTAGTTCAATAATTTCTTTATTCATTTTTAACTCATTTTAATCCATATACATATACCCTTTAACGACGCGAGGTCTTTCTATAGCTCATAATTTAAGGACCAACGTCACGGCATCCATGCATAATTGTATTTAGGTTATTATATGTGTTACCTTTCTAAACAACAGTGAATACAAAATGCGCGCATAACATCTCCGATAAAACACTGCGGAATTCTCTGTGTAATTCACGGCGTTTTTGTTCAGTGACGATCCATGGGAACGTTCGCAACAATGCACGGTCGGTGGAGAAGGGCCTGAGTCGTTGCCTAGCATCATTGCGATTTCTGCCGAGGCTATCGTAGTGTCATTACGAATTCGTGCGCTTAGTTAAACCTCAAAGAAACTGTTGATATTCTGTTGCGAAGTGTTAGAGCTTTTGTTACAGCACAACAGCCGCTGTTAAAATCTCATTCCGAGCTTGTGAGCTTCGCAAGAAGTCTTAGCTCCAGCTTTGGGGGCACGAGACGCATCAGTGATAACAGGTATGATCCAGTGGCTTGGTGTCACTCCTTATTCGTCTTTTAGCAGGAGATTTGAATTACAATCAGCATAACGTAGATTATTCTGTCTCACTATCTGTATAGGAAGTTAGTGCGGGCGTATAAAACTTTGCTGTCGGATGATGAAGCGTGTTTCGGACACCTGGTTGGTTACTAGATTCCCTATGATAGATAAAACTCTGATGACGTGTTTATATTGTAGCACTTCTTGGTAACTTCCACACAGCTGAAATCTTTGTTGCTTTAATTTTTGTAACAATCTCACGGAATATGTGACGCTATATATGCAATGCTTTCGAGTATTCACAAAGTGAGTTAGACGTTTAATAGTTTAAAGTGGGGATTATAATTTTATCGAACAGCGCTGAAATGAGCTAGACGCCTGTGTGTCACACTTGGTAATGAACACTAAATCACATTTCTGGCAATATTTTGAACTTTTAATGAAGAGGGAGTTTTCATTACGCGAATTGTACACTGAGGTGACGAAAGCCTCCTAACATCGTGTCTGACATGCTTTTGCAAGGGTTCGTGCAAGAACCCGATGTGGAATGGGCTCAGCAAGTCGTCGGATGTCCCCTGCTGTCTCTACCCTCTACCGCCGTCGATATTTGCGAAAGTGTTGCTGAAGTAGGATTTTGTGCGTGAACTGACCTCTCGATTATGCCCCATAAATGTTCGATGGAGTACATGTCGGGTGATCTAGGTGGCCACATCGTGCACTCGAATTATCCAGAATTTTCTGCAAACCAATCTTTAACAATTGTAGCCCGGTGGCAAGGCGCAGTGTCATCGATAGGAATAAAATCCATGAATGGCTACAGATGGTATCCAGGTACATGAGTACGACTAATTCCAGTCAATGCTCGGTTGAGATTGACCAGAAGGCCCAGTCTGTTCTATGTAACCACAGCCCTCACCATTACAGAGACAGAATGAGCTTGCACAGTATCTTGTGGAAACTTGGGTCCATGCCTTCGTGGGTTCTGCGACACACTCGAAGCCTACAGTAAGCTCTTACCCAGTGAAACTGCGACCCATGTGAGCATGTTATGAATTCTCCAATCGTGTAGAGTTCTATAAATATGGTCGCGAACCCAGGGGAGGCGCTGCAATCGATGTTGTGCTGTTAGCAAAGGCACTCCCGTCAGTCGTGTGCTGCCATAGTCGTGTGCCCATTAACGTCAAATTTCGGAGCAATCTCGTGATGGATACGTTCGTCGTAAGTCCCACAATGGTATCTGCAGTTACTTCACATGGTGTTGGTGGTCTTTTAGCACTGACAACCTAATGCAAACGCAGCTGCCCTCGGTCCGTGACAGGAAGTAATACCCAAAATTTGGTATTCTCGACCCGCTGTCGACCATTTGGGCCTTGAAGTATTCAATTCCCTATTGATTTCCGAACTGCCATTACGCGTTCAGAGTTTGTTAATTCCTGTCGTGGAGCCATTATCACGCCCGAAAGCACTTCACATGAATCACCTGACAATGAAGGACAGCTCTGTCAAACGACTGCCCATTCTTATATTTTGTACACGATAACACTGTTTGCTGAATATTTTCGTATAGATGTCCACTGTCCTTTGTCAGCACTGTATATTACGTCGTGAAAGATAATATCAGTTACGAATGAGGTACTCAGTCTTAGAGTAATGGTATGACAGAGAGAGAACGAATCGGTATCTCAAAGAAAGCTTTACAGCGGATCCCATTTTTATTTCTACTACAAAATACTATTGTTCCAGAGACGCTTCAAAGGTTGAAATGTAATTTATTCCGGAACGAGCACAAATATGAAATCGAACAATAGTGTAGAGCAAATAAGTTCGAAGTGTACTACAATAGGTGATGTCACACTAAGGCATTACAATTTCGTCACTGTTCAAAGCTGCCTATATAGTAGTATCGCACATTCCTCTTCAGGTGTTTCGCGTTGCTACATTGCTACGAGACATTCTCCCGAGTTGATGACGTAAGGATAATCTTCGTGTCCACTCTTTCATCGTGATACTGCCAATTCAGCCATTTGTGAAGTGGTAGCTGTTTCAGCTGTTTAGAGCCGTGTGGAGTTGAACCGAAGTGTTCTCTTCCTGTCGAATAGGTGGCCACTATTTCTGCAGCACAGTTATCTGGTCTCCACCGAAGTGCTTACAAGGGAACCTCCCCATCGCACCCCCCTCAGATTTAGTTATAAGTTGGCACAGTGGATAGGCCTTGAAAAACTGAACACAGATCAATCGAGAAAACAGGAATAAGTTGTGTGGAACTATGAAAAAAATTAGTAAAATATACAAACTGAGTAGTCCATGTGCAACATAGGCAACATCAAGGACAATGGGAGTTAAGGAGCGCCGTGGTCCTGTGGTTAGCGAGAGCAGTTACGGAACGAGAGGTCCTAGGTTCAAGTCTTCCCCCGAGTGAAAAGATTGATTTTTTATTTTCAGTTTATGTGACAAACTCTTATGTTTTCATCACTTTTCTGGAGTGATTATCACATCCACCAGAAAACCTAAATCGGGTAAGGTAGAAGTATCTTTTTACCCATTCGCTAAGTGTACAAGTTAGGTGGGTCCACAACATATTCCTGTCATGTGACGCACATGCCGTCACCAGTGTCGTATAGAATATATCAGACGTGTTTTCCTGTGGAGGAATCGGTTGACCTATGACCTTGCGATCAAATGTTTTCGGTTCCCATTGGAGAGGCACGTCCTTTCGTCTACTAATCGCACGGTTTTGCGGGGCGGTCGCAAAACACAGACACTAAACTTATTATAGTGAACAGAGACGTCAATGAACGAACGGACAGATCATAACTTTGCGAAAATAAAGAAAGTAAAATTTTCAGTCGAAGGAAGATTTGAACCAAAGATCTCACATTCCGCAGCTACTCACGCTAACCACAGGACCACGGCGCTCGTGATCTCGCATTCTCCTAGATGTTGCCTATCTTGCGCATGGACTACTCAGTTTCTATATTTTACTAATTTTTTTGATAGTTCCACACAACTTCTTCCTGTTTTCTCGATTGATCTGTGTGCAGTTTTTCAAGGCCTAACCACTGTGCCAACTTATAACTAAATCTGAGGGGGGTGCGATGGGGAGGTTCCCTTGTTAGTATGGAATTCAGTGGATCTCATTCCCGTTAGTAGGCATGTTTTCATTGCGAATTGTGATTATTGTGTTGCACGTGAAAATCTTCTGCCTACGTGGTGGTGAGCATTTAGCATTGACTTAAGGTCTTCTTCAATGCTGTGGCAGAAAGTGGCTTGGGGTGAAGCTAGTCGTTGGCGTGCTGACCCAGCCTCACGGATCGCCACATGCACTGCCACGAGTGCTCGAGTCTTTAGAAGCTCCCAAGACGTTTGTGACTGAAACCGTAGCAGCGTAATTTTCCACCAAACACTGATTTCATGTCCCACGAGCGCACTGACACCGGCACTTAACAGGCGACACAGCGCCATGTCTTATCAGCGCTTTAATGTGGGGAAGCACATTAGCACACGTCTCTAGAGACGTTGGACGACTGTGGGGTTATGATAAGGATTGGAGTACATTCTCAAGCGCATACAACCAACGTTGTAGGACCTCTCGCTTTCCAAATAAAGTAATACGGCAGTTCTCAAATAGTACTGAATCTGTGGTAGAGTTATATACATTAAAATGTGTTGACAAGAAATATATGGAAATTGTTCATGATAAGCAAAGTAGAATGATTTGGTGACCGAGGCCATCCTTGTCTAAATCAAGGTATTATTTCAACTTTCATCACTGCACAATCATTTTAATACATGTTATGTCATACGCATGATCGTTCTAACTAATTTTGTTTAAGGCCTTTGCGTAAAAAGACTTGAAGTAATTTTTTTGGTGTTACCTAATCAAATCCTTTTGCGTTGGCGATATGGACAGTTGAAGAAATTTAGAGTTCATATCACCACATTCTCATGCCTTCTTCCTTCTTAGACTTTATAAGCTTTACTGAGTTCATCTGTTGTTATTGGATCTACAGTTCCTTTTCCATCTACTGTGATATCTATTAGTGAGGAGTTTCGTAGTTATTTAATCCATAAATTAGGACAGAATACTACTACAATCTGCGTATAAATGCTGTATACGACTCTTAGGAAGACTCCTACGGGGTGATGAGGAACATAATGAACAAGATCTAACAACCATTCAGGCAAAATGAGATCTCACTAGCATGAAATATGTCTCAGATGTCCAGGTAGTAAAACTACAAGGTGGCTAGGCATGTTTGTGACCTTGTCAAGCGACACAATTAGTCATAAAAGTGAGTCTGCTGCTAATTTGTTCCTTGCAATTGAGTTCTGTAACAACAGTCAGATGCAGATTTGTTCTCAGAGACTCAAGTGATTAAGGCTGGAAGTAGGAACAGGGGAATATGTGAAATTTTCTACATCACTTATCCGAAAATAAACTGGAGTCCCTAATCAGGGAACCGACTCGGGAAGATAACATATTAGACATCCCGGTCAGCAACAGGCGAGAACTTCCGACGCAGTAGAAAAGGGAACCTCCGGTAGTAAAGCCGTTATAGCACAGTTGAGTAGGATTCTACACTCCTGGAAATGGAAAAAAGAACACATTGACACCGGTGTGTCAGACCAACCATAATTGCTCCGGACACTGCGAGAGGGCTGTACAAGCAATGATCACACGCACGGCACAGCGGACACACCAGGAACCGCGGTGTTGGCCGTCGAATGGCGCTAGCTGCGCAGCATTTGTGCACCGCCGCCGTCAGTGTCAGCCACTTTGCCGTGGCATACGGAGCTCCATCGCAGTCTTTAACACTGGTACCATGCCGCGACAGCGTGGACGTGAACCGTATGTGCAGTTGACGGACTTTGAGCGAGGGCGTATAGTGGGCATGCGGGAGGCCGGGTGGACGTACTGCCGAATTGTTCAACACGTGGGGCGTGAGGTCTCCACAGTACATCGATGTTGTCGCCAGTGGTCGGCGGAAGGTGCACATGCCCGTCGACCTGGGACCGGACCGCGGCGACGCACGGATGCACGCCAAGACCGTAGGATCCTACGCAGTGCCGTAGGGGACCGCACCGCCACTTCCCAGCAAATTAGGGACACTGTTGCTCCTGGGGTATCGGCGAGGACCATACGCAACCGTCTCCATGAAGCTGGGCTACGGTCCCGCACACCGTTAGGCCGTCTTTCGCTCACGCCCCAACATCGTGCAGCCCGCCTCCAGTGGTGTCGCGACAGGCGTGAATGGAGGGACGAATGGAGACGTGTCGTCTTCAGCGATGAGAGTCGCTTCTGCCTTGGTGCCAATGATGGTCGTATGCGTGTTTGGCGCCGTGCAGGTGAGCGCCACAATCAGGACTGCATACGACCGAGGCACACAGGGCCAACACCCGGCATCATGGTGTGGGGAGCGATCTCCTACACTGGCCGTACACCACTGGTGATCGTCGAGGGGACACTGAATAGTGTACGGTACATCCAAACCGTCATCGAACCCATCGTTCTACCATTCCTAGACCGGCAAGGGAACTTGCTGTTCCAACAGGACAATGCACGTCCGCATGTATCCCGTGCCACCCAACGTGCTCTAGAAGGTGTAAGTCAACTACCCTGGCCAGCAAGCTATCCGGATCTGTCCCCCATTGAGCATGTTTGGGACTGGATGAAGCGTCGTCTCACGCGGTCTGCACGTCCAGCACGAACGCTGATCCAACTGAGGCGCCAGGTGGAAATGGCATGGCAAGCCGTTCCACAGGACTACATCCAGCATCTCTACGATCGTCTCCATGGGAGAATAGCAGCCTGCATTGCTGCGAAAGGTGGATATACACTGTACTAGTGCCGACATTGTGCATGCTCTGTTGCCTGTGTCTATGTGCCTGTGGTTCTGTCAGTGTGATCATGTGATGTATCTGACCCCAGGAATGTGTCAATAAAGTTTCCCCTTCCTGGGACAATGAATTCACGGTGTTCTTATTTCAATTTCCAGGAGTGTGTATTGCAATAGCGAGAAACGTAGGAATATATCTCCGCTTAACAAGAGCGACAAGAGTTCGGATTAGCTAATCGGCCAAAGAAAAATTTACATATCTAGGACTGACAATGTTGACATCAATGTACAAAATTCAAAAGAATTGTACAATACGCTTTTACAGCTGATATGTGTGGAACAAAGTTGCGAGCGATGGAAAAGATTCGTCGTTGTTCGACAATGATTATAAAAAGCTGCAACGAAAGCAAAGAGAGCCCCATTGCAAATTTAAACGTACGCGGAGTCTCGGAGACAAACAAAACATGAACGAAGCCAAAAGCAGCTTAAGGAGTGGCACTCATGAAGCGCTCAACGAACTCGAAAATAAGATTCCATCTACCGACTTGACACAAAACCTTCATATGTTTTGTTCTTGCGATCGAAATCAGCAGTATAGATACTCCCGGATCATAGTGATATCGAAGCGGAGGATGACAGAGGGAAAGCCGTATTACCAGAAGTCTTTTCGTCAGAACTGTTTCACCGAGAAAGACTGCACTGTAGTTCCTCCTTTGACACGTCACACGAGTCTCGAAATGACACCTGCCACAATAAGCGACTGTGGGATAGAAAAGCATCTGAAATCACTCAACAGAGAATAAGACACTAGACCTAGTGGGATACGAAACAACTTTCTCCTTTCCTATCAGCTTTGTATCGTTGGTCCTGGAGAAGCGGAGCATTTCTAGTGATTGTGCTTGTGTAACTATGCCTTTAGTTTCCATAGAATGTAAACTGCTGTGTGTAATTATGTACTTACGCCCACTGAGTCACAGACAACTGTCATTTCTCGGTGAAACTTGGACCGTACGTAGAAAGAATAGCTGCACTACAGTACATAAGGTAACAACAAGGAATACTCAGTGAGACGAATATAAATGCCACTTATAGACAAAGGCAATAACTACACTCAGGTGACCACGAATGGTGAATGTGCCCTGGACTTTACAAAAGGCTGGACGTGCCTCTTAGCAGGGTGTGTGATCCCCACGGACGGTAACACATGTTCAGCAACGTGTTCCCGTTCTATAACTTTTGCTTTTATATCGATTGAGATGCGGAGTCCTAAACACGAAGTGACGGACGAATGACATCCGAAAATACCCACATGGGAAGCAGTACAGTGTCACAATGACGTTGACCGGAGGCTGTACTGTGTTCAAATCTTTCGAGGTTAATTTGCCGCTACAACATTATGCCTCACCATACCACAAAATCTGGACTTCCAAAACGTTCATGTCCGACAATGTTCCTGGGTGAATTACGTATTCTCACCTCTCGCCAGATGAGCGAACGTCCAGAATCACTGGCTCTGCTCTCAAACGAGAAGAGTAAGCGACATGATTCGTCGTCTGTGCAATCCCTGCACACCTGGCGCCATCGCAGATCTTTGAACACGGTTCATTCGAAGGTGAACGTTACTATGACAACTTACTCCTTCCCCAAATCCGCCCTTTCAAGGAACAGCCGCTCCTGACCCCATTTTTGAGGATGACGATGCCTGACCGCATCGAAGAGGGCATGTGGAGCAGTTCTTGGAACGAGAGGATATCCGGAGAATAGACTGGTTCAGTTAGCAATAATTCCCACAACCGAGACCTCATCGAGCACGTGTGAGATACGTTGGGGAGACGTACTGCAGTACGACCACATGAACCAGAGACCATGCTGCCGTTGTGGTCCGCCCTGGTGGAGGAATGAAACACCCCACCACAAAAACTCCTTACAGACTTTGTGCCCAACATGGGAGCAAGTTGCAGAGCGTGCGTTGTCGTCCGTCCTGATTAAACGTGTCCCTCTTTTTGTAACGTTCAGGGGACCACCTTACAGCAGGGTTACTTCGCTGTATTTATAGTCTTTCAATAAAGGTGTAATCTCTTTTCCTCTCATTTAGAATACTTTTAGTTACCGTTTGTGCTGTGCTGTGCTGTACGTGTTCCTTCTATGGACGGTTAAAGTTTCATTGAGAAATGTCGGTTGGCAGTGACTCATGGAGCGAAAGCTACTTTCGTTCTTACGTCTGGCCCTCCTCCTTATAAATGACATAGCGGATGGCGTCGGAAGATCCACGTGCCTCTTCGTTTACGGTGCTCGTAAAAGAAAAGTTGCAAAGGTAGCAAACTGTGTAGATATGCAGGAAGACTTGCAGAAAATCTGCAATTGGTGCAGGGAGTTTTAAAAGACCTTCTTCACAAACAGATGTAACGTTTTGTGTATAAACAGGCAGAAAAATCCGTTATTGTATCCTCTTGCAGAACAATCACTGGAAGGAGTAACATTTACAAATGCCCAGAAGTGCGAGTACGGAGCGATTTTCGTGGAAAGACTTCATAAAACTGACTGGAGGTTAAACAGATGGCATACTAAAGTTAATTGCAAGAACAGTCATGAAATTGAGCTCATCAACACAGGAAGTAGCTTACAAAACACTCGTTCGATCAGGTGATAGAAGAGCCACCTGTTTCCCCACGGGTTCACACAGTGAGCGCGAAAACCATTCCGGAGATACTCAGGCAACTCCCATCGCAGACGGTTCAAAGAAAGCATTCAGTATAACGGTTGCTTTACTGATAAAGTTAAAAGAGTGTACGTTCCTAAATTTATCAGCCAACAACATATCACTGTCACTTACGTGACCTCGCGAAAAGAACGTGAAGGCAAAATTAGACGGACTCGAGCACACCCAGAGAGTATTACCACCTATCGTTCTTACCATGAACCATTTACGACTGGAACAGAGCAAGGAAATGACAGTGGTACACAGTATACCCTCTGACACACGCCGTATGGTGGTTTGCGGGGTACAGATGTAGATGATACATTAATAATTTAGTTCCTGCCCGGCAAACTGCTAAACGATGTGTGGCGGAGGGTAGTACTTCCCTGTTCCACTCGCGAATGGCACGGCTGAAAATGGCTGTCGTTAAGCCTCTGTATTAATTTTAATTTATCGAATTTTCTAGTCGAGATAATTTCGTGATATGTATAACATGGGGAAACTCATGTTGTCCACCTCTTCTGAGAGAGTGCTCTCTCGAAATTTCAATAGTAAACATCTTCGTATATACAAACTTACAGCATGTTGGAGTAACCAGGGTCAGCACTTCTGTTACTCGGTAGAAAGAAAAACCAGTCCAAGTTGCAAATATTTTATTTTTCATTCGATGTCTAGTTTCGAGCTGAAACTTCTTTTGAAATCTACATTACAAAGTTTGGAAATGGCATTTCCAATGATTATAACAAATGTGGAATGTACGAGGGCAGTTCAATAAGTAATGCAACACATTTTTTTTCTGAAACAGGGGTTGTTTTATTCAGCATTGAAATACACCAGGTTATTCCCCAATCTTTTAGCTACACAACACTATTTTTCAACGTAATCTCCATTCAATGCTACGGCCTTACGCTACTTTGAAATGAGGGCCTATATGCCTGCACGGTACCATTCCACTAGTCGATGTCGGAGCCAACGTCGTACTGCATCAATAACTTCTTCATCATCCGCGTAGTGCCTCCCACGGATTGCGTCCTTCATTGGGCCAAACATATGGAAATCTGACGGTGCGAGATCGGGGCTGTAGGGTGCATGAGGAAGAACAGTCCACTGAAGTTTTGTGAGCTCCTCTCGGGTGCGAAGACTTGTGTGAGGTCTTGCGTTGTCACGAAGAAGGAGAAGTTCGTTCAGATTTTTGTGCCTACGAACACGCTGAAGTCGTTTCTTCAATTTCTGAAGAGTAGCACAATACACTTCAGAGTTGATCGTTTGACCATGGGGAAGGACATCGAACAGAATAACCCCTTCAGCGTCCCAGAAGACTGTAACCATGACTTTACCGGCTGAGGGTATGGCTTTAAACTTTTTCTTGGTAGGGGAGTGGGTGTGGCGCCACTCCATTGATTGCCGTTTTGTTTCAGGTTCGAAGTGATGAACCCATGTTTCATCGCCTGTAACAATCTTTGACAAGAAATTGTCACCCTCTGCCACATGGCGAGCAAGCAATTCCGCACAGATGGTTCTCCTTTTGCTCTTTATCGTGTTCGGTTAGACAACGAGGGACCCAGTGGGAACAAACCTTTGAACATCCCAACTGGTGAACAATTGTGACAGCACTACCAACAGAGATGTCAAGTTGAGCACTGAGTTGTTTGATGGTGATCCGTCGATCATCTCGAACGAGTGTGTTCGCACGCTCCGCCATTGCAGGAGTCACAGCTGTGCACGGCCGGCCCGCACGCGGGAGATCAGACAGTCTTGCTTGACCTTGCGGCGATGATGACACACGCTTTGCCCAACGACTCACCGTGCTTTTGTCCACTGCCAGATCACCGTAGACATTCTGCAAGCGCCTATGAATATCTGAGATGCCCTGGTTTTCCGCCAAAAGAAACTCGATCTCTGCCCGTTGTTTGCAACGCACATCCGTTACAGACGCCATTTTAACAGCTCCGTACAGCGCTGCCACCTGTCGGAAGTCAATGAAACTATACGAGACGAAGCGGGAATGTTTGAAAATATTCCACAAGAAATTTCCGGATTTTTCAACCAAAATTGGCCGAGAAAAAAAATGTGTTGCATTACTTATTGAACTGCCCTCGTATAAGGACATTCACTGGTACACTTGGGAAGGCAGGGGAACCAGATCTGTCGTTGACTATATAATAACAGATCAGGAATTCAGGAAGGCTGTGAGGGACACACGTGTATTCAGGGGATTCTTTGATGACAATGATCACTATTTAATCTGCAATGAAATTGGTATTGTGAGGCCGAAAGTGCAGGAGGTCAGGTCCATATGTAGGAGGACAAGAGTGGAGAAACTTCAGGATAAGGAAATCAGGCACAAGTACATAACAGTGATCTCAGAAAGGTACCAGTTAGTTGAATGTCGTCAATTACAGTCATTGGAAAAGGAATGGACAAGGTACAGGGACACAGTACCAGAAATGGCTACAGAATGTCTTGGAATAGTTGTGTGTAAAGGTAGGATGAAGCAACAGCTTGGTGGAATGATACAGTCAAAGCAGCCTGTAAAAGGACAAAGAAGGCGTACCAAAAATGGCTACATACTAGAACTCAGGTAGACAGAGAAAGTTATGTTGAAGAAAGAAACAAAGCCAAACAGATAACTGCAGTATCCAAGAAGAAATCTTGGGAAGACTTTGGAAACAGGTTGAAGACTTTGGGTCAAGCTACTGGAAAACCATTCTGGAGTGTAATTAGCAGACTTCGAAAGGGAGGTAAAAAGGAAATGACAAGTATTTTCGACAGGTCAGGAAAACTGCTGGTGAATCCTGTTGATGCCTTGGGCAGATGGAGGGAATATTTTGAAGAGTTGCTCAATGCAGGTGAAAATACGATCAGTAATGTTTCAGATTTCGATGTACAATGGGATAGGAATGATGATGGAAATAGGATCACATTTGAGGAAGTGGAGAAAATGGTCAATAGACTGCAGTGCAATAAAGCGGCTGGGGTGGATGAAATTAAGTCGGAACTCATCAAATACAGTTGAATGTCAGGTCTTAAATGGTTACACAGGATTATTGAAATGGCGTGGGAGTCGGGACAGGTTCCATCAGACTGGACGAAAGCAGTAATCACACCAATCTTTAAACATGGAAACATAAAAGATTGTAACAACTATAGAGGTATCTCTTTAATCAGCGTTGTGGGAAAAATATTCTCAGGTATTGCTGAAAGGAAAGTGCGAGTATTAGATGAGGACAAACTGGATGAAAACCAGTGTGCGTTTAGGCCTCTTAAAAGTTGTCAGGACAAGATTTTTAGCTTACGGCAAATAATGGAGAAGTGTTACGAGTGGAACAGGGAATTGTATCTAGGCTTTATAGATCTAGAAAAGGCATATGACCGGGTTCCTAGGAGGAAGTTATTGTCTGTTCTACGAGATTATGGAATAGGAGGCAAACTTTTGCAAGCAATTAAAGGTCTTTACATAGATAGGCAGCAGTTAGAGTTGACGGTAAATTGAGTTAATGGTTCAGAGTAGTTTCAGGGGTAAGACAAGGCTGCAACCTAAGGATCATATGTTGAAAACAATAGACTGGCTGGGTGAGATTAACATATGTGAACATAAAATAAACAGTCTCGCATATGCGGATGACTTAGTTGTGATGGCAGATTTGATTGAAAGTTTGCAAAGTAATATTTCAGAGCTAGATCAGAAATGTAAGGACTATGGTATGAAGATTAGCATCTCCAAAACGAAAGTAATGTCAGTGGGAAAGAGATATAAACGAATTGAGTGCCAAATAGGAGGAACAAAGTTAGAACAGGTGGACGGTATCAAGTACTTAGGATGCATATTCTCACAGGATGGCAAAATAGTGAAAGAACTGGAAGCGAGGTGTAGCAAAGCTAATGCAGTGAGCGCTCAGCTACGATCTACTCTCTTCTGCAAGAAGGAAGTCACTACCAAGACTAAGTTATCTGTGCACCGTTCGATCTTTCGACCAACTTTGTTTTATGGGAGCGAAAGCTGGGTGGATTCAGGTTACCTTATCAATAAGATTGAGGTTACGGATATGAAAGTAGCTAGGATGATTGCAGGTACTAGTAGATGGGAACAATGGCAGGAGGGTGTCCACAATGAGGAAATCAAAGAAAAAGTGGGAATGAACTCTATAGATGTAGCAGTCAGCGCAAACAGGCTTAGATGGTGGGGTCATGTTACACGCATGGGAGAAGCAAGGTTACCCAAGAGACTCATAGTAGAGGGTAGGAGGAGTCGGGGCAGACCAAGGAGAAGGTACCTGGATTCGGTTAAGAATGATTTTGAAGTAATAGGCTTAACATCAGAAGACGCACCAATGTTAGCACTGAATAGGGGATCATAGAGGAATTTTATAATGGGGACTATGCTCCAGACTGAACGCTGAAAGACATAATCAGTCTTAAATGATGATGATGACGATGATTTATATTTCTCTCTTTACTGCTAGTTTCCAGGTCGTAGACCCATTCTCAAACCATTCTTCTATATCAGACAAGCAGTCAAGGTGGAACCTGACATGGTCACTGGGCACCAGTGGCATATAAAGGAGCCTGAATAAACAAGCTTTCTGCCCGTGGCTTCGCAGCATACAGACATACGTATTTCACATATATATTTATGCACATATATCATCTTCATTGAATTTCCCCTGAAATTTCATTCGAATGCAGTGGAAAACTGTAGTGTAGGCTCAATACGGTTTAATCAAAAATCGTGGACAATAGTTCAACTTTTTGGATGTGAAAATGGAATAAACACCACTTTTCAAACTGGAAATAGGATGCTGTAAGTATTTCATTTCTTTTCTTGACGTTCACTGACATTACTTCCATTTTTAAATTTTGATTATCTCAAGTGTGTGGATTGAAATGAAACTTCGAGGAGTTTTGAGAGCAACCTTCATTTCAATTCACCAACAGTGCACCAAAACGGATGAGCTCGTTGTGTTCGTGAATCATTCTTTGAAGGTTCAGTACTATACCACACTTTACTCACGCTACAGAATCATATCTTCGATCTACCTCCAGTTTTTCATCTCCTATAAAGTATATCTTAACAGTTTCATTTCTCCATTTCTTAGGGGAAGAAGAGATTCAGGCCTGTGGTAAATTTGACATGGTACTTTGAAAGTGGTCGCTAATCCATTTTCTTCTACTTCAAATAACGTTCCTAATGAAGGCATGTGAAAGGATGAATTACGTGGCCTCATATTGTTCAATAATAACAAAATACATATACAAAAAGGACTAATTTCTGGGTCGAAAGCGCATTCTCAATTCCTGAAGCTCTACTTATGTTTCGAAAGGAATGTTTGAGAATAGCGCTACAGCATCGGAACTAGCAACGAAAGAGTTAAATATTAGCGGTTAACACAAGAACATAGTTAATTTGTGGAATATCTAGTCCAAGACAGATAAGGGTGTAGCGTGTAACGGCCACTGGCCACTGCGGGGCACCGAGCGAGGTGGCGCAGGGTTAGCACACTGGACTCGCATTCGGGAGGACGACGGTTCAATCCCGCATCCGGCCATCCTGATTTAGGTTTTCCGTGATTTCCTAAATAGCTCCAGGTAAATGCAGGAATGGTTCCTTTCAAAGGGCACGGCTGACTTCCCTTCCTTAATCCGGTTAGACCGATGACCTCGCTGGCTGGTCTCCTCCCCCAAACAACCCCCATTGCGGGGCCGAATGCCGCCTCGTGGTGCTGCGAGCGCGCCAAGGAAAATCAACAGGCGACGAAAAGACGCTGGGCTATCTTTCCAGCGACGACAAGAGGGCCCAAATGGGGAAAACAAACTTTGACCTAGGACCGATTATTATGATACCGCATCTGGGAACGTGGATCCCGGAAACGGCGAACCTGGTCGGCTGATGGCGTGTTACTGTCATGAGAATCCATGTGTTGAAGGGTTTATGACACCGCGAGCAGACAAAGGTGTTGGATGCCCACTCCTCATCGCAGGACATGGAAGTCGCAGCCTCGCTCGCTCTGCATAGGAGGGTAGGCGGCAGTAGGGGGCAGATTTAACGACGGCGTGCAGTGCTGCTGGTACAGGCGCAAGTGTTTCGGAGCACACGGCTCGACGCACGTTGTTAACACAGCAGTTCGCAGCAGACGACCGCTCGGTGTTACCATGACGACCCAACGAAATCGAGCACGAAATCGTCGAGAATGGACCATGGATCAATGGAAACGTCTCACCTGGTCTCACAAGTCGTGTTTTTTTTTTTTTTTTTTTTTTTTTTTTTTTTTTTTTTTTTTTTTTTTTTTACACTAAGTCAGCGGTCGTGACTACATACGCCATCATCCAAACTTACGGCTAAACTTAACAAGCACCATACAACGGACACAGGCTGCTGTAGGCACAATAGGGTATTTGTTTCCCGGAAATCGTCTTGACTGGTTAATTATGTCATCGTGCGTTCAGAACACGCTTATGTGATGCCTGTGCCGTCACTATTTAGTACTTCTGCTGCTTATTCGCAGTGATGCCTTGTTTTGGAATTTACTTTTCAGAAAATGGGCTGGTAGTACCCCATTGAACAAATACATCTACAGTATGAAACTCCGGAAAACAATTGTTTTTGAGCGTTCCAAAAATTGAGAAGGTAAGTAAAATTAGGTAGCAACTCGCTCATAAAGATCAAATGCCCAATACGTGAGTTTATTTCTGTAAGGATCATTTTGATGTAAGTAGACACTGTATGAACACGGGCGCTGATGACCGCGCAGTTGGGCGCCCCACAAAGCAGAAATAATAATAATCATCATCATCATCTCTATGAACACATTATAGCCTGTAGCGTAGTAGATAGCATGCTGAACGTCTAATGCAATATTTGCAAGACCGATTCTCATTCGGAGGAAGTTTGTTTTTCTTTTCCCCTCCTCTTCTCTTCACTTAATACTGGTGTCTTTTTAAGTTTACTTTATTCGTAATACAGTTATGTAGTAGCTTTAAATTCTATATGATATGACATTTCTATAAAATTGCCATTTAGTAACTTCATTTTACACTTGGTCAGTTCGAGATACGTCACAAAGTTGGAGCGAAGAAACTGTATTTAATGCGTGTGGTAGCTCTTATTCCGATGACTCTGGAACACCATTTAACATCTTTCGACCGCATTATACTCCCCAAACAAGTCATCGAAGACAATAATTTGTCACTTACAACTGTTTCCATTCAACCTGATGTAAAGCTGTGTGATTCTGACAAAGAGAAAAATTGAACACTGCTTAGAACCCACGACGAAATGTAATAAGAAAGTGAAAGTCGGTCCTGCTTCAGCACTTTTAGATCGCAGTGTTTCAGCATCACTTACATATGCAGTAAAATAATGGATACTTTAAGGTTCTACTGCGTAAACTGCATATTTCGTAGAGCTAATTTTCCGGTGATTTAAATTAATGACACGGAGGAACAGAACATGGCAGTATGTAAGCCGACGGTGCTCTGCAGATCCCCACGCTGTCTGAAAATTTGAAAACTGAAAAAAGAGGTACTTGGAAAACAGTAATAGGTCTGGCAACAACTACAGATATTAACTGCCAGAACTATCCTCTGAATGAAAATGTTTCCAACGTTTCTTATTGAGCAGGCTTTCACAAGCAGCCTTGGAAAACCTTTAGCATGGTCCGAACAAATAACACAGTTCCAGATTCCCTCACTTTTAACATACACTCCTGGAAATTGAAATAAGAACACCGTGAATTCATTGTCCCAGGAAGGGGAAACTTTATTGACACATTCCTGAGGTCAGATACATCACATGATCACACTGACAGAACCACAGGCACACAGACACAGGCAACAGAGCATGCACAATGTCGGCACTAGTACAGTGTATATCCACCTTTCGCAGCAATGCAGGCTGCTATTCTCCCATGGAGACGATCGTAGAGATGCTGGATGTAGTCCTGTGGAACGGCTTGCCATGCCATTTCCACCTGGCGCCTCAGTTGGACCAGCGTTCGTGCTGGACGTGCAGACCGCGTGAGACGACGCTTCATCCAGTCCCAAACATGCTCAATGGGGGACAGATCCGGAGATCTTGCTGGCCAGTGTAGTTGACTTACACCTTCTAGAGCACGTTGGGTGGCACGGGATACATGCGGACGTGCATTGTCCTGTTGGAACAGCAAGTTCCCTTGCCGGTCTAGGAATGGTAGAACGATGGGTTCGATGACGGTTTGGATGTACCGTGCACTATTCAGTGTCCCCTTGACGATCACCAGTGGTGTACGGCCAGTGTAGGAGATCGCTCCCCACACCATGATGCCGGGTGTTGGCCCTGTGTGCCTCGGTCGTATGCAGTCCTGATTGTGGCGCTCACCTGCACGGCGCCAAACACGCATACGACCATCATTGGCACCAAGGCAGAAGCGACTCTCATCGCTGAAGACGACACGTCTCCATTCGTCCCTCCATTCACGCCTGTCGCGACACCACTGGAGGCGGGCTGCACGATGTTGGGGCGTGAGCGGAAGACGGCCTAACGGTGTGCGGGACCGTAGCCCAGCTTCATGGAGACGGTTGCGTATGGTCCTCGCCGATACCCCAGGAGCAACAGTGTCCCTAATTTGCTGGGAAGTGGCGGTGCGGTCCCCTACGGCACTGCGTAGGATCCTACGGTCTTGGCGTGCATCCGTGCGTCGCTGAGGTCCGGTCCCAGGTCGACGGGCACGTGCACCTTCCGCCGACCACTGGCGACAACATCGATGTACTGTGGACACCTCACGCCCCACGTGTTGAGCAATTCGGCGGTACGTCCACCCGGCCTCCCGCATGCCCACTATACGCCCTCGCTCAAAGTCCGTCAACTGCACATACGGTTCACGTCCACGCTGTCGCGGCATGCTACCAGTGTTAAAGACTGCGATGGAGCTCCGTATGCCACGGCAAACTGGCTGACACTGACGGCGGCGGTGCACAAATGCTGCGCAGCTAGCGCCATTCGACGGCCAACACCGCGGTTCCTGGTGTGTCCGCTGTGCCGTGCGTGTGATCATTGCTTGTACAGCCCTCTCGCAGTGTCCGGAGCAAGTATGGTGGGTCTGACACACCGGTGTCAATGTGTTCTTTTTTCTATTTCCAGGAGTGTAATTCTACAACTTATTGCTGTGTCACAGTACTTCCTTCCCAGTCACCATGCAGTGCAGTTTTCATGTTTCTTATTGCCGGAACTTGATTATCTGGGTTGTTTCGAAGAACGAAGAGGACATAAACGCATCAACTTTCCGAAGGATTCCGCAGTCAGTCTTAACAAAATTCCTTTCCACTTTTACTTAGAAGTTGGAAACGCATTTTCCATCACTAAATAACTACACCGTTTGCAAAAATGTACGAAAAAAAAAACACTAGAAACTTCCATACGATGCATGTTCCAAGAAACATTGCATCATAATTCGGAGTAACACAGGTGAATAAGCAGCGGAAGTACTAGACAGTGACGTCAGCGGCATCACATAAACGTGTTCTGAACATACGATGACATAATTAACCAGTTAAGACGATTTCCGGGAAACAGTCAACTATCGTAATTATCTGCCGACACTGAGCAAGTGACTTTCAAATAAAATGCCGCCCCTGCACAGGAGTACACATAATGGACGTACGAGTACAGGTTGTAGATGTGTGGTTGACGACATACCGAAGTTTGGGTCTGACCGTGAGTTGTGCTCAGGTAGCCCGAGGGTAAGTTGGAAATATCGGCTCAAATTTTCATTGAAGTCATCCCATTATGCAGCTGACGGTTGTTCATATTCGCAGCTGCGAAGGCATTTCATGTACATGTGTACCACAGTAACTACGGCTAACACTCTCGTAACACAAATAGAGCTTCGTGTTACTACTGGCGTGTGACGTCACCAGAGCTTCAGCAATAACAGTGCGTTTTCGATCATATGACCAAATCTTGGAATTTAATGACTTTTGGCTTTTAATTACAAAATAACAACAATCCGAACCATATTTTTAATATAGGGAAATAGCCTTTAGTGCTACAGGGGATATTCACCTGATCTTCCTTGGTACTTGTAGCAGTAATCGAAGGGACCATGACAGGTGTGAACTACATGATCATTATTGTGGATCACCTTCATCGCTTCGTGCCTGATGTCTCCACAGGGGGCGCCAGCCTCTTCCAGCAGGATAAATGTTACAGGCAAGTAGCCAGAATCATGCTCATCTGGTTTTGAGGAGCATGATAGTGAACTGGTAGATGTCTTGACCAACAAATTCACCTAGTCTGAACCTCGTGGAACACTTCTGGGGCGCTATTGGGCGCCAGCTCTGTACCTACGAGCTCGCAGGGATCATGCCACCTCTGCTTCCACATACCTCCAGAAAACTGCGGAGAACTTTTACAATCCATGCCGCACAGGACGCCGGCCGCGGTGGCCTTGCGGTTCTAGGCGCTGCAGTCCGCAACCGCGGGACTGCTACAGTCGCAGGTTCGAATCCTGCCTCGGGCATGGGTGTGTGTGATGTCCTTAGGTTAGTTAAGTTTAAGTATTTCTAAGTCTAGGGGACTGATGACCTAATATGTTAAGTCCCATAGTGCTCAGAGCCATTTGAACCATTTGAACCGCACAGGACTGCTGCTGTGAGGTACATTCCAAAGGCGGTCCAAACGCTGTTAGACGAGTTCATCAATGTATGTTTTACATTCAGTCCAGTGAAGTGCTTTTATTTTTTGATTCTTTAGGTCGTACTAGGGTCAATTAATGTGGAACACTGTCGTTGAGAACATCTCATACTGAGAAAGCATAGCTATTGATTCCAAAGAGACTGATGGAGAAGAAGAAGAAGAAGAAGAAGAAGAAGAAGAAGAAGAAGGAGGAAAAGAAGAAGAGGTTGAACAAGAAGAACATGAAGAAGAATCAAATCAATGAGGATTTGCAGAAAATAAATGCGTGGTGTAATGGCCGGCAGTTATCTCTCAATATTAGTAAGTGTGACCTACTGCGTATAACAAAGCGAAACTCCCCATTAAAGTACGAGTACAAAATAAATGCCCAGTCTTTGGAAGCGGTAACATCCATCAAGTATCCGTGTGTGACTATTCGAAATGATCTTAAATGGAACGATCAGATTACACAAGTACTCTAGAGTGCGGTTTATTGATAGAATCCTGAAGCGATGCAGTCCATCAACAAAGGAAATTGCTTACAATACGTTAGTTCGTCCAGTCTTAGAGTATTGTTCGTCTGTATGGGACCCTTACCAGTTGGGTCTGATTTAAGAAATTCAGAAGGTCCAAAGAAGAGCGGCAAGATTCGTGACCGGTACATTTAGTCATCGCGAGAGCGTGTCAAATCTCATAGAAAGTTTGAAGTGGGACACACTTGCAGATAGCCGACGTGCTAAACGGAAGAGGCTGCTCACTAAATTCCAAAATCAGATCTTTGCCGAGAATGTAGAGCATATATTATTACCACCAACTTTCAAATCGCGCAATGATCACCATTCAAAGATAATGGAAATTAGCCCTCGTCTGACGCCTTCAGACAGTCGTTTTTTTTCCCTCAAGCGATCCACGAGTGGAACAGAGGGGAGGAAATAGGACTTTGGCGTGAATAGTACCCTCCACCACACACCGCTTTGCGGCTAGCGGAGTATATATGTAGATGTAGAAGAAGTTGCAAAGTTAGAGCAACTACAGGCAAAAAGTAATCTCATTAAATTTTATGTTCTGTGGAAGAAATCACAGCATGAGTTGTTCTATATTCCGCTTTAAAGGAAATGACGCTGCTCATAGGTGCATATTTACCTCTGAGGTACTCAATCTCTTCCTGAGTGAAAGTTGGCAACCGTGAGCGTCTACCCTCTGACGTACCACCGCCGGGTAATGCCCCTCCTGGCTGAAGATAGGGTGTGCGTAGAGCCCAACCTGGTCAATATCAAGACAAACGTTTGTCACTACCAGTGCACTTTCCTCAAACGTATCATTGATGCACACAATAAAACGTAGATAGACTGCATGACTGATGAACTTATAATCTCGCGGTACCTATACTGTTTTTTAAATATATCTAGAAGTTTCGTAAACTTATTACACGTCATCACATATTATTTCAGTTATAGCAAAAAGTTCTGTATGAAAAATGAAAAGATATATTAATGCCAGGAGCTTTATACTTGTTACTCCTCTCCTCAGCTGTCGTCTCCAATGTTCTCAAGAGTCCAGTACAGACTTTATTCGTAGTTTGTGTGTTTTTGACACGTGGGGTTGGATCCTACCACTGTCAACTGGAGGTATTTAAAAAGAATCATAAATTAACTTAAAATTTAATATTAAGAAATATACTGACTAGTCTTTTCAAAATCCTTCTACAAAATTACTCCATTACTGTGCAAAAGGATACCGGCACCTCTCGGAATTTTACTGTTTCTGATATATTTATAAGCTATTGAAGTAGGCCAGTACACGACATATGAAACAGTCTGCAGGATCTGAGGCGCCCACATGAACGTCATTGTAAAGGTTCACTTATTGTTATTGCACAACAACTTGTAGTCGCTATAAATTTTCTTTAACGTATTATTCATCTGGAATTACACTGCTCCGTTTCCACTCTTCTTGGTTCGGATTGGAAAGGATGTAATTCTTGAAAAGTAACGACGCAAGAAATACAGCCCTCACAAAAAGTTTCAGTTTTTCAGAAATCACGCATTTATATTTAGATATGAGGGTTCAAGTTGTTTTCCCAGGAGTGATCACACTGCAAATCCTTTGGTATTATACTCAAGCATAGACATAACTGAATGGCGCTAACGGAATTGTTGGCTAAGAAGGTATCTGATGATAACGTACTGAAGTAAGTTCACTGGAACAAGGCAAAATTAATTTTTTAACTAGAACAATCGCAGAAGGTCTGTTATCGTAGCATTTACCATACTTACATCAAACTGATACTTCCTCTCAACTGCTTCCAAGTCTTCACTGGAGTTTGAGGCTGGTTTTCTTCCCGTTATATTTAACGTAATTCCTACGGTGCCTGAAACAGATTTCCACTTAGTAAATTAATAAAATACAGTACTTGTACTTAGCATGAAAGAAGTTTTACATTATTTAGAACTGCACGAATGTAATGTGCATTATTCCATTATCGTATTGATGAAGCTCATTGTAGTGTAGTGAAGAAAGTTTGCAAGTATCGTACCATTAATTACAAACAATGTGGATTAAGTTGCCACCATAAACTAGTGGCAGTTGTATGCTTATTAAATAGCAGCTACTACAACTATCAATAAGACAGCAACAAAAATTACTGCTAAGTGGAACAACGATTCAACGTGGAACTCTGTCGAGATGATACAACAGAGGCCTGCAGTCGCAGCAACCAGCATTCTTCAAACGTAAAAGTGATAATGATAAATGAAAGTAATAAGTTTGATATTCTGAGTATTTTAGACTGTCAAGTTAATAAAAGTTAATGGCGCTTCAACATATTTACTTATTTTGATAGCAATACTATGACTGCTGCGTGAAAAAATTTTCTTTATTGTTTTCAATAGTCCAAAATTCAGTATACTTGAATTTGAGCGTACTTGCAGTAAAATGGTTTCATACATGGTTCTCCAAAAAACGTTTAAAGTGTTGTGGCGTAACAAGCTAGCTACGCCACACTGAGAAGGGAGCCGAAGGGCACGCGTACACATACGCCGACTGGCGTCAAGTCTGGAACAGGATACGTTATGACTGCTATCAAGAAAATACGTAGCTTTGGAATATACTTAACTTTATCCTTTGTTGGTTTACAACGTTCTTCTTGAGACATTTATACGATAACTCTCAAACTAGGTAAGGCTAATGGCGCCTTGCTAGGTCGTAGCCATGGACTTAGCAGAAGGCTATTCTAACTGTCTCTCGGCAAATGAGAGGAAAGGCTTCGTCCGTATAGTCGCTGGCAATGTCGTCGTACAACTGGGGCGAGTGCTCGTCCGTATCTCGAGACCTGCCTTGTGGTGGCGCTCGGTCTGCGATCACACAGTGGCGACACGCGGGTCCGACATGTACTAAATGGACCGCGGCCGATTTAAGCTACCACCTAGCAAGTGTGGTGTCTGGCGGTGACACCACATAAAGTATCAAAATATTACATTCTCTGGTTAGTTGACGGTAGCTGAATGAAAATAAATAATATTGCAAAATGAGCAGCCTTTCGTAATTTATAAAGAAGTACAGTTAAACGTAAGCAGTAAGCTTATTGCGGAGTGCATTTCACTGATGTTTTCCTCTTTGGCCAAAGTGAAGGAACAGTATTTGACAGACATGTCTCCAACTGGCTGTTGTAGCCAGTTCTCCATCAGCGACAGCACAACCCTGGCCCCCACTTACAGCCACCGCCAACCACGTAACGCTACTGAGTCGCTTCTGGATTGCTGTTTTCCGTTAGAGTTTTACTGTCCTTCTTAATACATGTCGATAAAACGATTATCGGACTAGACTAATTTGGCAGCGCTCGATCTAGCAGGCACGTAAAATTCCGGTTTAAAAATAATTTTTTTGTAATGGCAAACAAACCGGTGCTTTCCGTCGACAAAGGGCAGCGTATGAAAGACGAGACGAGCAGCAATTACTTGGGCTCACTCCAACTACACAAAGCAAAAATGAAATTGAAAATATTTGTCGAAGCACAAGAGATAATTCGCCAGACGACCCTTGAGAGAGACACCCTGTATACCTTCTGCCCACGCCACATACACATCTGACGCATATACACTACTGGCCATTAAAATTGTTACACCAAGAAGAAATGCAGATGATAAACGGGTATCCATTCGACAAATATATTATACTATAACTGACGTGTGATTACATTTTCACGCGCTTTGGGTGCATAGAACCTGAGAAATCAGTACCCAGAACAACCACCTCTGGCCGTAATAGCGACCTTGATACGCCTGGGCATTGAGTCAAACAGAGCTTGGAGCTTGTACAGGTACATCTGCCTATGCAACTTCAACACGATACCACAGTTCATCAAGACTACTGACTGGCGTATTGTGACGAGCCAGTTGCTCAGCCACCATTGACGAGACGTTCTCAACTGGTGAGAGATCTGGAGAATGTGCTGGCCAGGGCAGCAGTCGAACGTTTTCAGCATCCAGAAAGGCCCGTACAGGACCGGCAACATGCGGTCATGCATTATCCTGCTGAAATGTAGGGTTTCGCAGGGATCGAATGAAGGGTAGAGCTTCGGGTAGTAACACATCTGAAATGTAACGTACCCTGTTCAAAGTGTCGTCAATGCGAACAAGAGGTGACCGAGACGTGTAACCAATGGCAACCCATACCATCACAGCACCTGCAACATGCGGTCGTGCATTATCCTTCTGAAATGTAGGGTTTCGCAGGGATCGAATGAAGCGTAGAGCCACGGGTCGTAACACATCTGAAATGTAACGTACACTGTTCGAACTGCCGTCAATGCGAACAAGAGGTGACCGATACCTGTAAGCAATGGCACCCCATACCATCATGCCATCGCCAGTATGGCGATGACGAATACACGCTTCCAATGTGCGTTCACCGCGATGTCGCCAAACACGGATACGACCATCACGACGCTGTAAACAGAACCTGGATTCATCCGAAAAATGATGTTTTGCCATTGATGCACCCAGGTTCGTCGTTGAGTACACCATTGCAGGCGCACCTATCTGTGATGCAGCGTCAAGGGTAACCGCAAACCATAGTCACCGAGCTGATAGTCCATGCTGCTGCAAACGTCGTCGCACTATTCGTGCAGATGGTTGTTGTCTTCCAAACGTCCCCATCTGTTGACTCAGGGGTCGAGACGTGGCTGCACGATCCATTACAGCCATGCGGATAAGATGCCTGTCATCTCGACTGATAGTGATACGAGGCCGTTGGGATCCAGCACGGCGTTCCGTATTACCCTCCTGAACCCACCGATTCCCTATTCTGCTAGCAGTCATTGGATCTCGACCAACGCTAGCAGCAATGTCGCGGTACTATAATCCGCAATCGCGATAGGCTACAATCCGACCTTTATCAAAGTTGGAAACGTGATGGTACGCATTTCTCCTCCTTGCACGAGCCATCACAACAACGCCGGTCAACTGCTGTTTGTGTATGAGAAATAGGTTGGAAACTTTCCTCATATCAGCACGTTGTAGGTATCGGCACCGGCGTCAACCTTGTGTGAATGCTCTGAATAGCTGATCATTTGCATATCACAGCATCTTCTTCCTGTCGGTTAAATTTCGCGTCTGTAGCACGTCATCTTCGTGGTGTAGCAATTTGAATGGCGAGTAATGTATTTTAAGTAATGTCTCTTATAGAATGCAGAACTTATTCATTGTCATCTTCAAATGAATGTGCAATTTATGTATCACATTTACATGCAGACGTCACTCTGAGTAGGAACATGCGACAGGTGATGGTGGTTGAGCTACAGTATATGCTGCAGAACTGCAAGCTTTATTGTTGGGTCCACGCCCCTGTGTGCTATAGCAGCGAAACCATGCATTTTGTGTGGATTGCATGCAGATCGCGCCATTAAAGTTAACAGTTTGCAGTTAATGATTTGCAAATCTTCCAGTCTGTGAGACAGATTAATGGGACGCAGATTTTGAATGATTATACAGTACGAGCTCATAAACAGAAAGAGGTCCAATTTTCTGAAAGAAATGTTAGGATAAGCGTGAATATTAGGATAAGCAATGCAGGGTATCAGAATCGTAACATTTTGTGAGGCATAAAAGTCAAATGACGCCACCTAAAGAATAAATGTCGGAGTAAATATGGGTGATAGAACATTACATTGAAAAACTACACCTTGCTCGCCACCTTAGGGTGAGTGGCGGAGGGTACTTTATGCACTACAGTCAGTTCCCCCTTTCCTGTTCCAGTCGCGATTGGTTCGCGGGAAGAACTATTGCTGGCATGCCTGCGTGCAATTTGGAGTCTTTATAATTTTCCCTTCACGATGACTTCGAGAGACGTACGTAGGAGGAACCAATATCTTGGCTGACTCTTCCAGGAACGTGCACTGTCGGATCGTTAATAGTAAACCATACTGTGATGCAGAAAGCCTCTGCTGCACCATCTCAGTGACTATTCCGCGCTTACTAAATCAACCTGTAACGAAACGCGCCGTTCTTCTTCGGATGTTCTCAGTTTCCTCTATCGACCCTATCTGGTACACATCGCACACGGATGAGAAACATTCGTGTGTTGGTGGAACAAGGGTTTTCTAAGCGTTGTGACTTCCCTGTATACAACAGCATCGTTCGCGAAAAGCCTCACGGAACATCCGACATTGTACACTAATTCATTCATATACATCGTGAAAAGAAATGGTCCCATAACAGTCCGCTGCTGTACGTCCGAAGTTACTCTTACGTCTGATTATTCCTCTTCGTTGAGAATGACCTACAGTGTTCTGTTTGCTGGAAACTCTTCAGTCACATGGCTGGTCTGACATTCCGCACGCTCGTATTTTGTTCATTATGCCGCGCTGCCGAGATGTACCGATATTTCCTGTTGTTTACTGTTATCTCGGGCGCCTGGTTCAACAGAGGGGATGGTTTTTACGCGACCATTGTTTCCGGTACTCATGTTGATTCCTGCGGGGCAGACTTTTGGTCACGAGAAATTACATAAAACGCGAGCATAAAACACGTTTCAAAACTCTGCAACAGACCGACGTCAGAGATATAGGCCTGTGGTTTTGTGCGTCTACTCGACAACCCTTCTTCGAAACTGGAATGAGCTGCTCTTCTTCCGATTACTAGGAACTCTTAGCTCCTCCAGCGACCTACAGACGTTAGAAGAGAGCGACTTATTTTGGGTACCCTTATGTCGTACGGTTGTCTCACTAGCTCCAGTGTCCTTGTCTCTGTTGAGCGGTGTCGGTTACCTTTCTGTAACCTGGTCACTATTCCCGATATCTGTCATTTTCAAGTTCATGCGACTGTTTAAAGGAGGAACCACAACACGATCTTCCCCAGTGAAACAGTTTTGGTAAAGGGTACTTCGCATCTTTTTAACAAAACCGTCTCACTGAGCAATACGGCATGAACCTAGGTACTGGTATATACTGTTTTCTATATCTCGTGTGCTTTTTTTGGTTCAGAAAAGATATTAATATCTGTGTGGCCTTTCTAATATAACCACCATGGCAAAGGGCGCCTTAAAACACTTAAATTCAAAATTGATACGTTATTACTGAAAGATTCTTTTGTGCTCTGACACTAAGCGCACCAGCCACAGGCCTTTATGTGCCTGAAACAAGCCGACGATGAGAAAATAGAAGTAATATACAAGGAATTTGAAAAGAGTGCCTCACATTCTCACGGAGTTAATATTGGCCAAATGGTTGGGCCCAAATATTTGTAGATAATTGGGCCATTTTACTTGTGCGTAGAATGGCCCACGCACAATGGTGTAGGGTGCCTCCTTGTTGACGTTCATTACACATTTCTAAAAAAATGGTTCTGAGCACTATGGGACTCAACTGCTGAGGTCATTAGTCCCCTAGAACTTAGAACTAGTTAAACCTAACTAACCTAAGGACACCACAAACATCCATGCCCGAGGCAGGATTCGAACCTGCGACCGTAGCGGTCTTGCGGTTCCAGACTGTAGCGCCTTTAACCGCACGGCCACTTCGGCCGGCTACACATTTCTACTTCTTTGTGTGTGCCTCTGTACTTCTGCTTCTAGCACTAATACTGTTGTCAGACGTAACACACGCAATAAAGCCTCGTACTGTACTACGGAGCACCACTGCTCTGTCTGCGCCTCGTGTGACAGTGCCTGACGCAAACGTGTAGTGATATGTCTATAGCTCGACTAGGTCCCCTCCCCTTTCACCTAATCTTAATCCCTTACAGTTATAACGCTGAGGACGATTAAAGTCACCGTCATGTTCTAGATCCACTGACAACTTGCACACCTTACTGGAAAGTCTGTGGCACGCTTGTAACCGAATCCGAAGGCAACCAGGTGCTCGCACAAATCTGTCATTCTTTGAGAACCAAGGCTGCCGGACTGGTAACGATAAGTAGTGAATCCATGGAACACCTCCTCTAGTGCCAACAGACATATGCCTGTCAGTCGATAAAATGTCCCACAGCTCAAAAATGTTTCTTCTGGTCATATGTTAATAAGATTTTTTTTATTTTTTACCAGAACTATCCAATGTAAGAATGGCGAACATTTAATAAAATATTCTGTATGAGCAGAGAAATTGTTGAAAATGTGAAGAGGGATGAAAAACTAGTATAGTCCAATGTCGTTGAAAAGCAAACATAGATCGACTAGAATATTGGATATGTATGAGGTAACTGAAGATATCAAGTTGAGTATGTCTTCGTTAGAAAAAGAGAGTTTCTGCACTGCAGAGCACGCCCGGGGGCTGAAGTAGACTCAAAACATAGTGCAGTTTCGATGAGCAGTAGGTTGAATCTCTACAAGATAAAGGAGAGGTGGTATACGACGAAACAGAAAGCTGCAAAATTAGGACAGTATGAAATGGAGTGCAATTTATATGAGATAACGACCAATGATCTATATAACGACATGAAAGTAGTTACAAGAATTAAAATGTACTAAAGCAAAATAATTAAGGCACGACAGAACATCGTTTGTACACAAAACTCCAAAGAGTTATGTATCACGCAGAAATACCGAATCTTAACAACATAAGAAAAACATTACAAGAATCTTATGAATGAGGTAAGAAAATAACACTATAGCTGGCCAGGGAACGAAGTTAATGGCAAGTAAAAGTAGAATGTATCAGGATGGATGAAGAAACAGTATAGAAACCTTATTGAATAAGATATAACTGCAGAAAAAATTGGCGTGACATACAGAAAAATTTCTTGTAACTCCGGAGAAGTAAAACGTAGGAAACTTTCATGCAGCTTTCCTTTTCGCTTTGTGGCCGAACGGTTCTAGGCGTTTCAGTCTGGAACAACGCGACCGCTACGGTCGCAGGTTTGAATCCTGCTTCGGGCATGGATGTGTGTGATGTCCTTAGGTTAGTTAGATTTAAGTAGTTCTAAGTTCTAGGGGACTGATGACCTCAGATGTTAAGTACCAGAGTGCTCAAAGCCATTTGAACCATTTCTCCTTTTCGTTCTGAGTGAGCCCGGTCATCTCTGGACAGCTACTGCGACCTGGTATATTCTTCTGAACATGTCTACTGTATTCAGCTTTCGTCTCCTCTGTAATTTGTACTTCCCATACTTCTTTCCATTACCAACTTGGTGATTCTCTGACCCCGCAGAATGTGTCTCATCAGCCTGTCCGCTCTTATAGTCAAGTTGTGCCACAAAGTATTCTTCCTCTTTTGGATACACCCATTAGTTATTCGATCTGCCCATCTTATTTCCAACACTCTTCTACAGCACCACATTTCAAAACCTTCCATTTTCCTCTTGTCTGAAAGGCTCATCGTCCACATTTCACTTTCGTACAAGCGTACACTCATTTCAGATAACTCCAAAAGAGACTTCTTCCTCCTAGTCTCATGTATGTGAAGTCAGGGGATGGTGGTCAGATGTGTAGGTCTCAGGCAAGGGGATACTTGTTATTGTGTTCAAACTTGCACATGTCTTGTGTCTCTTTTTACAGGAGATGTGGGCTTCACGTGTATCATGTTGCTGTCAGAGGCCTGCAGCTGTGTACAAGTGGACTGCCAAGAACCATTAGGGAACGGACGGTCTATAACGTTAAAGAGCGAGATATGTGGTACGTTTAAGAGATATCTAAGTGGTCGGTTCTCTAGTATGAGCTGGACACTGAAGCAATTATGGTAAGATGACTATTTCCTTGTGGGTCTGGATATAACGCAAGATTTTTCTGGGATTTTTAACAAAATGGAGATGTGTAATTACCTTACATCAAACCATGACCTCTGTGTGCAAGACGACTACCAAGGAAACAGCAGTGAGATTGTGAGAAACAATAAGACATTTTGAATAGACAGTTTAATGTGTGTGAGTTCCAGTTGTAGAATAAAGATAAATATCATATTAATACGTCAAATCATTAGCCAAGAACTGAACAATTATATCAGAAACCATCTATTTATTTTATGAAGTGTCCTTTATATGTGTGCATGAGAAACTTTTACATTTTCCTAAGCTCAACAATATGCTGTTACCAGATTGCAGGCCACGATTTGTAACTATAGAATGGATGGTGTGCTTGCTTCTGTGGAAGACTGTCTGTTTGTATTAAATGCCAAGAAAGAGTATTTCCATTATGCTCCCCTGCATTCTGTGACTATCGTTTCTGTGTGGTGCAAACAGTTGGACAGCTTACAGAATAGTTGCTGTGATTAACAGTGTTCTGCAATTTTCCTGCTGAGGTAAGAAGAATACATAAACGTTGACTGGTGTACAAGTAAATCTTCCAATCAAGACCGAGAAAAATTAACTTTGTTCTGATTGCCTACAGTTTTAATTATTTACCTGTAAACTGTGTGAAAATTGTTAACACAAGCTCCAACAACAACAACATAAGCTTTCCTATTATAGTCAAATATGTATTATTCTCATTGTAGAGCGTTGTTACACACTATACTGTCAAACATATTTGTTGCCAAACTAGGATTGGGTACCATCTTATTCCATAGGTCTCAAGGAAAAGGAGCAATATACTAAAAGGACTTAAACAATTTCCTATTGTAGAAATGACGCCTTTCTGTCTAGCTAATATCTTACTTGTATGCAAAAGAAAGCGGAAATGGAAGTCCAAAATACAAACTCGAGTATTTGCTGAAAATAGTTGCTACACGAGAAGAATGTGATCTGCTAGTGGAAAAAAAAATTATTGAAGAAGTGCAGACAGGGCTACAGATTACTTTAAATGCAATGTGTGATGTGTGGAAAATTCTGGACATAACTGAGATAGATACAGGATATCAGGTTTTATTATAAATACCAATGTCAAATGCCCATATGTTAGAGCACGTATAGAAAGTGATTAGTCCAGCAATATTTACTATATTAGAGGCGGCACAAAAAGTCTAGTTATAAAGCTCCATCCTCATTTGGATCTGCTTAAAAGTATGGTTACAGTATTGCTAATGTGGTGGTCTCGAAATTGCATATTTAGCAAGAAAAAAGTCATTTACACGAGCTTAAAACTAATGGAATAACTACATTTAACGGCCATTCTTAGCTTATAAACCGTGGGAAATGAGCTCCATGAATATAAAACTGATATATAATCTTGAAAAGAAAGATACTTGCGAAGTTTTGGCGCGTACTGGAGACATGGGTGTGTGGAAACATGATGTGAAGAACGTTTGTTTTACCTGCTCAGTGGTTTGGTTGGTGAATGAAAAGATAGACCTGAAGTGTTCTTAGTGGTCCTGACTTAATGAACTGACTTTAGAGAAGAATAATCCTGCCAAAGAAATGTGATCAGGACAGTTCCAAGAAAATGAACCACAGAAGAAATGGTTCGCCTACAACGTGACGGCGCTAACGATATGCGTGGTGCAATTAATAACCCATCACTCGCGTGGTGACTTATTAAAAGGACTCAGTATTCTTGTATGTTTCTTTATTCACTGTGATATCTCCTTAAAACCAAGCCAGGAAGTTAAATAAAAATAACTAATTGTCTATTAATTCAAACTTCATACTCTTTTATTGCCATATATTAATTTGGGCTGTGTCCATCTTTCCGGACAACTGAAATGTATAACATCTTACGGAATGGCATCAAAGTACGTTAATTATTCCATCATAAAATGTGGGAAATAACGAAGACAAGAAAGCGAGAGCGAGCAACGTGCCCAGCATAAACAGGCAGTGTGCAGCTTTCATATAAATACAATGAACCTAATACTGCGATGTTTAACGTTACAACCTTTTGATCTGAAGTCAGTAGTGCATCATAGATGTGAATGCTGGATATTCGATTACGATGGAGCTGCTGAATAGTGATGTTTATGATCAAACTGATTATATTTTATTTTGAATCAGTGCAGGACCAGGTGTTACCTAACCCCAGCACTGTACATGCCTTGGTAATTACGCCCAATGCGGGTCATTAACTTCATTATTACGCTGATTTTCAAAAATAATACATGTTATTTTGAGCTTAATTACTATTCTGTTTTTGAACATTTCCATTTTACGTTCTGATTGCAGCAAAACGTAGAAGCAAATTATGTCGTCGTCGCTCGGCAGGCACACACACCGCTGTCCTTACACTTTACTATCATTCTGTGAGACGATTTCCTCACCACGCGTCCAATTTTAACCCATATAAACTGGGTGTGGTGCAAAATGCGATTTTATTGCTGCGAAAAAGTGCATATGGAGACTTGTTTGAACAGTAGCCACACACTGCGCTGCTGTTCTTTAGTGACGAGGCACACTTTCATTTATCTGAGTGCGCTAATAAACAAGACACGCCGTGCTAGTGGGCTAACAAACCTGGACAACTTCACGAGAGGACCAGACAGCCCTTATGCATCCATTACGTGTAGCACTTTGGTGTGCAGTGTTGAGAGTACACTAAATGTGAATTCTCGGAGAGTATTCAGCATGACTGAGGACTGTTTCTTGCCCCTTCTTGGACAAATTAATATTGTGGTTGCTTAGTTGCATGTAGCTTGGACGACGGCGCATACAGTGCGAACTGATTTGCGTGTTTTGCAGGGAAGTCCTCCGGGCGCCTCATCTGATCTTCCGTGACAGTTTCCTCATCGAATTATACCCTTGTGACGTTTCTTAGGGGATTTCCAGAATCCATTCCCTACAGCGATCGTCCAAGGACTCTTGCACACTGGAAGGACAATATACCCTCAGCAGTAGCCCGCACATCCATCTCTATGCCAGCCAGATTCAAACGTAAAATCAAAATTCGAATAACTCAGTGTATTGACAATAAAGACACAATTTTCAAACACCTATAATATTAATCCTCGCATTACCAACGTTTCTCAAGGAGGCGGGGGGACTTTATGCGCACCTTAAAAACTAAGAAAAAACAAAAGTTTTAATTGTTGTTGACATATATTAACATCATACTTTTTAAAGAGGTACTAATGTTTAAGTAGGGTCTAGAGCTTCAAACTATCTTTTAACACACACATACACAAAAGTAAATACAAATTTCGTTAATTTCTCACAGCATACTTTTTAGAGAGATCTTTATGTCTCACAATGGTCCCTATACTAGAAGCTATGGAATCTCGTAGAATATTTCATTAAAAACACAAATATTTATTTCAAAATTTTAAAATACACTGACGGAAAAAACCAAACACCAAAAAATAATTTACGTAGAGTAATGAAATTTCGGGAATATATCTCGTCTCATGATGTTCGATATCAGCTCAAGTGGAGACAAATCCGGTAGTCAAGCATGCCAAGCAACATGTCGGCACTCTGTACAGCATGTTTGGTTTCAACAGCGGTATGCAGGTGAGCGTTATCTTGTTGAAAGTCACCCCTGGAATGCCATTCATAAATGACAGCACAACAGGTCGAATCACCAGACTGACGTAGAATTTGGCAGTCAGTATGCGTGGGGTAACCAGGACAGTGGTCCTGCTGTCATATGAAATCCAACCCCAGATCATAGGCCCAGCTGTCTTCAAGAACAACGGTGGGCTGGCAGCGCTCAACTTTCAATTCCATGCAAAGATTCAAGAAAATTTCAAGAATATCAGTTATTTGTATATAAAGGGTGTAAATTCTAAGTTGGCAAACCAGAATAACTCGAAAACTACGCTTCACACGAAAGAATGTGTAGAATCCAAAGATGATTATTTTCGAGGGGGACATCTGTTGGTGCTAAAATTAGCCCGCCACCCCAGCCCCCTGGGGTTGGGACGGGAGGCAACTTCAAAATTTGAAATGGGAACCCCCTTTTTATTGCAGAATCAGATTGTACATAAAAAACTACGTACATTTTGTCTGAATTAATTGTTTTGATTCTTGGTGGTTCGCGCTCTAGTTCAAGAAAATTCATGTTCTCGTTTTTGTGTGGAAAATGGTTACGGATAAATAACAAATTGCTCTCTCTCATACCCCACCCTATGTGAGGAGACGGAGGGTTTTTGTGTTAGCGAATCAAAGTTTACGAGCTAAATAAGTATGTTTTATAGCTTAATACACAAGCAAGTGCTGTATCAACTTCGCCACAACAGACAGCCACGTCCACGACACAGCCTCCGTGCTATTCCACCGTCCAAGCTACATGCAGTGAACAACAAGAGGAATGGAACGAGCACTACGTTCATTTCGACGTTCAATGTGCTACACTTCAAGTGCAGTGTACTGCGAAACTTTCTCGTTTCACGTCAATGGGTGGTATAGGTGTTTACCAACTCCCTCAGAAGTTATTCTCGACTAGTAGAGTTGCTGGTTTTTGAAGAATTAGTTTCTGCCCTCACTAAGTAATACGAGGATCAGGTGCAGGTGGCTGCAGCTCGTTACAAGTTATTTCGATTGTGGGGAAGGTCAGAACAGACATACCATCAATAGGTCACTGAACTTCAGTCTTTGACACGGCAGTGTAGTTTGCAATGTAGCTGTGGACGGCAAATGTAGTGAAACAATGGTTCGTGATGCAACTATGTACAATGTGCCAGATCCTACTTTGAAACAAGTGTTACAAGTTATTGAACATCAGGACTCATGTGATAGTGCCGTGGAAAACTTTGAGGTAGCTCTCATTTGCAGTGTAACACAGAGTGACAAACAGATACGGTCTTGCCACCAACCACCACACACAAACTAGCCACCGCGCCATGGATAGAGTAAACAAGCGTTAACGCATGTTTCTGCTGTGAAATCATGTCAAGACAAAATTTCCCCTCGTGGAACGTGACCTGCTTTGCTTCTGGAATGCCAGCTCATGTGCAGTCTGTATACTTGCATCAGAAAAAGAACTCTACCCACGTTCGCTCTCGTAAGTGTGAAGCACCTTCACATTCAGAGAACCTAGTTTTTTCTATCCGGCTACCGCTACTAGTAATGATTAAATACAGGATGTGCCTTCACCCCGCCAAAATGCTGTGCAACGACATTGAGATAAACTGTTTGTGACCTTAGTGAGTGTCAGAGGCTGTTCAGTTAGGCACTCACACTTCCGTTTCGTTGCTCAATGGTGCCACTTATGAACAGCTGGGCTCGGCACAGTTCAGAAAATCTTGCACGCGACTTACTGAGGATAACGGTCAGGGCATTCCGCTACTTTACGCGTTGTTTACCTGCCACATTCCAGTCTCACACCAAAACAAGGACATTTACAATTCTGCGTTCAGGTACCTGTGAAAATATTTTTGGATTTGATTCATTTCATTTGTTTGGTCTTCCTATTCACGACAATGTACTTCCTGTTTCTGCCTTCTGAAGGACATTCTCTTCAGTCGTCGTTGGTCCCGTTCTTGCAGGATCTTTTTCTGCTCGCAGCTATGTCGGAGATTTGATGTTTTACAGGATTCCTGATATTCACGATATACTCGTGAACTCGTCGTGCGGGAAGGTCCCCCATTTCATCGTTACCTCGGAGACGCTGTGTCCCATCGCTAGTTCGCCGGCTGTAACACCACGTACAAACTCATTTAAATTTTGATAAACCTACCACTGTAGCAGCAGTAACCGATCTAACAAATGCGCGAAATACTTGTTGTCTTATATAGGGATTGCGGACCGCAGCGTCGTATTCTCCACGTTTACATGTCTCTGTATTTGAGTACGCATGCCTATTCCAATGTTTTGGCGCTTCAGTGTATATTACGTGTTATATGAGAATTTTCACATGTAATGTATGTGGTATCTTAGAGCTAAAATAACCTACTAATTATAGTTAACAAATAAATAATAACAAAAAAACTGTCATAACAATCGTCAGTCAAGAGGTTCTGACTTCAGGCATTCAAAGTACTAACTTCTTACTTCTTAGATCCCTGCCCGACTGTGTTTCTCTCTTGAGATGAATGTGAGCCTACATGGTGCTACATAATGGTTAGGTAATTAATTGCGATGGTATGAAGCACGATAAAATATAACAGTGACACCAAAGGGCTTGAGAAAATACGAAGTGTTGGAGTAGACAAATTGTGGAGCAGAAATAAATGTGGCTATTAGTGTTCTGTATTGATTCGACTGTTCCTGCAGTAGCTATTACAATGACAGCCACCTTAAAAATATTACTTACTTAAAATATAACTTCGTTCCTACGCTACATCAATATCATACCATTCATTTTTCATGTTTTAATGAAGGTGTTTCTCGTTCATTACAGCTGAGAGACAGCCCAAACATTCTGCGTCGCCTCACACAGACGCAGTGTACGTATCTGTCACCTGCCAGATGTTATTTCGGCGGCCACAAATGCCGAGGAAGGCGCAGTAGGAACTCTCAGCCGCAGCTGCCAAGGCAAGTGGACTCCGTGCTCTGGGGAAACAGGTTAGTGCTTTCATAAGTAATAGTATACAATGACGAATAACTGCCACCCGAGTAGTTCGTAATTTAGTACAGAAGAATCACATCTACACCAACGGTCATTAAAGATGCGGGACTTTGACCTTGAAGGCGACATGCAGTAAACGGCAAATTAGCTGAAGTGCACTATATGCTTTTACATGCAGATGGTTTGAATATCAGCGCTAACGCGCGACGTGGATAGGAATAACACCACCTGCATATTGAATACAACTGAAGGATAAGCATGGTGTCTCTCATTCACAGACAGTATTTCCACGTTATTTGTTTCTGAGATCACAAAGATATGCCTCGTGTAGTATGTAGATATACCAGTACCTGCCGAATGTCGACGATCTCAAGGGCTCAGCATTTGTTTGCTGAGTACGGGCTTGGCGACCCCACGATTCCTGAGCTAAGGACTGGTAAGCGCCACCAGTCCCCTGCCACCGCAAACTCTGGGCACGCTTCAGCTACCACCGTGTGGCGCGGCGGTGGAACGTAGTGTGTTTCAGGGAATGGGGATCTTAGCTTCACTGCCCGGATCGTGAGGATGGAATAAACCTCTATAAACAACCCCTCACTCTCAAGGTGTGCTGCTCGCTGATGAGATGCGTGGCTGTTGAGGTGGAACAGTCGTCAGCGGGCAGCCTCTGGGGAAGCCGCCGCACCTCAGTCGTATAAGGCTTACTCAGGCATGCGGGGCTCTGTCTGAGTGGACCCTTATTTCCGTAGCTGCTCGTGGGACCGAAATGGAACCCTCTAAATCTTATTTTCCTCTTCCCAGTGGGTAGGGTCTACAGCCTGGGAGTTCTCTCACCCATTCATCAAACAGAATGAGGGAGGCTAGTCCTCCTGATAATCAACTTTTTATCAGTAATGGGGCTCAAGGAGTCATGAATTCCAACGTCTTTGTAGTGATCAAGAGGAAGGGGGGGGGGGGCGTCGTTTGAAAAAGTGTCCCCCTTCTATACCCACAAAGACTTAGAAGGGCTGGCTGGCTATTGAACGGTTGCGAAATGGTTCCTTGCTTGTTGAGACTAACCAGGCAAAGCGGATGGAACTTCTTATGAAGTCACAGAAATTGAGTGAGTACGACATCATTGATGAGTTGCATAATTCCCCTAACTCCAGCCAAGGTGTGGTAACCTACAGTGATATTGTGGACATACATGTTGCTGAACTGAAACAAGAACGGGCACCACAGGGGATCATAGGTGTGGAACAAGGGATACGCTAGACCAATGGAGAGACTGAGGAGACTGCCACTTTTATTGTGACCTTAAATTCTCCAACGCTACTTGGACACATCATGGCAGGTTTACTCCGACTTAGGGTTCGATCCTATGCACCTAAGCCTGTGCGAGGCGTTTTGGCCATACAACGCTAAGTTGCAGAGGCGAAGCGACTTGTGGGAAGTGTGGAAAGGCAGCCCATGAAGCTCAGATGGACTATCCGTCTCCACCAGTCTGCATTAACTGCTCTGGGAGCCACCCAGTCTGGATCCGAGCCTGCCCTGTTTTTGCAGAGGAATGCAAAATTCAGGAAAGCCAAGTGACTAAGCAGATCCCCTAAGCAGAAGCCAAAGAGGACTATCAGGCAATGAAACCCCTGTCTGCCACTTCTTATACTACAGAAACCTGTCATTAAGGTCGACGCTTCGACTCAAACGATGTCCAGTGTACCATTATCCACCACTAGCACCTATACTTGCACCTGCATGTGCCAAAGCTGAATGAAGACATAGCGATCCAGGCAGCTACAATGGAAGAAACTAGTAATGCTTCCGCAGGGCGCAGCCCAAAGGAACCCAAAAAGCAGAGTGTCTCTCAACGCCAACTTTTTTCAAAGAATTGTGACTCTCACCACCCCCCTTCCCCCTCATCCTTACCAGGAATGGGAGCGGAGAAAGGAACTCAACATTCGGGTCGAAAGCTGACCCATGTGCCATCAGATGTCATTCTGGCATGTCTGACTGATGATGAGGCCATCATGGATTCTGATGTCTCATCATCAGACAAAGTCAACCCCACCACCCTGCCTCGCTCTACAAGCGCCACACCATCTTGGAGCAAAGACAGGAGTAAATCAAGACCACATTGATGAAATGGCTCCCGCACTCCATTGTTATATCAATGGGCACAAGACTCATCTGGAGGAATTGACACTCCTTGTACAGGACAGACCCCTTTTCCTTTGCCTTCAAGAGACTCATTTTAACTAGACTAACACATCTGTACTTTACAGAAAAGAAGACCTTACTGGTGATAGGACAAAAGGTGGGGTTACAGTGTTCGTGAAGGACACCACTCCTCACCTATTTCCTTAACAAAAACACTACAAGCAGTTGCTGTTGGGATAGTAGCCCACGCTGACTTTACTGTGTGCTCCCTGTACCTACCACCTCATGAGCCTCTTGACAGTGGTGTCCTCACTCATCTCTCCCCCACCCATTCCTCGGTTTAGGGGACTTCAATGCACAGAGTGCACTATGGAGTTCTCACACCACTTGAGGATCTACTGCACACAACAGATCTCATACTGTTGAATATGGGTCAAGTTACTGATTATAGCACCACTACAGGTTCGTCTACGGCCATAGACCTCTCCTTCTGCTCGCCTGCGCTTAGAGACACTGATCAGTGGGCAGTGGGCGATGACCTTTCTGGTAGTGACCATTTCCTTATCTGGATCCATCTGCCTGATGGAGAAGATCCTGAAAGAAAGCCATCGAGATGGTTGTTCAGAAAGGCTAACTGGATGCTTTAAAGGTAGTTAGCTGTTTTAGAGCAACGTGACGGCATCCAGGATTGGGTGGATCGCATTACAGTTATGATTCACAATGCCATTGATGCATCCATCCCAAAGTCAGCAGAAAAACCTAGGAAGTGACCTGTCCCGTAGTGGAACGATGAGTGCCGTTTTGCAATCACGAGGGCAGCAATGTGCAGATTTAGAAGATACCTTACAGATGAGAATCTTGCAAGCTATCGAATGGCGCATGCAAAGGCGAGGAGAATAATTCGGGAGAGCAAACACAGCTCTTGGCAAGAGTTCCTGAACTACATCAATAGGTCCGCACCCACATGTAAAGTATGGGATGCCATTAGGAGGATCTCAAGGAACAACCCTCGCCTGCCAATAGCAGCTGTACGAATACACGGGTCTGTTGTAACATCGACAAAGAATATAGCTCAGACAATAGCTGAATCATATAAATCCATTACGGACGATTCCAGCCAGGATTACACTTCTGTCGATATCGGGAGTCACAGGAGAAGACCGATCTTGATTTCCATTCCACCATCATGGAAGAATACAACCAGTCTATCTCTCTGTGGGAGCTGGATTCTCCAGTGTCACTTGCTTGTGATACGAACCCTGGAAGCGTCCTAATAACCTACAGTATGTTGCAACAGTTGGACTGACAGTCGAAGGAAGTCCTCCTTCAGCTCTCCAATAAAATTTGGATAACTGGCGACTTTCCCAACTCTTGGAAGGACTGTATTTTAATGACAATTTTAAAACCAGGAAAGGATCGGACACACCCTGGTAGTTATCTTAGTGTTAGCCTAATGAGCTGCATAGGAATGACACTGTAGCGTGTGATCAATCGGCTCCTAGTGTGGATTCTGGAAACCAGGTCCCTGCTCAGTCGCTCCCAGCGTGGGTTCAGGTGGTACCGCTCCACTCTCGATAACCTGACCCTACTCGAAGCTGCAATTGAGCAAGCTTTCCTTCGTAAGCAACACCTTATCGTGGTTTTCTTCGATTTGGAAAAAACCTATGACTCTACCTGGTGGCAAAATATTTTGTCGCAGCTCCATTAGTGTGGATTCCGTGGATGTCTACCTACCTTCATGCCGTCCTTTCTCTCGGACAGATATTTTAGATACAGGGTTGGCAATGTCCTGTCTGACCGTTTTAAGCAGGTGAATGGTGTCCCTCAAGGGACTGTTTTAAGTGTCACCGCTCTCGCCATCATAATCAATAGCATTACAACCACAGTGCGACGTCCAGTACTATCTTCCTCGTTTGTGGACGACTTCTCCATCTTCTGTGCATCCTCCAACCTCACCACGGCTACTCGGCAATTGCAACTGACGATCAGGCGGTTGGAGGAAGGGTCTTGCACCACAAGTTTTAAATTCTCATTAGAGAAAACAGATTGTGCTGATTTTAATCGTTCGCGCGGTCTGTTTAATTTCTCCCTTTTTAAAACTGGGGGTCACCGTTCTCACTTTTAAGGGAAAGGTGAAGTATATGCGTCGTACCTTTGATGAGAAGTTAACATGGTTGCCGCACCTTAAAGAACTGAAACGGAGAGGTCTCAAGGGCTTAAACATCCTTAAAAGTGTCAGTCATAGGCGTTCATTAGCCGACAGAGCGCGTCTGCTCCAACTCTATAAGGCCTTTGTGCGATCCTGGCTTGAATACGGATGCCAGGTTTATGAGTTAGTGAGGCTTTCATACCTTAAAATACTGGATGCAGTTCACCATGAGGGTATTAGGCTGTCAACAGGTGCCTATAGCACGAGCCCTGTTGTTTGTTTGTGTGCGGAGCCTGGAGAGCCTCCGCTGTCTATTCAACGTCTCCTTCTCGTGGTACGCCAAGAATGTAGGGCACTGTCCGTTCCTACACCGGCAGCATCCAGATACGTTGTTCAGCCGCCACTGGAAGGGCTGTTCGATCATCGACCACAAGGAACACGGCCATTTGGGATCCGTGCAAGGGAGAGCCTTGAGTTTTACAGGTGGAGTGCATTCAGGTCCAAAGCCAGGGGTGGTGTAGGCTCTCCCGCTGACTACTAGCGAGGCCCTGATTGCTTTTAGAACTGACTGCTTACAAGAAGCATTGTAAGCAGGCCGTATTTTTAAAATTAAAATTTAACGATATTTTACGTAGCCACCCAGATTTTATTACCATCTATGCTAATAGTTCTAAGCAGGGAGATGTTTTCGGTTGTTCCGTCGTGTTCCACGACATTGTCCTCATGATAGGGCTCCAAGAGCAGTTTTCAGTTTATTATGCGAAACTGTTTGCTATCCTGAGGGCAATGGAGACGGCGTCGTGAGAAAAAGTTTATAATCTGCTTCGACTCTCACCGTGCCCTTCTCGCTGTCGGACAGATATACCCAGCAGGCCGAATGGTGCAACAAGTGCAGGACGCTCTCCTTCTCTTGCGAAGACAAAACAAGGAAGTTATTTTTTGCTGGATTTCAGAGAAACGAACTCGCTGATGCTGCTGCTAAGGATGCTTGCTCCCTTCCTTCTCCTGTCCGCTGTTCAGTCCCTCTGCGGGCTGTCGCTTCATTTGTGACCAGGATGGCCACATGTTGGTGGGAGTCCCAGTGGCTGGAAGTGAGGAACAATAATCTATGTTCCATTAAGACTTCCGCTCGCGACGGTGTGAAGAAGCAGCCCTTACTCGACTCAGAGTGGGACATTGTCGATTGACACATGGCTTCCTCTTACGTCGGGCGGAGCCCCCAGTATGTGAGAGATGAGCGGCACAGCTGTCAGTACGACGTACTTTAACTGAGTGTGTTTTATATGACAAACTGAGGGTTGAACTGGGTCTTCCCTCTATTTTAGCTGATTACGAGGCTTAAAATTTTGCGTGATGTCCGGTTTTCTTCCCAAAATACCTAGTGTGAGATCTTAATGTGTAATAAAGTGCTTGGGTCGTCATCCAGCCACATTTATTTGCCCCCTTTTTAACAGCATCTTTCCAGGTATTTTCTCCGTGATTTTATTTCGTTACCCCGCTGTGTGTCGCTGGGGTTTTATTACCTGATTTTCTGAACCTCGCCCTTTTGGGATTGCTTTAAATTTCCTGTAGCGGGTTTAAACGTAGTTTTCCAGGTTATTTATCTCCTTCCATAGATTATGAAAATCTTCTTCGGTATAACATTAATGCAAAGGTGCTGATGACCTAGATGTTTAGGGTCCTCCGCCATTAATCGTCATCATCATCATCACTGAATGTTGACAGCATCGGAATCTTGGTTTATCAAGACTGCATCCTATTGTTCCAGGATACTGCTGTTTGCATTAATCGCAGTACTTCGACTCTCATGAGTCTATGGAACTGATAGGTTCATATCCGACGTCATGCGGGGTATCCTCAACAGTAGTAGGGCGCTGCAGTTTCAGGGAGCAGTTAAACAGGTAGGCTGGGAAAACCCAGGTGCACTGGAGAGGAACGTGACGTTCTAGCCACCATGGTGGAAACGAGAGACTACCGTACTTACTAAAGAGACAAATATCCCGTAAAACCTGATCCAAGACAGCTATAACATAATTAAACACACTTACAGAAGCAGACAAGGAGTTTCTGATTAATGAATTACCTAAGTGTTGCAAACAATATGAAATTTAAAAAGTAATACTCATATATTATCAACGTCTTGGCTGAAATGGATGAACTATGTCTCAATGGATAGAGTCTGATGAGTTCGGTCAGAGGGTATCAGAAGAATACAAGATAATTTAAACTATATGACAGACTATGTGTTCTATACTATTAAAGCTCAGTTTTACACATAATAAGTAATAAAGTGACGAAAATAGTCGCAACGTAATAAATTAGGCTACTTTGCTTTTCTGTAAGTGTATTAACTCCTATATATTTATAATTTTCACATAGTAAAACATCGTAAAACAGTTATAAAAGTGGTATTACTGTAATTTATGAGAAATCTAAAAGACTTAACAGAAAGCGAAGTACATTATCTTAAAGGTGATAGAAATTAAGTTTAGTCTGGCATGTCATATGTATATGTGTAATATATGATATGTGTTTGGTAAAATGCATGAGGAACTTTGCACGAGATCTTTTGGAACGACGCTCTAAGGGCTTGGTCAGGAACAGTCCTTCTGGAGATCTGTAGCAGTGGAGGCGTATTTATAAATCAGTTGTGAGTAAGTCACGATCTGCATGTGTTTGTAATCTTCCGAGTAAAAATTTGTAAACTTGTGAAATTATCAGCGCAGTGATGGCGGAAGACGTAGAAATTTTTTTAGTAACAGATCATGCGCATTTACAATATTCTCGCGAGTTAGACAGTATTTCGAGCTTGGAATAATTCTTGCAAGTTGGCCATACTCAAATTAGCATATTTTTTGAATCTGTAAGCATTTTCAAGTTGTAAGAATACTTGCAAGTTGGGCAGACGCAACACAGAATATTTCCATGAGTTAGCGAGTTTTTGGAAGTGTAATAGTATTGGCACATATGATAGTTCATGAAGTTTAGCTATTGCAGAGCTTATGACATGCAGCACCAGTGGGAGGACTTAAAAAAAGCTTTGATAGTTTGCTGGGAGTATATGCTAGCTAATGTGGAGCACGGTTTTGTTAATATTTGTAAGAATCATTTGTCCTACCGCTGTGATAATTCAACACAAAGGATAATCAATAAACTATACTTATGCTAAGCCAAACCCAATGTAAGTTGAGAATATTGCTTGAATTTTTGCCATCATATATTTAAATCCTGTCTGCATTTACGATATATATAATCTATAGAATGGGTAGTATGAAGACTGAAAGTGTGTTGCGACAAACGAAGCGATAATGTTGAGAAAATAAAATCATTCTACAGGAAGCCGAACACAGTGCAATAGAGGCTCTCTAATGGGGACTGCTGCCTAATGTGCGATGGAAATTAAGTGAAGAATTTCTGAAAAACCTATCTGATTCTATTCGTGAACTCAGTATGCTGGAAGAAACAGGTATGGCGATTAATGTCTCAATAGGAGGACTGTATCCTCTACTGATGTGAATTTCCATCGCTGTAGACTGTTAGGTCAAATGTGAAGGGGAGTGTAGCCAGCTACAGTGTAAGAAATGTGGGAAAGTAGAAGACCAGGAGTTGGACTACAGGAGTAAGGGATATAATTGTAGAATATGAAATGCAAATAATCAACTGTTAAATGTGATGGCAACTTGCAGAGTTATTGTGTGTGATAGAAACACTATAGAAGAATGATGAGCTGGTTTCTTAACAGTGTTTCACAGGCAGAAGTGTGTAGGTGAAACAAATGGTGAACAAGTAGTGCTGATAAACTTACTTCTCCTTTTATTACAGGTACCTCAATGCATGTACGATTACAGACAGATATCCAGCACCAAGTACTATGGAAAACATAGGGTACTTGGCGCAATGAAAATATTTTTCCACATGGATATTATCAAGTAGATGTAATGCAGGAGAAAACTGTATTTATAATTCCTTTGGGTCATTCTCAGTATCGGTGAAAGCCATTTGATTCAGAAAATGATCAGTCACGTTTCAGTGAGTGTTGGATGGAGTTTTGAGAAGACTGAGGCGATAGAAGTGTATAGTGTATCTCGACGACATTACTGAATTTGCAAAGTATATAAAGCAAGGAATTTTTTAAAAGGCCCATTCTTCATGCCTCATATTAACGATATAAATGGCAGATTTTGCACTGAAGCAAGTGAATTATTTGGAACATGTAATTAGCGAGTATGGAGAACAGATCAGTGAAGGCTGTGTGAAATATTCCATCTCTTCCAATGACTAAGAAGATACGGTGGTTTCCAAGATTAGCAAATTGCTATAGGAAGTTCACGCTGAGGTTTCCTATTATGCCATGATCACTCATTCACTTGATGAATGAAGCTTTGCAGTTTCAATGAACAGCAAAAAGGTCAAACAACAATTGAAAAATTAAAAGAGTTGCTACCAACTAGTCATGTTATGGTCCTCCCAGAGGTCTGTGAAAACACTTCCCTGATAGATTTTAACTGCAAATACAACTGTTAAAGTCTTCATTGCTCAACTTGCTCAACACTAGTGTGTTGTCAGTTGAGCACATGAGACCATGATTTTAAAAACATTGAGAAGAGTCGCTTCTCAGTCTTTTGACTATTTGTTAGTACATATAGGACACACAACCAAATGAGCCCTATTCTCCAAGAACAGTGGAGTCATGAGATTATTAACCAAGAACATGATGACACAAGTTCCTGACCTCCACCCCCATTCCGTCCCCTCCCGCCCCCCTACCCCAGGGGTGACATTGAACATACACAGTAAGCACAACTGTATCAGGTGAAACCTGACACTGCTCATACCAGTGGTTTTCTGGTTCGTACATGCCCACTTATACACTTCTGAAATACCTGTATCTGTCTTCAAAGTTGAGTTCGAACCGGTATTCTGCCGATTTTGATCCAATGTTGCTGTTACAGGTCGCAGCTGTATCTTATACATGTCACATCTAGCATGTCACCAAACCACATGGATATTCTCATAGTACATTGTACGTGCACAGTAATTACAATTCAGCTAACTGGTATTCCTCTTGTCATTGTATTTTTAATGCCCAGGGATGTTATTTTTGTATGTGGGCTACAGTCATGACACAGTTAGTTCTTAATACCTTGTCTTTATGTGAGTAGTGTAGAGTACATCTAAGTTTTTCATGAGAAGTACGGAATACGAATCACTTTCAGATTTTCAATTTTAGTGATTGCTATGATTTGAATAGGAGTAACTTAAGGTCAGGAAACACGGTGTGATAAACGTCTACACCGACAGTGTTACGCACCATAAGACCCAAATGGTTAGTAACAGAAACAGTGAGGTGAGAAAACGAGAACGAATTTAACTGACTTTACTAGTATGCAGCAGGGAATCATGCTGACTGCAAGTGGACACTATTTTCAGTATTTATATGGGTACCCATAGGGATGGACTTAATATGAAAGATTCTTCACTTGACTATTAAAGTAATTTTTGGGTCAAAAAAGTACTTATCTTTGATGAACTCCATATTAAGTTAACGAATACATTCTGTGTCGCTAAGGGAGTAAGTGAAATTCTATAGAATATCCGACTCTGACCTTCACAAACATTTTCCTAGTCACAAAATTCCTTAGATGATGAAATTGAGGGAATCCAGAAGCGATAAATCTGTCGAACAGGAGGCGTTTCACCCTATACATTCTTCGAATTTCACGTTGCCTAAACATATTTTTTTCTTACACTTATTCCTGAAAGCTTCCATAACTAGCTGGTGACAGCGGGGCTGCTGGAAGCTATGGGTAAGGAATCATGATTAGGAAAATGTTGGGAGGAATGTTGCTTGAAAAAGGATCTACCATACATATGCTGGGAATAACTGATATCTGGCATGTAGTAATTAGGAGATACATACCCGATCAGATAATTTAGTGCATTAACGCAACATTCAGGGATTCGGGGAGGTGACCCTGGCTCAGATGGGCTTCTGCTATCGGATTAACTATGAGCGCTCTTTGGCCAGCCACCCTAGAGGTGGCTTTCCACATCCATCTGTGTAAATGTTGAGCTGTAGCCTCCATCCTGAGTCAGATACCTGCTACGTAAGCATTCAGAAGAATGTTCTCGCACTTAAACATGAGCTGTGCACTAGATGCAGACAGATCTGGCACGCAGATTCTGTCCCATAGGGAGTTATGCGGTCAGGAAGTCAATCTGGTCACCAGCAGTCACTAAGATTGCTTCAGTGCATATAACGATGTCGATACTGAAGCGGACTGATAAAACGCAAAAGTGAAAAAGAAGAACTAGGAGTTACATAATATTTCAGTTCTGTGGGAAGAGAATGAGTTGGAGCCTTCACTTCCTATGGGATGCGTGTGCTACATTAAATGTAGTAAGATGGGTTGCTCACTGGGATCACTTTATACCCTCTAAGGTTATTAAACCTGAACTCGAAAAAGTCTGTTAAGTGTTGGGATACGAAAGATAAGTTGAATGTGCGGATACAGTAAGGGCACTAAACGAGACTTGTGAAGGATCGGTTATAGAATGAGGCTGACCTTCATAAATTGTCCTATACATAATATTCTTATTTATTTCCGGACTGCAATTGGGACACATACCACTCATCAGCAGTATCAGCACCGCAGAATACGTTTACCTCGGGTGTATACTGTTCCATAGCAGTTACTTTTCATGCAACATATAAGTTACATATACTCTTTTCAGCACATTCCAAAGACCTTTGTCAATAACTTAGTCACTGAAGCGGCGAGTGAAAATTTGGCGTAGTGGATAACGCACCTGCCTAATAAGCAGGAGACCCGGATTCGATTCCTGACCTTGGTACAAATTTTTACTTGCCTCTTCAGTCTGTATACGCAAAATCATAACTCTTTGAGACCAGAGAAGTCTCTGAAGTAGCGTCATTTCATTTATTAAACGTCAGGATATTTTGTCAAGTATGTGAACCTACATATTCAATCTAAAATATCTAGTTGGCAAAGTTTTTGAACAATGGTTGGGACTGCCAGGTACTGTGTTATGTCTCTAGCTGAATGTTTTTTTTATATTATTATTTTTTTTTTAGTTTTAAGTGTGAACTAAATGAAGACACTTTCATGTCAGTAACGTTCATATTTTCCATTTGAACTTATACACTCCTGAATGGTTGACTTTATAGCATTGTTGTAGGGAGTGGTGCGTGTTTTTATGCTTATTCCCAGCTTGAACTTTCGACATGAACATTTTATATTATTCGATAATTTCGTCAATATGGAAACACTGGTACCATTTGTGAACTATTAAACACTAGCCATTCGGTAGGAACTGAAGAAGGGAATTCAATAGTAGTCAAGATAGTCTCTACGAAAAGAATAACTAAGTGTCCAACAAAAATAACAGGATTTGTATAAAAGAAACAGCCAACCAGCTAATGTCTGTCCTAATGAAAAACCCCAATTAATATTGAACATTCACTTGACGGAAGGAAAAAACGTTTCGCCCCATGGTAGCACAAATGCAAATAAATTGTAGTCACTACCAAATATCCATAAAGAGACAAACCCTGTCATTCCAGTTGTATAAACAGCCTTGCATTCTGACTAAAATATGTGATTTATATACTTATTCAGATGCTAACATCCTAGACCATTTAAAACATATTTTGATGGAAGAAATCAACGTGTACACCAACAGAACAGTTAGTCAGACCATGTACCCGCACATCGTAATACAAATGCAATAGTTATGGACGAATTTTATTAATTCTAACACTCCCACAGTTATTCCAAGGTCTATGAACCATCCATGTACTAGAATCAGATTTAGTAATGGGAAAATACCTTGCTGGTACAATGGTTAATATTTTACTACACCATACAGATAACTATTTTCGTTATAACCATCTCTAATAGATTTAAAAAATTAAATATTTGTACAAATATGTAGATGAGATACTAACATTACAAGGCCAATCACAAAAATAAATAGATATATTCCACTGAATGGAATAAATTACTCAAAAATATTAACAATATGGAGACGATATATTGTTATTCACAACATGAAGAAGAGGCTCACTCAAAAGCACTGCTAAAATATTGAATTTTAGCCCAATATTCTTCTTCTGGAACAGAAAACACACACACACATTCCCACAAGAACAACTCACACAGACATGGCGACTACCTCTGGGCGACAGAGCCTGGTTTAGCATGGGTCGGGTTCCGGTACTTACAGGCAGTGACCATGTCTGTGTGAGTTGTCCTTGTCTAAATATGTGTGTGTTTTCGGTTTCTGAAGAAAGACTTTTCGTCTCAAAGCTCAGTATTCAGGCTCTTTTTTCATTGTGTCGATCTGCAACTCAATGCCTGCTATGTGTGGTGAATAGCAAGCTATTCTTCCATATTGTCATTGTTGGATCATTATTTTCATAGAAAAACATATTTATAATCGATCATAAGCACAATGTTGTTGTTGTGGTCTTCCGTCCTGAGACTGGTTTGATACAGCTCTCCATGCTACTCTATCCTGTGCAAGCTTCTTCATCTCCCAGTACCTACTGCAGCGTACATCCTTCTGAATCTGCTTAGTGTAGTCATCTCTTGGTCTCCCTCTACGATTTTTACCCTCCACGCTGCCCTCCAATACTAAATTGGTGATCCCTTGATGCCTCAGAACATGTCCTACCTACCGATCCCTTCTTCTAGTCAAGTTGTGCCACAAACTCCTATTCTCCCCAATTCTATTCAATAACTCCTCATTAGTTATGTGATCTACCCATCTAGTCTTCAGCTTTCTTCTGTAGCGCAACATTTGGAAAGCTTCTATTCTCTTCTTGTCCAAACTATTTATCGTCCATGTTTCACTTCCATACATGGCTACACTCCATACAAATACTTTCAGAAACGACTTCCTGACACTTAAATCTATACTCGATGTTAACAAATTTCTCCTCTTCAGAAACGCTTTCTTAGCCATTGCCAGTACACATTTTATATCCTCTCTACGTCGACCATCATCAGTTATTTTGCTCCCCAAATAGCAAAACTCCTTTACTACTACAAGAGTCTCATTTCCTAATCTAATTCCCTCAGCATCACCTGACTTAATTCGACTACATTCCATTATCCTCGTTGTGCTTTTGTTGATGTTCATCTTATATCCTCCTTTCAAGACACTATCCATTCCGTTCAACTGCTCTTCCAAGTCCTTTGCTGTCTCTGACAGAATTACAATGTCATCGGCGAACCTCAGAGTTTTTATTTCTCCTCCATGGATTCTAATACCTAGTCCGAATTTTTCTTTTGTTTCCTTTTCTGCTTGCTCAATATACAGATTGAATAGCATCGGGGAGAGGCTACAACCCTGTCTCACTCCCTTCCCAACCACTGCTTCCCCTTCATGTCCCTCGACTCTTATAACTGCCATCTGGTTTCTGTACAAATTGTAAATAGCCTTTCGCTCCCTGTATTTTACCCCTGCCACTTTCAGAATTTGAAAGAGAGTATTCCAGTCAACATTGTCAAAAGCTTTCTCTAAGTCTACAAATGCTACAAACGTAGGTTTGCCTTTCCTTAATATTTGTTCTAAGATAAGTCGTAGGGTCAGTATTGCCTCACGTGTTACAACGTTTCTAGGGAATCCAAACCGATCTTCCCCGAGGTCGGCTTCTACCAGTCTTTCCATTCGTCTGTAAAGAATTCACGTTAGTATTTTGCAGCTGTGACTTATTAAACTGATAGTTCGGAAATTTTCACATCTGTCAACACCTGCTTTCTTTGGGATTGGAATTATTATATTCCTCTTGAAGTCTGAGGGAATTTTGCCTGTCGCATACATCTTGCTCTCCAGATGGTAGAGCTTTGTAAGGACTGGCTCTCCCAAGGCTGTCAGTAGTCCCAATGGAATGTTGTCTACTCCAGGGGCTTTGTTTCGACTTAGGTCTTTCAGTACTCTGTCAAACCCTTCACGCAGTATCATATCTCCCATTTCTTCTTCATCTACATACTCTTCCATTTCCGTAATATTGTCCTCAAGAACATTGTCCCTGTATAGACCCTCTATATACTCCTTCCACCTTTCTGCTTTCCCTTCTTTGCTTACAACTGGGTTTCCATCCGAGCTCTTGATATTCATGCAAGTGGTTCTCTTTTCTCCAAAAGTCTCTTTAATTTTCCTGTAGGCAGTATATATTTTACCCCTAGTGAGATAAGCTTCTACGTCCTTACATTTGTCCTCTAGCCATCCCTGCTTAGCCATTTTGCACTTCCTGTCGCTCTCATTTTTGACACGTTTGTATTTCTTTTTGCCAGTTTCACTTACTGCATTTTTGTACTTTCTCCTTTCATCAATTAAATTCAGTATCTCTTGTCTTACCCAAGGATTTCTACTAGCCCTCGTATTTTAATCTACAGTTCATAACCAATAGATTGTGGTCAGAGTCCACATCTGCGGCTGGAAATGTCTTACAATTTAAAATCTGGTTCCTAAATCTCTGACTTACCATTGTATAATCTATCTGAAACCTTCTAGCATCTCAAGGGGTCTTCCATGTATACAACCTTCTTTCATGATTCTTGTACAACCTTCTTTCATGATTCTTGAACCAAGTGTTAGCTATGATTATGTTATGCTCTGTGCAAAATTCTACCAGGCGGCTTCCTCTTGCATTTCTTGGCCACAATCCATATTCATCTACTACGTCTCCTTCTCTTCCTTTTCCTACTGTCGAATTCCAGTCACCCATGACTATTAAATTTTCGTCTCCCTTCACTACATGAATAATTTCTTTTATCTGCTCATACATTTCATCAATTTCTTCATCATCTGCAGAGCTAATTGGCATTTAACTTGTACTACTGAAGTAGGCGTGGGCTTCGTGTCTGTCGTGAACACAATAATGCGTTCACTATGCTCTTTCTAGTAGCTTACCCGCACTCCTATTTTTTATTCATTATTAAACCTACCGCTGCATTACCCCTATTTGTTTTTGTATTTATAACCCTCTATTCACCTGACCAAAAGTCTTGTTCCTCCTGCCACCGAACTTCACTAATTCCCACTATATCTAACTTTAACCTATCCATTTCCCTTTTTAAATTTTCTAACCTACCTGCCCGATTAAGGAATCTGACATTCCACGCTCCGATCAGTAGAACGCCAGTTTTCTTTCTCCTGATAACGACATCCTCTTGAGCAGTCCCCGCCCGGAGATCCGAATGGGGGACTATTTTACCTCCGGAATATTTTATCCAAGAGGACGCCATCATCACTTAATCAAACGGTAAAGCTGCATGCCCTCGGGAAAAATTACGGCTGTAGTTTCCCCTTGCTTTCAGCCGTTCGCAGTACCAGCACAGCAAGGCCGTTTTGGTTAGTGTTACAAGGCTAGGTCAGTCAATCATCCAGACTGTTTGTTGCCCCTGCAACTACTGAAAAGGCTGCTGCCCCTCTTCAGAAACCACACGTTTGTCTGGCCTCTCAACAGATACCCTTCCGTTGTGGTTGCACCTACGGTACGGCTATCTGTATCATTGAGGCACGCAAGCCTCCCCAGCAACTGCAAGGTCCATGGTTCATGGGGGGATAAGCACCATAATAAAATAAAAAAATTAGATGTAACTTAAGTAGCAAAAAAAGCAGAAAACGATGGTTACGATCCCACTTCAATCCATCAGGTTTATGTTAACAACTTATGCGTACATGTAAATAAAATAAAAGACGAAATTACGCTAACACGAAAACGTGGTAACAAAAAATCTCTGTTCACTGTTATACCACAGTGGCAAAAAAGTTTCGGATGAAAGCTGAGTTGCTAAACTCGTATATGGGAGAAATGTTATATGAGTTTCGAATGTGCCAGAAGATATACGTTTTCTTGGCTTGTCTTGACGACTGCTGACACTACTCCTTCAAGTGGCAGCCATCGCTTCGATCTCTAAGGGATTTAGTGCGCCGTCTGTAGCTTTCCGCATTATGATTAAATATTTGGTCTTAACTTTCTGTTTGATTTACTTTCATTTATTTAGCTACTTCACCCAGAATGTTTAAATGTTTCAGGTTCTGTCTCTGATGTAACCTAGACTCCTTAAAGGCACTCAAAACAATAAACTTTGCAATGTGCTCGATACGTGATTTTTATGAATAAATTATAATGCTTGTAGTATTTAACAGACGTATTATAGCAAGGTCTGTCTTCTTAATTTTTGTAAATGGACATACGACGAAACAACCAAAATTTACCTACACATCATACTCAACAATTTATGAGTGATTCGAGAATTTTAGATTAATTCTCTGTGTAATGCAAGCAGCTGGCCTACTATAATTGGGGAACTTTTTCTCCACAGGTAACGAAGGTATATCGGAGTGCTAGACGATGTTGCAATGGCGAACAGAAGAGACATCTTACGATCTGCAACACCATACCACACCATCTGCAGGTTTTTTGGGCTGACACCATTCACAGTGGAGACTGTGAGGTGTGAACTACGCAGGACCACTGCTGGTACGCTGTACGCATCTGTTGCTCTCGTCATGAGCCTGGGAATAACAGGGCTTACGGTAAATTAGTTGCAAGCTGTGAACACGAGAAAAAAGAATTCCATCACTTTTGTGTGGTTGGCAACCTACATGATGACACACTGCGCCTGCATGGTGACGGCGAACGCCGAAGACCTGTTTAGAAACCCCCACAAGTACCAGAGGATCTTTACTCTGTTGCCGTATCGGGACAGTGGCATCCTGGAATTGCCCCATTCCTCCAGCGCGGCGGTGAGGATCTCCTGCAAAGTGGTGTACACAGGGTTTCTCGCTCTACATGTAGCTGCTCTGACGTTGGAATATCTGTGGTACGGAATGAAATGGACATATATGTTATCATTGTTCTCCAGTGGTATAATACCTACAGCTGTTTCCAGGTATGTGGGGTTCGTTCTTCTTCTGAGGAGTGACTTACGCCAGCTCAACCAGTGTCTGAAAACTACAGCCCAAGTGAGATCCCAGCGGCGACCAATTGCAGATCGCTACCGCAAGCTGAGGAGAGTCTACTCCGCACTTTGCCACCTGTCTCAGGAGGTTCTTTCAGCGCTCCAGGTACTGCTAGCTTTATCCGTGATGACAGTGGTGTGAGGTATATCCTGGAATGCAGTTGCCGCAGTCTTAACACAGCAGCAGAAACATACAGTGGTGATGCAGATTTTGCTTATATCGTGGCAGTCGTCACAGGTGTTAATGGTGGCAGTGGCTTCGCACGCGCTGTCCAGGGAGGCGGCGCAGACAGCTCCTGTCCTATGCCGGCTGCTCATGGGTTCGACTCTCCGTAGCGCAGAAACGGTGGAGCTGCGCCACTTTAACCACCTGGTCCGCAGCCAGACTCCCACTCATGAACTTTACGGCTTCGTTCCCTTGGATATGCGGATGTTGGTGGCGTCCTTGTCTTTCATCATAACTTGTACCGTGGTTCTGTTAACTTTCTGGGAAGTGTTCTGAAGAATAAAGAAGAGTACAGTAGTTCTGGTGAACATGGCCTGTTATGCACTAAAATTCTATAGCGTTTTTGGTATGATTATGAGCTTGTACAGTACACTCATATTACATTAATTTTCACCTGAACCGCAAATAGCTATTAAAAGTCTGTAGTATTGTAAATGGTATTACCTTCTTCTTGAAAATTTTTTCTTTCTTAGTAGTGTACGACGAAGCCAAGGGCTACAGTGATGGACAGATTCAAGCCTGTTGTGCAGTTTATCCAGTTATAGTGTGGCTAGCTTCACTTAAAACCAGCATGTAACCTCCCATCTGTGGAAAACATAGTAAACAAATTAAAAGTGCTGCACTTTCTTCAATACGTAAAATTTTCACGCAATTGGTAATTATCAATGGCAAAGACTAAAATGATTTACTTAGAAATGGTATAAATTGCACTAATTTGTATTTCTTGAAGCACATAATAAATTATTGCATTTAAGAGAAAGACAAAAGTTCAGCCAGCCGTTGTGGCCGATCGGTTTATAAAATAAATAAAATAAAATAAAATATTAATTACTTATTAATTATGTATGATAGTGATTGGATGTAATTAATATTTGCTTATCTGGAACGTGGACGTTTAATTATTCGGTATCAGACGCTTGACAATGGCTATTTCGTAAATGTAATGTTATTCGTAGTTGACCGTGAATTAAGACTCAAATAATCGGACTTCGTATTTAAATCGTTTCCAAAGACTGCTGCGGTAGGTGCGGACTCAAATCTAAATCTCAATATTAGAATAATTTGCCAGCCATGTCAATACGTCGTACAGAGGTGACTGTCTACTAAACATAAAAAGTTTACACAGTTAGTTAAATCAGATATATTCAACGAATAAGCCTACAGTTAAATAATTCTACTTACTTTCATAAATATAAATTCTTTACAGAATCGAGTGCCTAGTAAGATTGCAACTCGCAGTGTTCTTATATAACATCAAATATGGCGGTGTGCCAGTCAATGAAATATACGTGCTTCCAGCACCAGTTGTACAAGACCTCTCCTTCTTAATGAAACATAAGAGTATCGTAATTGTGTTTTGTTTTATCAGCGACACAGCGCTGCAGTTCTGTGCCATAGGCTTTATTTATTTGTCACAGATTAATTATTTAATTAAGATTTCGCGTTTCCGAGGAAACTCACGCACGGCATGCAAATGTGCCTTTACATTGCCCCCTGAATTGCGAGGCAAAAGGACACACCTGCAGGCGAGCAATTCACCTAAAGGCACAAGAAAATCTAAGTTATCTACAACTATTTACATGACATACATTATACAGTATATTATGTACAAAATCTGAATGACGCGCGTGCGCCGTAAAAGTTTTAATGTTGGAAAAATAGAGTGCGCGCATGCGCAGAAGCGTCTGTGTGACTCCGGCACTGCCGTTATATCGTAAATTTAGATCACGCGGCACAGCATTGCAGTTCATATTGTTCGTGTGCGCGCGCATTTCTTAGTCGTTGCACAAAGAAAATATTCCACCAAGATTACATATGAAGACTACATTCTATGACAGGTAACTTAGTTTTAAAATTACAATATTTGTTATAATACAATACAACTTTAGATTGTTGAATGTTCTTAGTTACATAGTATCGCATTGAAATGCTTCAAAGAAAAATGTCTTTTTGTTTCCGGTGCGTTGACCTATACACATCGTGTCGTTATTACAGTTTATATTCATCTGCTGCAGAATAATTTTTCACAGGTTAGTGTCGTCGTGGTACAGTTTTTTGATCACAGTAACATCGCTGTATAACAACGTGATTGATACATAAGCATGTCCATTTCCTATTTCCATTATAGTCGTTGTGATGCAGTTCGTTGTGACAAAAAGCATTGTTTATTACAGATCAGACGTGACCCGTCGAGTAATTGGTCCATATGCAGTTCGTTTTCGATATTCCGTGGAAGCTTGGTTGCAGAACCTCGGACGGCATATAGCTGGCGTCGATCCTTGGACAGTCCAGGTAAGTGTGTCCGTCACATTTCGAGAACATTCCATTCTCTGAAGTTCCAACCAAAATTCTTCCACTCGTCGTGTTGTTTTCTGGACAGGCACGTTGTGACCATTTAATCCAGTTAACATCTTGAAGTTAGATGTCACTAGACGATGCACCAATTACGCACTTCACATTTTCAGTTTTTTGCTAAATATAGCTCACCTAAATGTTCGTAGTTACTTATCAAGGAAATCGTTCATCGCGTTTACAAAGGTACGATGCATGATGAATGTCACTAACAGTTTCTTTCACATAGGTTTCTGCGTAGTTGCAGACTTAGAAATGTACGTTAATGTCCGTGAACAGTGGTTCACTACGCAATTTTTTTTAAGTTTTTCACATTTTGGCACTCGTTATCGTTCAAATTTTTACATAGTAACAGTTACATTATACATCAGTTTTAAAAAAAACCATAAGTAATCATACATATACACGTCACATATTTTCTTAGCATAAACATAATACAGTTACACATAAACATGTTTACATCATCATTACATAGCTATAAATTATTACATTGTGTCACATTTGATTACATGAATTGCAGATATTTACGTCCTCTTTAACGGTTTTGCTGGGATTTTATCGATGTTTTTTGTGATGTCATCTGAAATTAAGATAGGTTAGACACAACATTCATTACATCAGTAGGCAAGACCAGGCATTTTCACTACTCAATAAATATTCATAATAATAAGAGACGGAAAACTGTTCGATTCCTCGCGTTTTGTGCGTGTGTGTATAGTGTCTGTGTGGCCTTGGCTACTGGTAGATGCTTTTTTTGCTGAGAGATGTGCGTCTAATCTATTTCTGGAAGTAAAAGATCGCTTCACAGATGACGTCTGTCGGTTCGTCAGGTGTCATACCGAGTCAGTGGTACCTACAGTCACAAATGTTCCGTGAAAAATTAATATATCATTCACTGCTACGTAATCATAAATTTTACTTTAATATTCAGTCTTCTCGATGGTGCCGCGGCGTTGAAAGAAAAGTTCTTCTGTCTACAACTGCGTCACTGGAACCGCTGAAATGAAAATTTCTATACTACTTATTATCTGTGTTGTAGCAAACTGAGTTTTGCGAGTTGCTTAGCAATGTTTTCATGGGTATGACTTTGACATTATTTAGCATGAAATGCTCTAAGATCTCGGTGTGCGTATAGCCCAATAATTTTGTTAGTTCTAGGATGTTGTAACAGATACGCACCAGGATGCGGTATGTTAACAATTATATAAGGTCCTTCATATAGCAGACGCCACTTAGCATTGCGTCGTTTGAGTGCTACAGATTTATGATGAGTACGAAGTAGTACAAGCATTCCTACCTTGAATTTTTGTTTTCTTTTTATTATGTTTATGTGATGTTTGTTTCGTATCTGTGCGTGATGTGTCAGTGTAGTCAATACTTCTTTTATTTTCTGTTCAGGTGTGATTTCCTTGTCTGACAACTTAGGTAATGGTTCTGTCCATTGATCGTTCTGTTTGCTATTGAACATGATCTCGTTAGGTGTGTAATTTGTATTGTAAATATTTAAGTTATTGTGTACGTCTTCGAAAAGACTTAGGTAGGACACCCAATTAGTATGTTTTGATGAAATATAGGTCCTCATGAATCGGTTTAGTTCTCGGAAAAGTCTCTCAGTCGCGTTACGTTGTGGACTAAACCTTGAAATAAATATACTTTTAATGTTATTGTCCTTCAAGAAATTTCTCCATTTGTACCCATAGTAGTATGCTGCATTATCTGACAGAATTGCTTTAGGTTTTCCCACGTGCGTCAGGTAATCACTTGAGAATCTTCGTATTATAGCATTTGCAGTGGCGGATTTTAAAGCATAAAGTTTTACATGTTTAGAAAATATTTCGTAAAAAGCTAAGATATATTTTACGCCTCCAGAGCTTGCTGGATGCGGTCCACTGATGTCAGTACACAGAATTTCCGGGGGTTTACTCGGTAAAATAGAATGTAAATCTGTTTTTGTGGATAAATTCTGAGGTTTTGATTTTTGACATATGACACATGTTTTCAGTTCCCTGTAAATTTTTTTCTCATATTGCTAAAATAACAGTATGTGCTGAGCTTTGCCAAACACTTTTTCGTCCCATAATGACCCCAAACTAAGTGTGTGTGCCAAATCAAATTACGTTCAGACTCTTTGGGAATGCATACACACCAGATAGTAGCATTTGGATGTCGGCGATAAAATAACACATCATTGTGTAACTT